>NW_025222299.1:69746-73325 GCF_014066325.1 Apis laboriosa
AAAAAAAAAAAAAAAAAAAAAAAAAGGAAAAAGAAAAGAAAAAACGTTCGAATCGCGATTCCAATGAAAAAAAAGAAAAAGAAAAAATCTCGCCGCTTTGAAGTCTCGAAAATTACGCGCGAAAAGAAAAATAAAAAGGGGCCGTCAGAAGCTTTTTCGAATTATTTACCATCATTGATTCTGGTGGCCACGATTTCCACGGATCGTGGAAAACCGATCTAACGTTTTGGGCGCTCTTGTGCCATGAATTATTCATTCCCGAATGACGGGCAAAGTGGAGAAGGTGGCCGTTCGACAATATAAAATTTTCTTGAAGTTTGCTCCTCCATCTAATTAATTCTTAATTATCCCATGGTGGAGGAAATCGAGCAACTCTAATTTCGAATAAGTGGATAGCAAAGAGAGGGATACATAATGTAATCTTTGCTTGCCATTGTTCTCTCAAAAATATAATACACTCGCTTTGATCAAAAATCCTATTCTCGTGTAATTACGAAAAAGAAACTTGCAGCTTGTATCATTCGGCTAAAAAAGAACTATCGAAACGTGTGTTGGAAAACACTGTTTCAAATTGACGAACCATGAAATCTCTGACACAGCAGTTGGCGAGAAGCAAAAGAGAGGAAGAGGAGGAGGAGAAGGAGGAGGAGGAGGAGGAGGAGGATTTTGCACATTTCTCGCAGACGGAGCGTTTCGAGAAAGAAACGGAGGAGGAAGAGGAGGAGGAGGAGGAGGAGGAGCACACCTTGCGAGGCTGCCGTAAATACCCGACCTTGAACGGTATTTATCGAACCGTTCTGCATACTAGATTCGCGAACAAGCTGATTCATTATTATAACCGAGATCTCGCGTTTTCATTCATCCACCGCTTCACGGATGAGAGAATTCTTCTGGATGGATCGAAAGAAGAAGATCCATCGATCGTTCCAATTTTAAATCTTCTTTCCTCTCCTTTCCTTTCTTTTCGATAATTTTGTTAAAGGAAAAAATTAAGAATGATATCATGTCGGTAATTCTATCTCGCGAGTTAAAAAAGTTCTCGATCGTTTAGCAGCGTCTGGACATCAGGTTCTAGCGCCTCGTGCCGCTGACCTGGTCAGGTAAATAATCATCCTTTTTTCTTGGAAGCAACGACGACGAGTTGCTATGCAGCTTCGCCGCGTTTAGCAAACTGACGCTTGACGTTGGCCAATCAACCCTCTCGCGCCCGCTCTTCCTTTCTCTCCGCTCCGATCGAATTTTTCCCGAGGATCGGTATCGAGGCATCGATCGATGATAATCGAGGCGCGAAATACAATTTTTTAAACAAATATTTGAAGAAAAGTTTCGTTCGAATATCTTAACTTTGGAATATATATATACATATATATGAAACAAGAGATCTAGAAAATTAATCTACAAATTTGGTTCGTTGAATAAATAGGAGATGAATTAATATGAACGATATAATATACGAAATTCGGATAATTATTATAATATAATGACGACGCACCAGACGCAACGAATCAATTTTCTGGGTTTTTTCTTTTTTTTTTTTTTTTTTTTTGGACACCAAGTCCAAGATTCGCGATAAAGAATTCTGCAAACGTTTAGCAGAGCCACGATAAAAACAGACTATTATCCATATTCCTCGGACGGGTTAAAAATCACGTGCAATTTGTCGAAAGTTTCGCCGGATATATATATTTATATATAACGTAGCCTCTTAAACAACGATACATTAATCCTTTTCTCTTTTTTTTTTTTATTCGATCGATATTAAAGAAAGAAGAAGAAGAAGAAGAAGAAAAAAGGAAAATTAATTTGAATTTCTTATTCGACTTACTCGTTATCGATGATGAAGACGTTAATGCAATTCCGCGTGTCGGATTCTTACCTGAAACAAGAAGAAAAAGAATAGATCGTTAATACATCTCGTGCACCAGGAATTCGAAAATGAAAGATTATTCATATAGAGACGTGAAGTATTTCGATTTTTTCTTCTTTTTTTTTTTTTTTTTTTTTTTTCTCAAGACAGCTAGACAAACATCGTCTTCTCTTGGACTATTTTTACACCTGTTACGTAAAAACGCTCTTCTCCTGCACTTTTTCACGGACGTATCCACGAATCAGGTGTCTCTTCTTCTTCTTTTTTTTTTTTTTTTTTTTTTCTTTTATGGTGAGAATGATAATTTGTTCGATTTCGTAATTTTCTTTTTTTTTTTTTTCTCGGTTACAATATCGGCGTTCTATCTTGGCTACCTTCACGGTGAGATTACCCTTGATACACGTATTATTGCTTGTTTTTCTCAGGTATCCACGAGATAATTTATCTTATGTAGTAATACGATTATTTTAATTTTTTTCTTTTTTTTTTTTTTTTTTTTTTTGTTTAATGCAGTCATTCAGATCGTTTTAATTAATGGTTATTATAAGAAAGATTTATGGCCGATTTTGCAATTTTTTGTCGAAATCGTTTCGAAATTCCTTTTTTTTTTCTTTTTTTTTTTTTTTTTTTTTTTTTTTNTTTTTTTTTTTTGGATATCTTTATATCGTGAACATTTATAAAATACTTCATTTTAAGCAATACGATTATCTTTCGTATACTAATGAAGCCATTGGAATCGTGTTAAATTATGATAAGAAGATTTTATTATTTCTCCATATAATAATCCTGAGAAATAAGTGTAAATTAAAAACTAAAACTTTTCCAAGAGAAACATCGCATTTTTAATTCATTATCCACTCCAAATCCAAAAATTTTTCCCTTCGCTCTTCCCTCCCTTCCTCCTTTCTTCCCCAATCATAGGAAGGAAAGCGGCTTTTCCAATCCAATGACCCACATTCGACCTGCTATCAACGTCCATCCTGAAGCCACGGTTCCCACAATCGGCCGAGGTCGGCCATAATTCGTCGAAAAGCCTCGTCAATCATCCCTCTCCTCTGGCCAACTCTTCCTCTTCTCCCATTCTCTCCCTCCCTCTCCACATCCTCTCCCCCCCTCTTCATCGACCGTTTTGAAAGGCGTTTAGAACAGGGCCGCAAACGCGCAGGAATCCTCCTCCTCCTCCTCCTCCTCCCCCTCGGCCTCTTTCACGGCAATAATTAAGCCCGAGAGAAAGAGTGGAGCAGGTGCAGTGCAGCAGGGGAGTAGCAACCCCCTGAGAGGAGTCACGGGGTCCTTTTATCTCGGTTTGTCGGCCCCCAAGAATAACGGAGGTGTGTGTGCGCGCGTGCAGGTCCCGTATCCGTGCATTTGCTCGTATGAGTACGCGTACGGATACACGAGAGCAATGGGCTACTACCTGGGACGTAGCCTGGACCCCAGTGGTCCGCATTCCAAAAGTCAAGGACTCTCTCTCGAACTAATCCGGGCGGAGAAGGCGCCTCTCTTTTCGCCACGTGCCTGCCCTCTCCTCCCCATCTCCTCCCCTGCCTTCCAGAAAATCCTACTCGTAGATCATCATCATCATCATCATCATCATCATCATCATCATCATCATCATCACCCGCAACGATCGTCCATCCATCGGCCAGGGGAGGATTGATGCCCTTTCTTCGCCGTTTTTTCTGTTTTTCCTTCTTTTTTTTTTTTTTTTT
>NW_025222299.1:73376-510909 GCF_014066325.1 Apis laboriosa
TATATATATATATATATACTTTGTTAAATCGGTGATAGATTGGTAAGGATACAACGTTGAATCGGTTCTAAGTTCTTTTTATTTTTAATTGAGATTTGGAAAATTTGGAAAAATGGGTTTTTGGAAACGTCGATCGAAGTTAGTATCCAGAATATACAAGATCGATACTCGTGATTTTTGATAAATGCTCTTTACGAAAAACGCGTTTTACGAAATTGCTTCGGATGCAAAAAAAAAGCGGTTATGCCAGGGGCCATTTTCTTTTCTAAGGATTTACGTAATCCGACGGGGGGGCGGGGGGGGGGGGATGTCCTCTTTTTGACGAGATGATCGTTCTGCATTGTCACGGATCGTCCATGATTCGCCTGCATGCGGATTGGCCACGGTGGAGAACCTTGGGTTCTCTTCTTTTGCCCCCTCGGTGTCCAATGCAAGGATTTCGATTTAACGAGGCTCGATGGGAAAATATTTAATCGAATAATAATTAATTGAATAGAACAAGAAGCACCATCATGGCATTTTTTCTTTTTTTTTTACTCTATATTATCCACAGCATCCAGTAAATCCTTGGAGATTGCATGATTTTGTTTAAATTTTAAACCGTGATTAATTGTCGTATTCGAACATATTAGAAATTCCACAATTTGAAAAATTGTATATTTCTTTTTTTTATTGATTTGTCTAAAAATCTCTCGATCATATCAATTCTTTCTTTCGTAGATTACGTGTTCGTAGAGTAAAATTATTTTATTACATTTTTATAAATCTCGAAAAAAAATGGTAATTGAGATTATCTTCGATACGAAAATACAAAAATTCCTACATATGTACGTATCATTTGAACCCAGAATTCAATTAATCGCATGCTCTAAATAATTAATAATATTCTCATAAACAATGAAAAAATACGCGAACATTTTTATCTCTAACGAGGATCGTATAAAACAGTGACGAAAGTTTTAATCGTCGATTACGATACACGGAAAATATTTTAACTTTTCCTATACACGTGTCCTTGAACACGTGCACGATATATATGAATACGTGTTAATAAAATTCGAGCGACCTAGACAAATATTGGACAAAACGATGCCTACAGGCAAAAAAGGAATACTGCTATTCTCTTTCGACCAACTGTGCCATCGCTTCCGACTATGACATCGAAGGCCGAAGCCGAGAAATATCGAGGACCCGTTAGTTCAGCAAACTACTAACTCACATACGTTAGAATTCCCACCTGATTTCGTTTTTCTTTCCTTTTTTTTTTTTTTTTTTTTCCAAATTAAATAACAGGTTTCCATGATGGCTATTTTGTACTTTCATGAAATTAAACGATTAATGTTTTTCCTTTTATTCTAAATTGCTTATATCGACGATAAAGTATCTTACAGAAAAATCTTTCCTCGCAAGGGAATGTGAAATATATTAACGATTTGTGAATTTGACAGCAAATCAATTAAAATCGATTAACTGCATAATCATCCAACTATTCATTGTGAATTTGGAATATTCGAAAGCTATTTTTCTGAAATTTAATCAAGTGTATTTTAATGCACTCTCTATTAGCATTTCACAAAATTTGATTCTTATAACAAAATCCATTTGCAGATTGTTCAACTCGAGCTGAAAAAAATTTTTATTTTCAACGCGAATCCATATTGAAATTCTTTCCAGGATGACACGAAACGGGCTTGAGTCGATGAAAATCAGAGGTCTCGACGGATATAGCTTAATAAGGGAATCGTACCTTGACGGTCAGAAACCGGTGCTACAATGGCGCACCGGTTGGCTGGAAGTAAGTAGGTGAGCCAAGGATATCAGAATACGAAAATAAGTATTCGTTTGGTCCATTCTTATTCTTGAAACAGTGCCTACGATTTCTCATTTAGAATCATCTTTTCCAATATTGAAATGCTAAACGTTACTTCCTTAAATCCAATCCTCATTTTCTTATTTAATCTTCATGATTCAAATTGTTTCAAATAGTATTAAAATAAATCTTCCATTGTTCCAGATTTGTTTCAAATCTTATTCCTCGAAATAGTATTAGCTAAAGTTTCTTGACATACAAATAGAATAATCAACGTTTGATATTTGGATAATCAATATTTTTTTAAATCAATTCCTTTCTAACAAGAGTACGCACTATATGAAAGTTAATCAAGTCAACCCGTCGTTTGATGGAAACGATATTCTCGAAGCACACACTTGTGATTAGAAAGAAAAATAAATATTACCAAATATTAAATCAAACGGGAAAAAATACCGTACACTTCTAATGGAAATCGGATAGAAACGTATTAACACGTGAATCATGGTTAACTGTGTATACTAAAAGATCGAATCTCTCCGTATGTTTGGTGTGAACGAACCGTTCACGTGTTAGGTGTGAATAAACGTGAACGTTAGAAGGGATCAAAGAGTTATTTGGAACCTGAAGATCTGTTTCGAGTACTCGAAGGAATTTTGGAACCGTGTGTGAAATATAAACAGAAAGGAAATATGTTTGCTTTAGAAATCAGAAGATTTAATTCGAGGAAAGGGTATAGATTTAGAATAGAGTAGGGTAAACTAGTACAACAAATGTAATTTGATAGGATGGTGTAAGTTATTTCAACAAGTATTTATTTTAACCCTTTCACAGTGTAATAAAATAACAAGGAAGTTGGAAAGAAAATTTTTGAAATTTCTGATATCTAAGAAAACACACATTTCCAATTCTATTATTGTACCATAAAAATAATAATTTTCTAATAACAATTTCCTGACTTTTCTTAAATTTGTTATAACTCCATGAGACAAATGTAGATGCTATAAATTTATATTATCTATATTATTAGATATTCAGAATGGTTCATAATAGTGATAAAATTCAGAAGAAATTCAAATCTATTATAATTTAACTAGAAAGAAATAATGAAAAATTTATATTGAACGTTCAAGGAAAAATTCAGATGCAATTTGTTTTTATAGGCTTAACTTCTTGTCGAATAATTCATGCAATGTTTTACGATTTAAGTAAAAAGCTTCATAGTCGCTTCAAGGATCACTTTCACGATTACTTTTTCAAGGAACTTGTTGCCTTTTTCAACAACGAATTCCTTTAAGCAATTTTGATAGGCTCCTGGTATTAACAAAATTTTGTAAAGGCTTGAATAAATAACGAATAATTTAAATGGAATATCTAAAACTTTTTACTAACTCTTCATTATTTCTTAATCATTATTTCTGGATATTTTAATTATTTTTTTCTACTACTATCTTGTCCTAACAATCTAAAGTAAATCAATCTATTTATTTCATTTAAAAAAAATAAATTAAATTCTTTTCATTTTAACATAAATAATCTAATAAATTATTACTTGATAAAATAATCCTATAAATACACATAGTTTTCTACAAAGATATTATTTGTATCAAACCAACCATTCCATAAGAGGATGAATTCCATTAAAAAGATACACCACATACATACATTACCATAATTGCCACATAACCATTTACATCTTACTACCTTTCATAAACTATCTTATATTTATAATTTCATTACTGTACACTCGCCACGAATTTTTCCTTACTCCATATTTCCCATTATCCACCCACCCTTAACTAACGCTATAATATAACGAGATTTTTGCCAGATAACCCGATATGGATGTATCTCCATCGAGGAGAGGGAGAAAGAGAGAAAGAGAGAAAAATCAGAGTACGTTCAACGACCGAGTTCGAGCCATTAAAGAGCAACAGGTTTCGCTGCTCTCTAAGCAACAGCAAGCACGGGAATCAAGAGAGCTGCGTGACGTATGTACCTACTCTCTATACACCGGCTGTATATCTTTCTCTGCTCTCGAAGGCCTGCTCGCGAACGCGGATAAAAGGCGAGAATAAAGTCGAAAGGCATTCACCCTTGGTGAAAGTAGTTCTTCGATCGATGTCGCAGGCGTGTTGTGTGCACGCGCCAGCGCGCCACGACCGACAAGCTTCGAGCTTCTGTGTCCAGCTTTCACGAGATTCGGTTTTCCGGTTATTTGCTATTCTGTCTTTTCGTACACGTAACTTTTCCTGTGGAGGAGAATGGAGATTGATTAGATTTCGTTGATTCCAGGAGAAATATTCTTCGAGATTTCTAATGATTAGATGATTTGGATTTCGTTCTCTGACGTGCAATCTTTCTTTCCATCGAAGAAGAATTGTGGTGGAGAACAGTGATCGATGTGATTAAATTTTGTCAACTTGGGATATTCGTTAATTTTAGGCGAAATATTCTTCGACGTTGAGATTATTCCACTATTTGAACTGTATTTCTCTTTATAATATATAATATTTACTGTAAAACGCAAGTTAAGATATTAGATATTGTTAGAAATGAAATAATTATGTACATTTTGTTAATGAATCGATATTCAAATAAATATTCATGTCATTTTTTACAAAAAGATATTGACCTACTCGTGTCAAAGAGAATATTAAAATATGTTGTGTAGATAGATATTAATATAATCTTTTTTAATCAAACATTAAGATTTTTTAATTACAAATTTTTTAATGAAAAAATAAATGAAAATGTTTCTTTAATGAAAAACTTCGTAAATTAAAATTCGACAAGATTTACAAAAGTGATTTTTCAACTTTTATTGCATTTCGTGATTACGAGCGACACGCAAATTTTGTCTGCAAACTTAAAATATTTATTCTTGTTTGCCGCTTATACAACATCTGAGAAAACAAAAATGAGAGCGTAGAAAGTTTGCATGTCCTCTGATTGTGACGAAAGAATCGATTAAATTTATAGTACATACACCGTTTAAAACATTTTCAATAAATAAAGTTATTATCCACATATTTTAATATAATTTTATCCTAGATATTTCCTCCATTTTTCTAAAATTATGCTAGAAAGGCAACAACCTTCTAAACGATAATTGCATTCGGTTGCAATAAACACTATGGAAATTTTCGAGACGGAAAATCGGGCGCAAAAATTATTCCAACGAGCGTCAACGTTTTTCCTCATAACGAGGGTACACGAAAAAAGAACGTAATGGTGCGGGCGCAAAATAAGCGAGGAAAAGAAAATTAAATGGAAGCTATTTGTATGACTAACAGTCGTAGCGTGACTATTAGACAGGAGAACGGACTTCTAAGAGTCCAACGAGGTCGCTGACCTGCCGCATAAGTTCGTATATTAACGTTTCATTTCGCTCCCTATCAAATCCCATTTCTTATGTCTTCGATACCGATTATCAAACTTTCTATTAATACACGAGAAAGCAACGCGAATATGCATTGTAGGGTTTATGCAGAGACACAGAAATGATACGTAGAATATTTAAACTTGCAAACAATATCAACTTCAGGTTATAAATTTCGAAGATTTTGTTTGTAATAGAAAAATCTCAAATTTACGTTTTAACTTACAAAATGTCATAATTATATATTCGAAATATCAAATTTTTTCCATACCTTAAACAACAGACTCCAAATTGTACATTTCTTGAACGTTAAAGTTTCAATCTTCGATTCTTATTACTCTAACCTCCAAATTTCGAAAACCAAGAAATCACACACTACGAACTATTAAACGCATTTTTCCAAATTTTTCTTCGACCAACTCTCGCACAACAAACTGCCCCAAATCCTGATGATACGTTCTTCCGTCACATATCCGAAAAATCTGGAATTCGGTGACTAAAATCCGCCTAAAAATACCAAGACTTCCAAAAATACTTCAACTGCGTGAAATCAACGGCAGAACGCGTTGTGCGTCGAATCGATTCGCGGTTGCGCATGCGCCGTAACACTCGCGACACTCTGGTTGGCGCGGCAGTTTTCGCGAGGCAATGCGAAGAGCTTTCTTTTCCGGAAAACATTTACCACAATGGCTCGAGAGTGAGAGCGACCGTCTCGTTCGAGTGTTAATACTAATTTCACTAAGTATCCGCCGTCTAATGAAATGAACGCGTTGCGGGGCTCCAAGTTGGTCGTCTCGTCGAGGTCGCTGACCTGTTAGAGTTTAAAGTTTATGGTTCTGTGTGTGCGTGTGCTCTTTCTCTATTCCTTTCCTTATCTATCCTTCTATACTGTACTTTCTCTCTCTCTTTCTCGTTGGGGTTCAATAGTCATTGGCGTTAGACTGCGCGGACAAGCGAGACGCTTACATTGTTACAGCCGGCGGCTGGATCAATCTGAATTTCAAAACCGGAATAAACGTGTAATTGGCGTGATTCTCGTGACGGAGGGCAGGCCTCGTTTTCAGAACGGCTACACGGCTATTCTGGCACGGTGGTTCTCCGACTCTTGTTAGCCTTTGCGGTGTGGATTTCATAACTTTTGATAGAGAACTGTTGGTGGAGATGCATAATTTGAAAATTTGCTTGGCGAAATGGAGTTGTTAACGAGGCTTGGTCAATGGGAATTAATTGAAGATTCTAGATAGAATTTAGAAAGAATATTTTTTTAACCATTACACATTCTTACTTCGCCCGATGAGATGCCATTAAAGATAGACAAATCGTGGCAATTGTTTCACCGCATCGCACCCCACACCGTGATTTAATTGCACGCGGGGACCGCGTAATTGATCCGTTCGCGGTAATTCCAGTCATTAGGCGGCGGCTTCGAGTGTTTGAAAGGGTCACTGACCTTCCATCACTCAGGTTTTGTTAGCAACGTTTCATATCGTTAGATACACATACCAGTCGGACGGGGATTACGCTAAGCTTCTGTTTGCTCGGTCTTTTCAACCGCCTGCCATGCTTTTTATCGATCTCAACAAGTCGCCACCAAGGCAAATCAATCTCGACTGACCGTTTACTTTTCCGACTTCCTACTTCCAATCTCTACTTTTGATCGCCGAACTCTGTGTCGACAGGATAGTTTGGAAATTTTCTAGGATGAAAAAATATCCCACGATACTTTAATTTTCGCGAATGAAGGGAAAATTTGGAGGTTGATAATCTTAGAATAATTAAAAATTTCTCGCATACCTCGTTAAAATTAAAACAACAGAGGAGGGTTGTAAATAGACGGATAATTAAATTTCTTCTCGAGAAAATCAAAATTTCAATTAGACTCACGAATCTTTCTCTTTCTCTCTCTCTCTTTCTCTGCAAAAACCACTTATCCCTTAATTATCTCAAATTTGCAATTTTAAACGTACGTCAAAAATAATCGTCGCGGACACGAGACGAGTTATTAAAATCCATTAACAAAAACGAGATTCCACGAGATTCCTCCCATCCATTAATCATCCATTCTCGTTTCTTTGTTTACGAAACTTGCATGGAAAAAAAAAAAATCCGTAATAAAAACGGAGCACACCGGGTCGGGGCGCACATTCCAGGCATCGCGAGCGTTTCTCGAATGATTCAGTGTTGTGTGGCTATGGGTTCAATCCCATACGATTTACGATTTCGTTTTCTCGCCCCCTCCTCCACCACCCGAGTTGCGTAACGAGGCCAACCACGGTGTTTCGAGCAAATTTGACGAACTAACAGTAACCACGCCGTGACTGTTAGACGGAAGAATACTTTGGGCTCGTCTGTGTGTCCAGCGATCCACACGCTCGATCGAGGTCAGTCACCTTTTCAGGTTCAGAATATTCGAGGCAGAGAAGAAGGGTTCTCATTAGACGACACGCGGTGGTAAGCGACACGACGTGGCTATGTGTGTGCGTGCGTATGTGTGTGTGCATGGTACATACCCGCCGCCTTAATAATCTTTAAGGAAAACCGGCCGCGGCAGGCGAATAACAACATCGATCAACGACTCGATGCAACAACTATAAACAGCGATCGCCTTCCGGCGAAAATCGCTCGAGCCGGAACGAGAGTTCAAATGGTAGCGAGTTGCGTGTGTCCACGTCAATGCGGTTGATGTACGACTTGATACTTGGATAGGAAATGAACAGAGGGGGAGGGTAATTAGAAACGGGAGAAAGAGAATGGGAGAAGATGGATTCGAGGGTGGAAGAGTGGGAGCTTCGATTCGAGGATTTTCCTCTTCGTCTTCTCCTCGACGAGACGCGATAATGATGCAATTTAAAATCCTTTAACAATCCATTCCCCAGTCGTTGTACATCTTTGTGCATCTTAATAATATTTTTTTTATATATATATATAGGTAATATAGGTATATAAGTAAATAGGGGTATATATATATAGGTATAGGTAAATAGGAAAAATATCGATCGAGGCTTCTTTATTCAACAATTTATGATAGGAACAAACGGATTAAAATGATTTTCACGAAATCTACACGTTTCTATTGCAAGCATCGGTTACAATGCAATACAATATTACCTATATATTTTAGGTAAAAGATGTGAAACGCGGAGTGTTTCGTCGTGAACGGAAGAAAGAGGCTTGCGAAGAGGAATTCCGCGAATCCTACGCCGGAACTTTATTCACAACCGTCCGCTATAAATTCCCAATGAAACGTGCGACGACGTGAATCGAGTTGTACAGCCGCGTTACGGTTGTACTAGTAAACTAATTAACCACGTTAATGAGCCGTGATATAAGAGGCAAACATACGCACCGCCAGTTGCATGTTCGATGTGTATCACGTGCCCGAGAGGAGGGGAGGGGAGGGGAGGGGAGGGGGGCTAATGATTCTCTTGTATCGCGAGCTGAGGAACGGAGGGAGCCAACAAGCCAAGGTACTACTACAAGCTTTCGAAAGAAAAATCTTTGAGCAATCGTGTCAAATTTGTTTTTCTTCTTTTTTCTCTCTCTCTCTCTCTCTCTCTCTCTCTCTCTCTTTAACATCGTATTTCATTAGATTTAAAGAGTTAACGGGATTTTCGAACTAGTACTGCTATAATTTATATACAGAAAAAGAGAGAAACGTTTGAGAGTATTTAATAATGAATTTCTTTCCCTCTTTCTTTTAACTCGATCGATTTGATTCCATGAATATGTAAATTATATATATATATATATATATATATATATATATGTATATATGATTTTATATGGATTAAAAATAGGCAAAAGGAGGATGAAACGGATAATTTATTCGGATCTTGTCGGAGGAATCTTATTAATTTATTTGTCTAGAGATCTTCTGCGTGTTTAATTGTGCACTTAAATTTGAATTTTAGAAACGTTGTATGCGAGTATCAAATTGCAATGATTCTATTGCATTAATATGATGGAACTGATTCCAACTTTAAATTGTAAATTCTCTTTTAACATCATTTCAATTAGAAGAAATATTTCCTCGAACATTCTTAAATTTTCAGTTTAAGTTCCAAACTATCTCTCGAAAAATCCTTGAACAAAAACAGGATAACCAGAAACACGATAGAAAATGGATGGAATACCGATTTGCCGATAATAATAAGAAAAGGAAAAATTGCAGGAGGATTAAAACTCCCTTCCGCCAAGAGGTTGAGTCCCCGCTTTCGCGACTTCCTTTCAAAATGCCCAGTCGCTCAGACGTGAAATGGCGTTTTTCATCCCGAGAAGGAGGAATTTTACGAGCCGAAAAATTGCGCAAACCCAGAGTTCTCACGCGCGTCAACGAGCGCGCGAAACCGTGTACACCTTTCGACGAGAGTCAACCATTTAGCCGATGCAACATCGTTAGGGGAAAGGGAAGATTACGTTACGGAACGGAACGAGCCGCGTGTAATTTGTCGTCTCGCTTTACATAAGAGACAATTGCCTCGAAACGACGACGAGAAGTTTCGAGACGATGTGTACGAGGACAGGAGTTGAAGAGGTTTCGTGGCAGAGGATCGATCGATCGATCGGATGGATCGCTTGTGAACGTATAGATATTCGAAACATTTCGTTCACCACCGTGTTTAAAATGGAATAGCTTTCATTTTTCCTTTTACTTTTGATATATATATGTATGTACGTATATGTGAACGACGTATATTTGGAAAAATTGAATGATAAATATATTAGATACGTATCAGTTAATGGTTGAGTGTATGGAATAAAAAGCGCGGAGAAATGGAATAATTAAGAACAGAGATGAATGGATTGTTGTGAAAGAATTATTATTAACTGTTAATAATAATTTTCAACGGACCCTTTGTTAATTGTTTCGTTTTAATAGGGAATAGGAAAATAGCAAGAACGAAAGCGTGGAAAATTATTATTAACACTTTCAATACTGATAGATGCAAATATTAAGAGAAACTGTTTTATTTATTGGGAAACTTTATATAATCGAGACTTTATCCACTGTGCGTGAAAAGAGAAACATAAAATTCGATTCGACGTCTATTTCTCATACAAACTATTAATCTTAAATTCCCCTTACATTCATCCCCATCTGGACGAGCAAACGCGAAAGGAGATATCAAACAAAAGTCAAAAAACATTTCTGGAACCTCCGTCCTCACTTGCCCCAATTCTTCTTTAAAAAACCAGCGATAAAAACTATTCCAAAAACCCAAAAGCCGAGCGATCTCCAGCTCTGGATTTCTCCGTGCAATAACCGGTGCACCGTTCCTTCCCTCGCATCCTGCCTGTCCCTGTGATTTTTGCAGGTGCACCGGCCGGCAGCAACGCCGCGACAGAGAAAGAGAGAAAGAAAAAGAGCGAAAAAAAAAAAGAGGGGAAGAGTCGGAGAGGGTGGTCGGTGCAAAAATACGCGCGCATATCGCCGGGTCGATACGCCAATGGAATATTGGCCGTACTATTGAGTCAGAACCACCATACATTAACATATTTAATGCGGCGAGGAGTACACGTACAGCGGCCGAGCTGGTGTTGCACTGAGCGCGATGCACACTCGCGACGCAGTGGTTGCACGTGCAAGCCGCGCCACGCCAATATGCACACGCACACAACGCGGCGCATGCGCAAACTATGCGCTCGGCGAGTCATTGACCCGCGTATAAAACACTCACACACGATCGCGTTAGCACCTACACACACGCCCGTTCGAGCACATTCGGCCAACGACGCCGATGCTCGGTGGTGGTGGTGGTGGTGGTGGTGGTGTCGCTGCGAATGATGGTGGTGGTGGTGGTGGCGGCGGTGCAGTGCACTGCAGTTGCAGCATTGCACAACGCGGGATCGTGTGTTCGCGGGGATTGTGTTCTCCTCGCAGTTATTATTATTACGGACGCGGAGAGAGACGCGAAAACGCGGCACGCGGGGTTGGGAAACTTTGCCGACCTACGACGACGACCACGACCACGACGACCACGACGACGACGACGACGACGACGACGACGAAAAGAGTCCAATACGCCAGGCTCCACTTCTTCGTTTCGCTCTTGTCCTCGATATGATTTTAAGTAGTTCGAAATGCAATTTACTCTGGTTCTTTTTTCATGCGAAAAAATCGCGTTTTTCCATCATTATCGTTCGAGTTTAAGTTTGAGAAAGATAGGAATAAAAATGGTTGGTAATTATTAATTTTATGGGGGAAAGAAATTTTTTTTTTTTTTCTAACGATATCAAACGATAGTTTTATTTGTTGAAACGAGAACGAGATAGATAAAGGTTGGAAGATTATAGAGACGATTAAGAATGGAGAAGCGGTTGTTATGGATTGTAATTATTTTTAACGCGTCGCTGGTTTGTTGTAGGACGATCGTTACACGGGATCCAGAGAGTGGACGATAAGACAAGCTGCTTAGAATAATAGGGGGATCGCGTTCCACGCCGAAGTAGATTGACGAAATATTGCGCGCCGATATTTTCTCGAGGATGCGAACGGCAGAAAGATCTTTTAATTATATTGAACGCTATCCTGCCTCTATTTAAAATCCACGCGGTAATTGTCTGGATAGGCGTTACAATGATTATCTCGTGCACACGTTCAGTGCATGCCTCTGTAATACTCCATTACAAATTGGAACCTCTCTCTCGACTCTAATTTTTTTATAAATATCTCAATTTCGTTATCCGGATACGATTAAACTTTAAATTATAAGTTTATTGAAGCGAGAAGAAGATGGAATGTAAATGGTTAATTTTGTAAAAAATAACAAATTTTATAAAATCATCAGTGTTTTAGATATATCTCGAATTATATATGAAATTCGATCGACGTACTATTTATCGATTTATATAATCCTTCCCCTCGGGTACAAATTATTATTAAGATTAATAAAGAAATTCGCATGATCTGAAAAAACGTGCGTAAGAATCGTGGCGATGATAAGAAACGTCGGATCGGCAGATCGTGGAAGACGCTACGTGTCCCATTTGCGAAAACGTGGCCGATTAAGAAATTGCGAGGTTAACCGTGGGGCGACTCGGTTCTAATTGCCGGCTAACGTAACGTTTCTGTGGCGCTCTAACTCTATTATTTCAATATCTATCGCGTGCTACGCACAAACCGAAACAAATGAACGAAATCTTTTCAGCCTCCATAGCATAAACTTGCCCCGCTTATCGTCGGGTAAGAGAACGGGAAGGAAAGACAAAAGGGAAATAATTTCGAATTTAGAGAAAACCGGCAGAGTGAAACTACGGTAGCCACCTCTCTACGGTTTCCCCGCTCTCGAAACTGATGAAAACTGGCCCACCGGTTGGACACAATGCCTGTCACGAATTTCGAGAGATCCGCGGGGCTAACGTCAGGGAAGGGGGAGGGGGAGGGGGCGGGGTAAAAAGCCCGGGGACCGCAGGGACCCACACGAAAACGGCCGCGAAACAGCGTAGTTGTTGACTCGCTGACTGACTAAACTAATGACATCGTTACTGACTGGCCTGGCCTTATGCTGCCTTCTCGCTCACGCTCGCGGCCTCCGCCGATTCTCCTACTCTTTCTCCCTCGCCGTTCCTTCGCCATTTCTCTCTCTCTCTCTCTCTCTCTCTCTCTCTGACGGCTCTCGTTCACAACCGCAGCACACGGTTGCGGAGGAGCCAGTGTGCGCGCGCGAATGCACGGTGCAACGGCAACGACGGCCGCGACAACACCGATGCACTTTCGCACGCATACACGTTCACGCAGTCGCGCATTGAGCACAGACTGCGATCACTGTCGGAGTTCAACGATCCCTCGACTCGTCCCTCTCGCGCTCGCCCGTCCCCCCCACCACTCCCAGTCCCAGTCGTTCCCTTCCCCTACTCCGCCACTCACTCGCGCTCGCGCGTTCTCCGCACACAACTTTCTATCTCTCGCTAACTTCTCGTGTCTTTTTCGTATCGCGCTCTCCCTCCTCCCCACCGCCCGCCTTTCTCTTTCTACAACGCTGGATATATCTCCCCGTATTCCGCTCCTCTCCTGCACCGTCCCCCCCACTCTTTTCCCCGCGCACCGCCGAACACCTCATTGCTCCATACCGTACACCCTCCTTCTTTTCTTTCGGTTCACCGTTTCCCCTGGCTCTCACTCCTTCTTATATTCTTCTCTTCCCCGATTCCGTCTCTTCCTGTCCCTCGTCCTTTCCTTCTGGCCTCTTTCCTTCCCACCCGTCTGTTTCCCTCTCGACGGCCTCCTCCTCCGCCCTCCCCATGGCACACTGGTCAACCGGCATGGTTCACTGTGCAGTTCGCTACTCTCGTTCCTTCCCTTCTTCTTTCACCATCTTTCACGCGAGCGCAACGCACTCGGTGCAGTCGAACGGGAGCGCGAGAGTGCAATGTCTGAGAGGAGAGAACTCGGTGGGGGGGGGGGGGGAAGAGAGACCCCTTTTCTCGCGGCCGCAACGCGGAATGGGATATCGAGGACCGATAATGGACCTTTCCGTGGGCTGCTGCTGGTGCTGCTGCAATTGCCTTCGGTCTTCCGAACCATCGTGTTCGTAGGAGGGCCGGAAAGAGGGGAGGAAATGTCGGCTGGGATAGGATCGAATCGGAGCCGCGGTGCGAGATCGCGCGAGCCAAGTCTGCACGGCCGGACTGGCGGAACCTGAACCGCGGGAAAGTTCGATGATCCGACTGGAATCGATCCCGAGGCCGATCGAGATTCGGTTCTCGGAGCTCTGGCCGGATATACCCGAGACCTCCCATTTTTTTCAGTGATCGGGAAATAGTTTCAGTCGCCTACTTTATCGACGTCTATACGGATTCGTAATTAATGCCTAGAGTATATGGTGAACCGCGTAACATGATAACGTTATATTATTTTGTTATTAGTGGATCGATATTTTTCTTTTCTTTCTTTTTTTTTTCTTTTTTTTTTTCTTTTTTTTTTTTCGTATCGCATAATACAAGCCTTTGAGATGATTACAGCGCGTATAACGTTTTTACCGTATACTTTTGCTCAAGATCGGTATTTTTCCATCGCTTTGGCCGGATGTTCAGTTCTGTTTGACTGAAATGTCGTAAAATGTATTTTTTCGCCATAATGAAATCCTACGCTACTTTATTGTGTAGGAAGATGGATTATTGTTGAAAAACATCGCGATGCGATGTATTCGTGTGAACATGTGTTCTTTTTTCGGTTATAAATATCGCATCACGTATAATTAATTATTTATGCCAGATAATATTTATGCTCCTTAATGAGCAAAGATAAACTCGAACTCGTGGTAGTTCAAGGTAAAAAGATTGATTTTCAAATTTAAAAAGGACATACAGAAAAGAAACAACGAATGAAGTTATTGATGAATTTAATTCGAATTCAGGAGATCAAAATCTGATGTGCATAAAATATGTATCCATCTTTTAACTTAGATGAATAATTATATAGAGAGATTGTCGTGTGTTATTGCAGAATTCATTGATTATTTCCTACAATTTAAAGCCGGTCTTCTTATCAGGAATTGACGTAATCCACAAAAAATAACTCTCAATTTAACGTACAAGACTCGGTAACCTGATTCAATTATTCCACAATAAACCACACAGACCGATAACCGATGGATAATCCCTATGTCGCTCGAGTAATCCACAATTAACGTCATTTTTATAAAATTCCCTAATCCAGGCGAAATATAAGAGCCAAGGTGTAGACAAGGGAAAGGGAGGGCATTTTAGAAATAATCCCCTCGCATATTTTTTTCCCACACGAGAGATAAAATGAAATCTTCAAATTCATTTCTCCACTCTTTTTATTCCGCTGTTCCAAAAATACCAACTTCTTCAATCCAAAATAACTAATCAGCGGTTCTCAACCTGTTAGTCGCGGAACGAGCATGTTTTTCTTTTTTTTTTTTTTAAACGATCATCCATCATTTTTATTCATTTCTCCATCCCATCCGGGGGAAGGAAAGTTGTCGCTAAATAATTCGCCACCCTTTTTCACCCCGAGAATAAATTCCAAAAAAAAAAAGATCTTTCACTTTCTCCTTAAAAAAAAAAAAAAAAAAAAAAAAGAGTCGACGAGCTTGATCGACAATGCCGACGATTTCTCCGAGTCTGGCTGGCGCGTTTTCGAGGCGAGATAAGGGGCCACCGCGACCGCTTTATCTGCCCGAACCGCGTCCTCATTCCATTTCACCAGCCACGTAGTCGTCGTTCGATAGACGCCGCGCACGCTAATCATCCCGTCGAGCAATAAAACGCGCGTATATTCGGAGGGAGGCCGATGTGACGGAATGCAACAACGTGAAACGTGCTGCCTCGAGTTTGCCGGCTCTCGTTTTGCTCGTGTCCGTTCGAACACGAACAACCGTCGAAAGTGAGAGTATACGGAGACAGAGACGGAAAGAGGGAGAGAGAGAGAGAGAGAGAGAGAGAGAGACGAGACACGCGCACGCACGCACAAAAGGCGGCGTACATAGCTTGCTAGGCTAGCTAGGCACCTCTATCGACCGCTACGCGCGCGCTTGTGCATGTCTCGCGCCGTTGACACGGGTAAAGGGCGTGTGGGTGTGAGAGTTGGTGCATCGAGAGGAGGATGCATCGCCCGACCAGCTGAAACGTCCGGTGCAACTTTATCGCAGCTGATCGTGGATCCGAGGCGACGTGGGTGTCGCAGGTATGCGACGCGAACCTCCGCCCCGGTGTCCCAGTAATGGCACTTTGGCGTTTTCGCGATCTATTTCGCGATCTTTCACGTCTCGTCTTGGTTTTGTCCTCGTCTTGGCTTTGTCCTCGCGGGTTCTTTTCTCAGACGAGGGGAAAAATATTCGTTTCCTTTTTTTCGATGATAATTCCAGTAACTCGAGTAAGGTCTTTCTCCTCCTCTCTCGGTTGGCTTGGTTTGACAAAGTTTTTAGAAGCGTCTCGTTTTTTAACTATGGACGTTAAACCGGATTTTTTTTCCCCCGTATGCGACGAACAAGTTTCGATTTTCTGGTACACATTCGCTGCACATTGTAATTATTCCATGCATACTAATTGGGTTGCGAGGCTTCAATGCGAGAACACTAACTTAAAACTTAAAACTTAATATTCCCTGGTAAATACTAATTAACGAGATATAATCTTATATTAAACTTTAGAAGAATTTTTAGAGATACGACATAAAAGAAATCATTTCGTATTAACTTTTTATCAAACGAAGGATAATGTTATTAATAAATTTGCATACGAATCCTAAAGAATATTAATATCTCTCTCTTATACTCTTTACACGAAATTAATAATTGAATCTTTGTCCAAGATCAATTTAAAATTTTGCATCGATCGTGATTCACGAGAAACGTGTATATATATATATATATATATAAATTTGCAATTACGTACAAGTGAAAGATCCCGATATCATTGTTCAACGATCTCAATTCAACCAATTTGAATATCCGAGGTCAAGTTTTAATCCGACGGGAGAAGAAAGTCTAGGGGGAGGTTAGGGAGAGTGGCCAAGGGAGGCGAGAACGAGCGCGGCGGGCGAAAGTATGGCGGAATCGGAGGCAAGGCTCGTCAATTGCCGCGCGTTATGAGAAAATGAGCACGTACGTACGTACGTGACACGGGCCGGAGAGGAGGAGCAGCCAGAATTGACCCCCGTGCTTAAAGGTCAGCGCGACGCGGTGCTAACGACTCGATAACCACCGTGATTGTACATATATTGGCCATCTTATCAAACGGCGCGCCGTGGGCATTAAATCCTATCACTTCCCCCCCTCCCCCCCCCTCTCTCTCTCCCCCTCCCCCGCCGCCGCCTTTCGCGCCGCTCTTTCGTCGCTCGTTCGTCGACGAACGTCGTCCCTCCCCCTCCTCCTCCTCCTCCTCCTCCTCCACGATTTTCTCGTCTACGGGCCTGGTCGGTGGGGGCGAAATTGAAGAAATTGAGTCACGGTTGCCGGTACAATGTTGAAGATTAACCCTTTGCGTTCAATGGATACACTTGAACGTCTTTTAACGCGTGTTGCGTGCTCGTGCGTGCTCGAATTTATTTCGAATAAATGTGTGCGAGTGTGCGCGTGGAGAAATTTTTGCAATTCTTTTTCTCTCGAAGGAGGGGGAGTAAGTAAGCTTCGTTACTTTTCACGAGAAAGGGAGAAGATTTTTTTCTTCTTATTCAAAGAGAGTCGATAATATATAATTAATAGATATGTGTGTTTAATTGGTTGGATGTTTTTTATATCGTTTCGTTGTNCTTCGTTACTTTTCACGAGACGAGAAAGGGAGAAGATTTTTTCTTCTTAATCAAAGAGAGTCGATAATATATAATTAATAGATATGTGTGTTTAATTGGTTGGATGTTTTTTATATCGTTTCGTTGTTTCTTAAGCAATGTATGTACTATGTTACGTGTAATCCCTTCCTCTACTGTTCTGGCGATCCATAGTTTTGTAATTTGGAATTAGTCAGAGTTAAAATTGTTGAAATTGAACTTTGATACGGCTTCGTTATAATTGCGCATTAATCTACGCCAAGAATGTCTCGATATCGTGAGACAAGGGGTTAATTATTATTACGATTCCTTTTTATCAAACATGGTGAATTATAAATATACTAACTCGACGTTTGTAATATCGTGAGTTTCGATACAATAAAAGGGTTAACGCACAATCGTATCCAAATCGTATCCAGAATTTTAAATAAATAAAATTTTCAATTCTGTTTTAAATCCGTTAAATTCGATCGTCGAAGGAAAGGAAACGATCGAGAAGATATTTTTTCCTGGATACGTGAAATTTCGACGATTCTCGGAGAAAATTTGCTGATTTTCTCTTTCCTTTGAGCACAATACAGAGAATTGGAGACGCGGTTTCGTGAAAGAGGTGAAAAGAAACGAAAAGGACAGCTGTGTTTGGCTCGATCGGTTGGACGGATATTTCGAAACTCGGTCGCAGAACTCATAATTCAAAATGGCAATCGTTTCACTTCAACGTAGAAATTATTTCGAGAATTAGAAATTCTTTTAGAAATATTTTAATTTGAATAAAGTAAGCAAAAGTGTTATCGAAGATCTTGCGTTACGAAGAATCTTCCTCGTGATAAAATATCTCTCTTTCTCGCCTAATTATTGTGATCCTTTCGCGAGAGGTGAATCTACGTATATACGTTAATAATGATATTTATTAAAATAAATGAGATTTATTACCTTATAAAAACTTTCAACCCTTTCACTTGGGAGAGATTCGGTTAAATTGTAAATTACGGTGTTACAAATTTTAACTGTTATTACTCATAATGATAGATATTAAACTTCATGATACGAAACATAATAATCCGCGTCAAAATTTATCGCCGAATGGAAAGCTGAAATTTCCGATTCTCGATGACCAAAAAAAAAAAAAAATAATTTCCAGTCCATCCCAAAAATCCGATTCAATTATTCTCGAATCATATTATTCCAACATATTTATATCTTTAGCTTCTTCTTATTTTAAACTCGCGCACAATCCTAAACCAAGGAGGAAAAGTTACACTGAACTTGCTTCTTTTCCATTGCTAAACCAACAGACCAAACTGATAACTTAGGTTGACTGTTAAAAATAAAAAAAAAAAAAAAGAAAAAAATCGTAACTGCTAAACGATACCGATATCTGTTGTTTATACTCCGTATCTACGTATAAATGTACCGTATTCGTATATCGCATAATAAATTCCAATACACGCATATATAATGCACGAACCATTTCAATTTTTATCTCGACTCGATATCTTCTAATAAGAAGAAAAACCTTTGCAAAAATCCTTTACGCAATTATCGCGTATACGTTTTTTCATTTCGATCGATCGTTATTCTCTTTCGAATCGAATTTTCCTCTTCCCTGTTTCGCGCTTTTACGGACACGTGGATGTTATACGTCCAATCATACTTTTTTTCGCGCGTACGTTTTTCGTCCCAGATACGAGAGGGGAGCAGAAGAAGGCGGCCGGGAAAAGGCGAGGCGTGGCGGAGAATTTTAACAGGCGATAAGCGTCGCGAGGTGTCGACGCGATAACCGGAATGAAAATCCCTCTTCTCCCTCGTCCTCGACGGTGTCGTCTTCTCTCTTCGTCTCCCCCTCCCTTCTTCCCCGCAGGCAGAGCGCGGTGAGTTCGACGAGAAAGCGAGAAAGCGGAATCCTTTAAATTTCGCGGATAGCGATCGCGTCGTAAATCAAGCGGATTCCTTCGATCGAAAACAATCTTCTCGCAGCCGGGCGGCGGCGGCGGCGGTGGTGGTGGGTCTTGAGCGTCACACGGAAGCCGAAGGCCTCACACAACTCGTCTCTCAGTTACAACTCGAGCTTGATTTATCGCGGTAGCTACTATAAATAATTAGCTACCCGTTGACAGCACTCGCCACTTTCTAATTCCGTGCCTCCACCTATACGTTTCCTCGCCTACCTCCGCTTTTTCCTGCGTTGATTTGATTTTCCTCGGCATAGGTGGCGCTGATCCCCTTCGATCCCGTCCTTTATCTTAAGACGCTCCCTCCTCGTTTCGATTGATATTCGCTTCATCCGTATATAAATTCTACCAAAAGAAGAAGAATCGATGTGCAATATCGGCTTCCAATATCCAATGCATCCGTTCAAAATGAAACCGGCGATTAAAGCAAGAACGGTGTCGAATATTGAAAGTGTCGTTTTGGAACAATGCCTTGGATTATTCCTCGCCTTGGATTAACCGTGGCGGAAATGAATTTCGTCCCGATCCGACCGGTGTCCTCTCGCTTTATTGCCTCTCCATCGATCCCGCCGAGGCTGGAAACGTCGCTCGACCCTTTAATGATCCAAGATCGCGTCTCTCCTCTCCCCTCCTCGCAAACAAAACGTTAAGTAAATCGAAACTTTTAATGGGTTGAGCGTTCATTGATCCTCCAGCTTTTGGAAATTGGGATTACGGATAATTATAATTCCGTCTGCAAATTTTTCCTTTAAACGTCGAGGGAGAAGCAATGTTGTATACGAGATATTTTATGGTTTTAAGTATCGAGTTGAGTATAAACGTCTCGTTAACTTGATAAGTGGAAACAGATCGTTATTACACCGTTTTCGCATTGGACTCAGGTAATTACCGATGGTTTAGAATTATCCGTTGAATTTACGAGAGATTATAAATAGGCAGTCGAGTGAATATAAATACTGTAACTATGTAAATGCGTTTCGGAAAAAAGCGCGTTTTGGACGAAAATTTCTCGAAACGAAAGATTGAAATTTCGGGAAAGTAAAGTTCTATGCTTGAACTTTGGCTGGTGAAGAATTTATGCGGGATAATTATCCGGTTATTCCAAGTGTGTCGAATTTCTCTAACAGGAAAATTTGTTGCATCGAGCGAGGAGGAGAAAGCAAAACAACCTTTGAAACGGAAAGTTACTTCTCTCGGCCCATTTTCCAAAGTGGTAAATATATATACGATCATAATACAACCGCTCTAAATGATCTAAAAAGCAAACTGTCTTGAACTATTCCAATTCGATTATCCGAATAAGAAATTCAGTTAAACAGAAATAATTTCGAAATAATTAATTTTTAAGCTCGGGTCACCCGATCGAGAGAACAATGTTTGCACATTTGAGCGAAATAAAATGTTCACGATCAGTATTTTTAAAAAATTAAATTTACCTAGGACACATCTTACTATGTTAAAAAAACAAGATCTCTGATCATGAGTGGGCTCGTATCAATCTCTGTACGACGAATCTACAGTTCTTTCGGTCGGGCGAGACACTTGGCCGGCTGCTATACCTGCTCCTCGTATCTATAGGGTGACACACACGAGTAGAATCTAAACATCTACGTGAATCTACGAAGATTAAATTTCGATTAAAAAAGATTTCAAAATTATCGAACCTCTGTAACCGAGTTTTAAAGAATGTTTTAACCGAATCAAACATCTTCCAGTTCATCAAAGAACTTGAAGTCGCCTAATTCAAAGTAACATCATATCCTGCAATCGATATTCTTTTTCTCGTACGAAAACAAGGATCCACTCGCGTTAAAATTTACTATATAAAGGAATATCATTCCAACTATCTATCAGATCAGATAAAAGTGCATAAAACCCCGTGTATATTAACGTAATTCCATCGTTAAAAATTTTGAAAAATTTCATTGTCACGAGTGTATCGAATGGCATATGGAAAAATTCTGATTCATACGACACCGTTCCACATGGTCCACTGTGTATAGAGGCTCTTACATGCCGGAGACCGCCTCGCGCCCGTACAGAAATAGCCTTACAGGCCGACGTGTTATGCGGTCTATCGACGTGCCGCTGCTCGGCAGACCGCTTGCTTTTCCCGCGATCCTGCATCCTCTCGCGAGGAGGAGACACCCCGTTGCACGCGATTGCGGAACGGGAAAAGTTCGAGGAGTCGAAATTTCTTGTTTACTTCTCGCGAGAGGGGTGGCCAATCTCTTAAATTTTTATACAATCCGAGAAAAATTGTTTCGATTTTTTCGCAGATTCGAGCGAAACGTGTAATTTCTCCCGCGTGAGAACAACAAAAGGGAACAGCAAAATTAATTACAAAATTTATAAAATCGAGGGAGAAAAAGAGGGAGAACCGTTTCCCTGTCGATCGATTAATCCTTCCAATTCCCAATGGGGAGGGGAGAAGAAGAAGAAGAAGAAAAAGAGAGAACCGCTAACAACCGCGCATAATCGCCTCGACTGTTCGGTGAAAAAAGTGTGAACCAAGTTGACCGATTTCGTTCCTCGCGTTTTTCACGTTTCGCTCGAACGTAAGAACCGTGGATACGCGTTCCAGCCGCGTGAACAATGACGCGGATATATTATTATACGCCGTGTAAGCGTATCGCCTATATAAGACAGCTTGGTGTGAAAAATCATTTTCCCCGATCATTGAATCGTGGAATCGAAAAAAAGGGAAGGGAGGGAGAAAGAGGAGAAACGTTTACAAAACGGGGGGAAAAAAAGAGAAAGAGAGAGGAGAACAGTGGAACAAATCATCGGTTCAAACGGCGACGAACGGCTATCGGCGAACGAATCGTGTCATTGTTTCAACGGGCACGGCTCAAAGCATTGTGCGCCAGTATTGAAACGCATTGCGTGTATCGGACCGAAGAAACTGGGACGGCAACAAGAGCGATAACAAAGAAGCCACTGCAACATACAACATACGCGCTTGTTGCAACTATATATTTTTCATATATGTATATATATATATATATATATATATATATTGTTTGTGTCTATGATATTTTTATATCGCGCACAAGGCGATTTTCGAGGGTGAATTAAAGAAGGTATCTTTACAGGCTGTCACAATTAATTTACAGGATAAATCAGTGTATTATGAAATAATTTCTAAGATTGATAAGACCATTAAAAAGAACATTCTTGGTTATTATTTTTTTAAATATTTCGAATTTGATGCGATCTTCATAAGGCAATATCTTTACTTATATTTATGAATCAACCTGTAGATGCATAAGAGGATGAACAATCCGTATTGGAGTTAACACGATTGGCGCAATTGTACGATTAATTTCAATGGATTCGTTCAAGGGAAATATATTTTATGGAAATGTTATCGTTATAAATAAAAAGAAACCGACGAGGATACCGTTATTCTTTCTTCAGTCGATGAAGAGCACAAGTTGAAGCAGAAAAGAGCGAGATATTATTGTTCAGGCATCGACTTTCCTCCGTAAAATATATCGTCCAAGACGGAAATATTTTATATTAGATAAGAAAGAGTCGAGATATTTTATACACACAGTTTTATTATAGCAGTTTGACTCGCGATAAAGCGAACATATTTCTTCTTCTTGATCGCGTCATTGGGTCATAGGGTGAATTCGAATTGTTTCAATTATTTAATTTTATTTTAAACAAAACTCATTCATCGATGCGTGAATATTCATTCCATTCGTCGCTCTCTTCATCATCTTTTCATTAAAAAAAATATAGATATTCCTTCCAAAGCTTCCACTCCTTTGAGAATCTATAAATTTGAAGAAACAGATTGTACACTCGTACATAGAATAACTACTACTTTGAAATGACTTTTTCAAAGAGAAAAAGCAATGCCGAATCAATGCTACATCGAATTTTAATTTTACGAAAATTGATAACGAAGATAGATAACTCTCCACGATAACAGAGACTCGTTCTCTCCAATCACTCCAGAACAGCCAAGAATCCCAATTCCTCGAGAATTCGATCTTCCAACAAGCAACCAACCTTTGCAACCTTTGCAGCCCCACGTTCCCTCTTATTCCACCCCCTATTCGGAGGCAACGAACGGAGGAGGAGCGCACTTGTCGCGCACTTGGATCCTCGCCTCCCTCCATGCCCCTGAGGAAGAAGATACTCCTCTCGAAGAGGAGGGGGAGAGTCGCTCCGGGTCCTAATCCCGGGCTAAGTTACGAGGCATAAAAGTCACGCGGAATAACCGTGGCTGGTATCCGGCGAGGGAGAACGAGAGGCGCCCGTATCTCGACCAGCCATGAAAAAATCTCGACGTTTTAGGAGGAACTACACGGTGGTATACACGGTGTCCTGGTATACACATAACATTTACGAGTATTCGAGAAATACTGGCGATGATGCGTTCGAATTGAATTTAAATTAAATGCGAACGAATGAATGAAACAGAAAGAGGAAGAAATTCGTGTGAACGAATAATTGTGAAATCGAAGAAGAAAAACCTTTACGACGACCACGAGATTCCTATTAACCAAGGGAGCAATATAGGAAATAGGATCCCCTCGTAAAATTCTCACCAAGCGGAGATTGCACACCCGGTATATATATATATATATATATATATATATATATAAGAAACGAGAGAGAAAGTTTCCTCCCCCGAGTTTCCAAGCCCCAGAGAGCCTGAGGATCAAGATGAAGACGAATATGAATACGAATCGCGTGCGGGGATGGGGCGGAGATGATGGAAGGGGAGGGGAGCGTACGAGACGACGACGAACGACGAACGACGAACGACGACGACGACGACGACGACGAAGACGAAGACGACGAAGGACCATAGAGATGAGAACGAGAGAATAAAACCGGCGCCGGTCATTGACACGTTGACGCAGGTATATACACCAACGCCTAACGGAGTGTACACGTCCGTGTTATGTACTTGCATTCGCCGAGTCAAGGATGCGATTTGCATACGGTCATCGGATGTCTCTACGTTCGCACCACACTGACGTCCGTGGTATTCGCTCTCTGTCGTTGGCCCGTTCATACGAATACGCACGGTGAATATAAAAGCGGGTTGGGGAGGGAGGAGGGAGAGAGAGACAGAGAGGCGTATACCGGTGTGCACACGCGTGTGTATCTCGATATAGGGCTGTCTCTTTCCATCCCACGCGTAATCGTAACGAGAGTCCCTCCTTTGCTCGCGCCGCTATTACTTTCTTTTTTCTCTGCCGAGTTTTCGCGCCTTTATCGGTTCCATTATTCGAACAGAGGTGATCTGAAGATTTTGGAATTTTGGAATTTTCGGGTAAGTAAAGTAAGTAAAGTAAGTAAAGTAGGAGGCGTCGTTTCTATTTTCGATTTCAACTCGAGCGAGAGAATCAGTTTAAGAGTTTGACTTATCGAAGTAAAAACGATGGTGGAGGATTCGATAACGAAGTCGAAGATAAGGTAAGGTCGAGTTTTCCAAGTTATCTTAGCTGCGTTAATGGTGATGGTGGTTTATGGGCACTACCCCACGGGGAGATATCAAGCGGACTTAATTACGACGCCTGCCTCCTATTCCGAGGAAACGAAATCAACCTAGCAAAGTGAATTTAATTCGAGAATTAATTTTAACGGGCGAAAATCCCTCAAAACTTTCAATTGTCCCTTGAAAAAAAGAACAAGTTTCGACTTCATTCCAAGCCAATAATAATAATAAAAGTAACGGGAAAGATCGAACAACTTATTACCCTGGGATCCTATTTCAAGGGGGTGAGAGGAGGAATCTCGCGCGAGGCAAAAACCCCATCGACCGACCGAGAAATTCACGGAAAACGTACACCCGATCGTTCGTCACCACGAGGTAGGCACGAGGCATGCGAATGCCCGGCCGATGAAGAGGGGCCCCATTCTGAAAATGAATCATTCCCCGGTGGCCGAGGACGCCTGACCTGCCTCACGCCGCTCGGCTTCCACCTTCTCCTCTTTCGAAACACGCCGCACAACAGGCCTTCTCCTCCTGCGTGCGTTCCTACGGCCGGGAGGAGACGGCTACCGAACGCGTGCGCGCGCGAAACGGACGAGGAGGAGGAGGAGGAGGAGGAGGAGGAGCGGGCCCCGGCTCGTATATTCCCTTCTTAAATCGGACGAGGCGGAGGCCAGGGGAGGAATGCAAATGCCTTCGTTTAAGACGAAGAATCGCGTCACGGAGCAGAGGCCCCCCTCCCCTCCCCTCCTCAGCTCGAAATCACAAGGTGCAGCGGAACAACAGCGAGGCAACCAGTTGTCCAAGTTGTCTTTCTTTTATCCCTACGGCTCCGTCCCCTGTGGAACAAATTTATTGGTTATGATAGCTCGGTAGGTAGGCCTACTAGAATCGCATATTCGAGCCTGGGAGTGAGAGAATTCCAATGGATGGAATTGTAACAGCGTTTGGACCTCGATCTGTCATGTATAATATTTCGATAGAGTTTAAAAACTTGGTAGAAGAATAGAGTCATAATAGGAGAATAGGAGAGATTTCCTCGAATCGAGTGTTTCCACGCACGAAGGAAATCACTCTCTAACGGGACGGAGAGAAGGGGGTCAGTGTCACTCTCGCGGGAGAAATCATTCCCGCTTATGTGTATACCCTTCACTCGAATGATTAAAACTATTAAAATTCCGTGCGATCGCGCGGTGTCATCCAGAATCCAAGGTACGGCCTTCCAAGTCCGGCCGCCGTTTCGCCGAAACGATATTTTTCCTACCTGTCCAATCATTTTTCACGATGCGAGCAAAACGAATTGGACCGAGAGAAGGTTTTCGATCCTTCCCCCATGGCTCGCCGATTGCAATTACGGCAATGCGTATTTGTTAAAAATAAAGTAATTTTACGGGGGCAAAAAATAGTTTCGCGAGAAAACCAGAAAATTATTCGTTTCGGGGCAGAAAAATCAGGCGGAGGCTGATCGTTAAGCCTTCAATGGAGACATGATACTTGGAATGCATTCACGGTGCTATTCACCGGGGATGCAATAAAACAGTTTGAACCGTTGAAATCTCTTGGAAACACGAAATGCTTTCAAAGCGTAGCCTTGGAATCCAGAATCTTGAATGAAGAAGTACAGAGATAAATTATCAAAGATTAATTCTTACCTCGGAAGAGCTAAGTTATACCGCCTCGACTTCGCCATTTGTCTGACAAATAGAATGCAACGTTCAAAAATTGAGACATAAAAAGATCAATTTGCTTTGTCAAATTATCCAGAATGTATACAAGTTATAGTGCAAGTATCATACGCGAAGCTATTCCATTCCAACGAGTTAGATATATTTATCAGACTTCTTATTTATCTATTCCATCTACGAAGAGAAAGAGGATCGAAATCGAACGTAACGTTTCCATTCGTACCGAATCGAACACCATACCCGTAACTACGGCATTTAACACGTAGCGCCAATCTAACGTGGCGCGATCTAGGCGACAAAGCCGCGTATAATCGGACCCCTAGCACGGGTACCAACCTCCCTTTCCGCTACCAATCTCGTTTCACACCGTTCCCCATTCACCATTAAACGCGGTACAAATTCGACGCGATCAACTCCCCTCTCCAACCTGTATTACACCTGCATTATTTCTATTTACCCGATATACCAAATTCTCCATCCAAAGTCCACTCGCAATGTAACTCCACTCCGCACACTCGATACCTCCAGTCGAACCCAGATAGTTGGAGATAATTTCAAGGATCGTTCAAGAAGCGAGGATCCAGTTTTTCGATCTAGATAAAACGGCTCCCTCATGACGATTTTATTTCGCCACGGCGAAACGGTGTGTATATATATACATATATATCACCGGGGGCGTTGTTACGTTGGCAACATCGCCGTTCGAGCCCTTTGTCGGCCGCGCGTCGAAACGCCCCAGTCTCGGAAGATTCATCGCGAACTCATTACGGGTTAAGGGGATGATATACGCGCGCTCGTTTCACCGGATTATTTATGCTCGATTGCAGGTGTCTCGGATGCTATTGTGCCCGCTCGATCGCCTATCCTATATGTCTCTTTGCGGGAGTTTTTCTTTACCGGCGACGGTGAGAAATGTCGTTTCGTTTCGGAATATATCGATGCAACGAAATTGAAACGAACCGTTTGGAGTTTGAAATTGAAATTTCTTTTTTTTTTTTTTTAGAATAACAATAAAACGGAAATAATGGAATGAATGGAAGAAAAAAATAGAAATCAAAGAAGTTTATGAAGTTGCTGTAATTTTGGTTTGAAATAATTGAAGGAGTTCTTTCTCTTCGTATTTTTTTTTTCACGAGTCTTCTAAAGAAATTGCATAAATTTATAATATAAAATTAGAAACAATATTTATCAAGCTGTCCAATAAATTCAACGTATCAAAGAACGGATGAATAGAGTGTGTCGACTGGACGATAGATTAAAATAGGAGAGGTCAGTGATCGTTCGATTATCATTATCCATTCACTCGATTTCTTCTGAATCTGAAATTTGAAGTGTCTCTTTCATAGATCGGAAAATAGAGCAGCGAGATAAGCGCATTGTCGTATTCGAAGATTGAGCCGAATATAAATCTTCTTGTTTTGCCGTTTTATTCGATAGAGAGCCGCTCGAGGAAGGGAATAATATAAATCATAAAGTCAGAAGGTTCGATAATTGGTACGATAATTATTGGAATGTTACGTATCGAATGTTAAATCGTGTGATTCATACGAATGTTAATTTATACGAACGACCGAATTCGGCCTTCTTCTTCTTCTTCCCGTACTAATTCCTTTGCCATAAGCAGATGTCGCGACAAATTATTATACGCTATGGCCAATCATTATGCGTCATTATTCGTACTATAACGTATCCATGCTGTGCAATTAACATTTATAAATTGTTACAGATTATCACGATATAGCATCACGATATTCGTAATCTTCGAGAAACGTATGAGAATTTACTAACGGAAGATGATTTACCCCGATTGACAAATTTATAAGACAATGGAAAAAGATAGAAGAAATAGAAGAAATTCGAAATTTAATTTAAAAAGAATCGTTATGATTTTTAGAAGAAGGGACATTCTTTGATCTATCTATTTTCATTATTTCTTTGGTCTTGATACATGGTTTATAATATTTTATAATTTTGAAATACGTGTTAAAGTTGTAGTTTTAATTATCTCGCGTATGTAATCTGGGTAATTAGCTATTATATATATATATAGAAAAAAAAGAATGACTTGAAATAAAATTTAACTCGAAACTTTGACTCGCTCGAGAGATAAAATATTTTTATAAAGCAAAAAGAAGCGTTTTAACACAAAAATTCGTTCTATCGAGTCGAATCGAGGAGGAGAAGAAATTGAAGAAATTAGAAAAATTCTTGAATTCGTGTCGAAGGGGAAAAAATAAACGGAATAAAAAATCGACCATGTCACCGGGTAAAGGTAAATTTGCAAACAAAACAGACGGCGAACAGACTGGAATTTGCATAAAATTCGGTCGAAAGTTTCTTTTCGTCTGCGGAGTTCTCGTGGACGAGACACTGGTAACGCGGCGAAGAATTGATTTTCGATGATAATAAAGGCACGATTTAAATTCGTATTTTCGTATTTCGATTGTTCATTCCTGTTCGAATTGAACTCGTGAAACTTTACGTTCAAAATCCTCGACACAAAGAACTATTTCTTATTTTTTACAACTTACGTCCCCATATTTTTGCATAGAAATAACTGTTATTCCATCTTCGTTCCTTAAAAAAGAGAATTCGAGTTTAATTTCGAGAAGGTGAGAAATTTCTAAATACGACGAAGAAAAGTCCTTTTTATTTTTAAAACCAAATTAGCATTTTCAATCGAAGCTTCGCCCGGTATAAACCAGAAGAGAACCGGTACAATTTTCGAAATTTAATTTTTTACAATTTTTAGAATCGGAAGAAGAGAATTTCTCACGACCGTTATGAAGTAAAACAATTTTATTCGCGGATCCTATTTTCGAATGAACCTTCTTGAACCTTCGTTTCTTTTTTTTTCCTTTTTTTTTGTACAGTAAAAACATCGAAATGTTTGTTTAATTTTAAGAAAATATCGATCCGATATGTAACACACCTTTTAAAACATAGTCTGCCTCGAATAGCGTTACAATTTAAAGAATGAATACATCCAATTGAAATATACCTCGACGATACGATTATGAACTGAAACAAGAAAAATTCTTCTAATTAATACACGAGTGAATGGGACGAGGATCCATTTCCGAGGTGGATAAAAATCACGGTCATAATTATCATCTCGTACCTCGGTATATTTATAACAGAGAAATTATAGAGCAATGCACGTTAATCGGTCATAAATCGTTCAATTACCACTCTCATTATCATTTAAACACGGTTAACAGTTGCTCTTTGCATTCGTAATCAGCATGCCACTTAGAAAGGGGAGCTGTCCGTTCGGACAACGGCTAAGCTCAAACTCGAAAATTACTATCTTACAAATGGGATGGAACAGGTTCGACATTCGTCGTAATGCGGAGGGTTGAATTGGAGAGAACGTAAGCGTTTTCGAGTCGTGTAATTCCTTAAAAATGTTTTTCTCCCAGCATCCTCTTATCTGAGCCTATTTTTCTTTTTTCCTCTCTCCAAGAGGAGAAAAATATTTTACCTCCTTAACGAAGGAGTGCAACGTGAAAACGATGTTGGAAAATCGAGTATAAAAATTCTTTCGAGTAAATTGATTTCTCGTCGCGATAAATGCCCGAGGATATTACGTTTTCTCACGTACGATTTCTCAGTTTTTCGTAGCCGAGTAGTTTAATAAAATAACGTCCCTCAAATGTCAACGCGGTTCCAAATTATTTTAATCCCTTTAAAAATGTCTCCCAAATGTCATGGATTCCCACCACGAGTTGGGATACTTTGTAAAATTTTCCAAGCTATGTTACTTACTAATCTGATCTATCGATATTTGATCCACGAAATTAAATAATATATATATATATATCTCCTCTCAATTAAATCGTCAAGACGTCGATAATTACGTTTGCGCATAAAATTACGTTTGATACATAAAATTTGCATAATTGAATCTCTGCCACTGTGAAATCGATTGAACATAAATTTCATAAATTGTAGAACGAAAAAAAAATATTTTTGCCACGGTGTTATAATAATATCGATCTATATATATATACGGTATTATAATTATAAATTGCGAGCAGCAACTCGAGAAATCGATTCCCGTAACGTGAAGAGTGATAAGTCAATTTCTAATTACGACTTGTGGCCACGATAATTTATCGTGGTGATGGAGTCTTGACGTGGTTTAAGTTCAATGCTCCACGTGCGTTCCTAGAAGTCGTTCCGACACAGGTTTCACTGGAAACCAAAGCTCAACCCTAAACAGCCACTCGATCCCTTCTACGCTACTCCAAACACTCGTCATTCATAGGCTACGAGAAGTTCATTCACATCGAACATTCCTCGAGTTCGTTCCTCCCTGGGGTGCGCTTCAACTTCTTAGTCCTTGGGAAGGGAATAGTTAGGCGAAGTTTTATGCGCGTTTAATTCAGATCGTATCCTGTATTTCAGGCGAGCTTTTTTATTAAAAAGAGGAAGAACTCTCGTATCATCTTCTAAGATTAATTCGATTTTATATTAACCTTGGAATCGTTTAAAGGAAGATGAACGTGTTGTTTGGCTGGATAAACAAATTTTTCTTGTTAGAATAATTTTTAAAAATAGTTTCTCCAACCAATTCTTTCTAGAGTTCTAGAATCTATTTTAGAATCAACTTCGACAAAGATATATCGTAAGAAAGATTGAGATTTAAAGGACACTGCTATTATACACTGATATATTATATATCCAACTATTGTACTTCAACTAAGATTAGTAGTAACTCGGTAATGGTAGTAGTAAGTTGGCAAAGGCAACTTGGCAAAAGTAAGGCTGTACTTCACAAGTAGAACGAATAAACAATTATGTCTTAACTGATTGAGAATAATATTCAAATCCTGCGAATCTTCCTTTATTGGATTTACCTTCCAATTGAAACGTAGCAAATTGTACGAATAGCACCGTTCCATCTCCATTGATCCAGCATTATAATTTTTACATGCACACATCTGTTCTGCATCGTTCCACAAAACGTTCAATTTATGTGAAAATTTGTACAAAATTCACATCAATTCGATCCCTCGTTTTCGTCCAATGATAAACACGATAACAATTTCTCGATACGATATTTTGCAATATTTGCACAATCGAATTGCAATAGAAGTTTTTGCCATGTCGACCGTGCAAAAATAAATGAACTACATTCTAATCGAGCAATCAGGATTCGTTCCAACTTCATTGACATTACCCAAGTAAACTTCAAACACGGCTCAAGATCGATCAACCTTACCGACCGGGCGCGAAACACCCGTCCAATGCAAATGCAACGCGTCTTCGAAGCGAAACGTAACGGTCCGGGGGGAATCTCCCCCTCGAGAGGAGAGTGGAAACAGAGAGTCTCGCAATTCCGTGGCAAATTAGAAGTGAATTCGAGAGCCGATTCAAGGCTCGGGAATAAGCGCATTTTTCTACAGTATTGATTGCGCGCCTCTCCACCGAATATAGGGTAATATTCAATCTACTTAATGGCACGGTTGCCTGCATGCACCGTCCTCGATTTCATCTCGGAATACCGGCCCTCCGCTACTCCTTTTTTCGTTCCACTTTTGCGCACCTAGGCGAAATAGCCACCGCTACGACTTTATTTTTCTTTCTTCTCCCTCCTCCTACACAGAGAAACGCCATTGTTATTCCATTTCTTATTAGCCAGTTGTTTAAGCTGCGTTTCTATCGAAGGGAGGAAGGGTTTTGTCGCCTCTTCTTATTGAATATAAATTTGGAAATCTTGATTTTTAAGCTGATTTTAGCTGATAATTAAATAATTAGATTCCAACAGGGAGGAATATTTTGTTCGATGATGTTTCCTCTTTCGAAAATTTGATCGATTTTTCTTTTTAATTCTACGAATGATAATTCGATGAAAAATTTGATAAGAAAATATTTCCAATTTATTATATCGACGATAGGAATTCGTATCGATCTGTTGAAGTTTGTCGAACTTGTTACAGTTGAAACTGTACTAATATTAGAAAATGATTTGTTTTTTTTTTTTTGTATCGTTCTTTCTCGAACGTGGCTCATTTTCTAATGCAGTCTCTGCACACAAGTGACTCGGTACATTGAGCCTGAAACTTGTTTATCAAGGTATCCAGACTCGAATACCTCAGACTTTTTCCTACGAATAACATATTCGAGAAGTCTAGTGTATATTTGTTTGTAACGAACGGTTTAACATGCAAGAGATAACGCATAAAATCAATAGCGCAAACTCGACGAGGAGTTTTCGAGGGACAATCCGAGAAATCGAATTTTCAACAATTTAAGATCCTTTATAAAATTCTTTTCGCAAAAGAAATTGCCTCCCCTCTCCTATATAAAAATATTTCAAATATTTCGTATCTATTCTCTTTTCTCCACATCCTTTCTCCACTCGATTCCTTTACAAACGATGTTCCTTATTTTTCGATGTTAAATTCATCGATTTAAAAAATTCCATCAAATTCTAGATAAGTTCGAAGATATTCTTTTACTTTAAGATCCCATAAAAAAAACTACGAGGAAGACGCATGTCCAAAATCCCATAAAAAATGTAGAGAAAATGTTTAAAAAATTTCCTCTGAGAAAAGTATAAAGTTTTTGAATAATTCATACGAAGAAAACGAAAATAGAAAAACGATTGAAAAGACAATGGAACGGTTTGTAGCAATGTTTCATACTCGATATATATATATATATATATATCTAATGGGCCTCGTCAAAGGCTCGCGAAAAGTGGCCAAGCGTCTGTGGAGAAGGCGAAAAAGAAAGGAGATCATGTTTTGAATGCGATGTCGCGAGAAGTAACGCCAGAGAGAAACCCAGTTATCGAGAGACTTTTATGGAGAGGTCGTCGTGGCTGCTCCAGCGAAACGCGTCTTTTCCAACTACGTGAATTCCTTGTCCACGCTGCACGCACTGTGTGAATAATTCAACTATTTCTTGTATTCTTTGTTTTTCTTTTTTATTCTATTTTATCTTTCCTTTCCTTTCTTTCTTTCTTTCTTTTTCTTGAATGCGAATCGAATTTTGTTTTTCTTTGAATACGTTTCCTTTAAATTTCAATATTGGAATTATTGCACTTAATAATTGTGCGTGCAGATTGCACCATTATATCCAGATAATTAATAGACGATTAATATGATAATAGTATATGACGTATTTATCAAACCCATTGATACATTTTGGGATATAACGAAATGTAAAAAATGCGATTTATAAATAATTTAGCGATTCTCGCGTTAAATAGCGCTGTTTTTTTTTTTCCAATGCTGATTATATCGATCGTTTTATTTATTTAAAATTGTCGCGGCCAATCTTCAGGTGACCCAGTAAAGTCGACATAAAATAGTAGCCTACTGGTTCCAATAATATATCATGATAAAGTATATATATTTATTTATGGAATAAATATTCCACGTGTTATTGAGTATTAACGCTTAGAATTATTAAATACGAGGCATAAATTTCGTTAAATTTATTATTATTGCCTTATTATTGCCTTGAATTAATTTTTATTTCGATTCGACTTATGTCGTTCCACTTATGCCAAAGACAGTGAACGTATAAATTTTAACCGAGGACGTGTCATTTTTTTATTTGTCTTAACTCATTTAAATCGATACTTTAAATCGATTATTTAACAACTTAACAATTTCCTAACGATTCTCTTCGCTCTTCCATTTCTTCCGTTTGTTTCTTTTCAAATCCATCAATTTTTTGAATTGGAAACTTTTCAAAAGTTCGTTTTATCCATCGCGTGATAAATCTCAGATTTCGGTTTCCAATTTTTGAAAAATATTATTTCTCCGTTCTCCAAAGGGAAGGGTCCATAAAAGACTTACCAGTTTCGTCCACTGTCGTAATAAATTTTTCCCAAATCCTGAAGAAATTCGAAGGAAGGAAGGAAGGGAAACGAAATGAATCGACAATGGTTTCCCGGAGACATCGAAATCGAGCCGTGAAATCGAGCTCTCTCAACGTTTCCAACGATCGATCTTCTCGCGGCTCTGACTAATTCCGTCGAATGAATCATTCCATCCACTCTCGAAAGAACACGGCCAAAGTGCATTGCACCGGACCGAATTGAACTTGAATCCCGACTTGCTCGCTTCGTGAGATAACGCGCGCTCTCGATGCGTTTCTTTATAAATAGTAACCGCGCTTTTCTGCATGGTGTTGCATAAGTAGCCGAAAATCTTTCGATTCGACGACTCCTCGGAAGTGCTTCTTTTTTTCCCTTTCTTTTAGGGATGGAATCGTTCGAAATTCGAAACAGATTCACCCTTGTATTCGTATTTTAGAATAGCGATCCGATTAGAAAATGAAATGCGGTACGAAGTCTTCTGTCTGACTGAAGAAGAAGTTTAGATCGATCATCATTTGAATGAGATAAGTAATGAAAATCCGCTCGATGAAATTTTTCTTAAGAATAAATAAGATTTATTTATTAAATAACGAATAAAAAATATCCTAATAACACGAATTAATCGATTGAATTGTTCCTGTTCATCTTTTAATCGGCCGAATTATAAAAGAATTTTAACCAGTGAGAAATTTTTAAAGGATTTGATAAAATAGATTTAAGTAAAACGCAGGGATAATTATATAATAGAATGTTTCAAAATCTTCCAAGAATATTTCAAAATTTATTCTCTAACCTGCTACAGGCAAGGGCTTAATTTACGACTCCCTCTACCGCTTTCTCTTCTTGCAACCCTTTGGTTAACATCAGCCTGCCTTATATATTTCCTCATATTATACAGACTGCTTTAAATGTTAACGTATTCGATCAATTTGAGACATTCTATCAATCTTATTATTTTTTTCTCCCGAAGTATTGAGATATTTCTCGACACGTGTAAACACGAGTCGACGAAAATTAGATATTGAGAAGCAATAACGATTAAAATAAAGTAGCTCGCGATATCTTTTATTATTATTATTATTATTAAAATTGGGAAACAATACGAATAAAGAAACAGAAGAAATTCGAAGAAAATTCTCCACCTAAACCTCTTCGTTATTTAAAAAAAAAGAAAACACTGCAACGATTATAAATTATAATTATTTATAATTATATAAAAATATTGTCCTATTAATAATCTTATTATCGAAACAATTCATGTTGCACACCGTGCAAAACTTCGATATATAACTTCCAACCGATTCGTGTATATGGGTGCAAAACTTCGATGTATAATTTCCATCCGATTCGTTATAGTAATAGCACGGATCACCCCGTAGATCACGCGCGCGTTACACGTGTCTAACCTAGAAACCGGGGCCCGATCGAAAGAAAAATCGGCGGTTTCTCCTCGGGAGAAAAATCGAGTCTTCCGCCTCGAGATGAAACCGTTCCAGTTTCCCATGCGTGACCCACTCTTCGCGATACACGCTCGTACACGCTCGCATTCTCCTTATCGCGTCGCGTGGGCAAGGGAGCGGGCGAATGGGCGTGGACCGGTCGCCGAGCGAGAAAAATCGGCGGATATCTCGTTGGCGCAGAGGTGACAGGGTTGTCTACGATCGATGAGGAGATTCGAGATCTTTCAACGTTTCCAACACGGGTGAAATGAACGATTTGCGAGAAAAAGAAAATGGGATAAACGTATTCGTATATCTTGCACACATCTCGAGATGTGTATGTGTGTAATTTATTTCTTTTTAGGAGTAAAAGCTAGGTTAAATTATATTGAGTTCCTTCTTCCCTTTTCTCCCAGAAAAGGGAGAATGAGTATTGGATAAGATATAGAGGATAATGTTTCTAGAAATATTGTTGTTTTCATACTTCGTTTGTGTGTATAATATTCAATTTTCGGAAAAATCGATCGATGGTTATTTAATTCGGTTATTTAATTGAAAGTTTGGAATTTTGGAAACTTTCTTATATTTGAAACTAATAATAATAATAATAATGCGTATATTAAAATGGAATAATTTCAAGCATATTTTCAACAAATTATCGCGAATAAAAAGAAAAAAGAAATAATCGCCAACACAATATCTATCGGACCAACAATGTTCGACGAAAGTTTGGATATTGATTGGCTGGTAGCAAGAGCGATAATGGTAGCGAGAAGATAAAACGCGAAACTTATCTGTCACGTCACATTTTTATATACCAGAAACAAAGCTTGATTTACGAACGTCTTCCTCGAGAAATCAGACTTGGAGGACCGCGCATCCCACAGCACAATGATAACACTCGTTATTTCGAGCGTTCTTATTTCTCTCTTCCTTTTCCTTCCTTTTCTTTTTATTCGCAATTTCGCCAAGACTCCCACTCTCTTTCTCTCTCTCTCTCTCTCTCTCTCTCTCATATCAACAACGTTCGTTGACACTGATAAAAAAAAATCAACCGCTAATCTCCTTCACCACTCACATTTTCGAAGCGTGATTATATACGATTTATACGCGAAGCGCAACTTCATCACGCTTCTTTCTTATTTCTCGCTTCTTTTTCGCATTTCACCTTCCAGAAACGTCGAGAGCGCGAAATTCGTCCGCAATCGGGAAATACGATTGGCGGTGTACGATTTCGAAAGGACGAAAAGGTAATCGATACCTCGAAACGCTTTCGAAAACACGGATCCCGGGAGGAGGAGAAGGAAGAGGAGGAGGAGGAGGAGGAGGAGGAGGAGGAGAGGTCCGCCTCCGGTCGAAAAAACGCGATTTATTGCTTCTCCGAAATATGGTGCCGCGCTCGTGGACACGAAATTGCAACTTTCTTTTCTCTCGAAAACCCTTTTGAAGAGGTGGCCGAGCTTCGGTAATTAGAGGGTTACAGGTTTCCAAAACCTGATCAAAGCCCCCCCCCTCTCTCCTTCCTCCGATTTCACTCTGTCGGGAGGGCCGGAAGTGGCCGATTGCGGCCGACGTCTAATTTAATGAAGAGAAACTGCCCAATTGATATGTGAAGAGGTGTAAAATTGGATCTGGAAATGATAGCAGCAGTTAATAAAAGATGAAAGGTGATCGTCGAGTTTCTTTCGGGGACGAAATTGTACGGGGGAACGTTGAAATATTGTTACGTAAAGCTTTCGAGAAATTATGAAACGTGGAGAATTTGCGTGATGTATTATTGCATGATATATCCATCCACATCTCTGTGAGATCGATAAAATGTTCCGCGATACGCGAGGAAAATTATAAAAGTTTTTACTACTGCTTAAAAGCACGTCAAATTAAATTAAACAATTTTCCAACAATTTTGAAGATCAGTATCGTAACCACGCGTAAATATGATCCACTATCTAATCCAGAAAATTGAAAAGAATGTTTATAAAATCTCGAAATCGTTACTTTGAGCTACGTACAAATAAAATTACAGTATCTTTGAAAATTGAAGAATTTTCACGATGAAAAGAAGAAGGAATCAAATCTTAAAGGAGATACCAAGGATGGAATTGCTAAAAAGAGCCTAGCGGAGAATTATGGAAATTTATAGAATTCCATTAAGTCGGTACCATTATGGGCCGTAGTGTCGCTAAAAATTCGAGAATAGGGAAAATCCCTAATATCCCTCCAGAATCCTCGCGCAAAGCCCTCCAAAATCCCTAGGGAGAGCTATCTCGTCCGAAATCGTGATGAAAATCCACGTCCAACGCGTTCCGCGTTGGAAAATTTCATCGCGATATTCCTCGAAGAGACGACTCGTCGCGCGACGAATTACAAATCAACAAAAAAAAAAAAAAAAAAANAAAAAAAAAAAAAAAACAAAGCAAACAAGGAGAACGAAGAGATATTTCGAGATCTCGAATCGCGCTCCGGAATTACGCGGTATTAACGAATGTGTCGACGAGGCAAGGAAACAAAAGGCACGATCAAACAAACACATGCACAAATAAGCAACCAGAGTGTGTCGACGCTCGTTAAATCAGCCACGACAAACAACGCTGTTTTTATAAATAAATTTGTCGAAGACGTGAAACGAGGAGGGAGAAACGGAGATAGAATAAGAGAAAGAAGATAGGAAGCGGAATGATTGTTCTTTGTCTTCTCCGATAGGGGAATTAAATTGAAGAAAAATGCACGAATCGTAGAATCATCTACGATTTAAAAATTAAAAGATACGAAAGAAACTAAAATTTAACACTGATTTAAAACTGATTTAACATTGGAATCACAAAAAATCGATCAAATTGATTGATTTAAAATAATGTAAGTTTCTTATTCTATAATTAAATTTATCTACTTATTCTATATTAGATCTACAATTCTAGTTTGTTGAAGTTATCTTCCTCAAATGTTAAAGTTTTTATCGAGACTAAAAGGTATCCTATCATCCTTCGAACGACGATGCGCATATTTACATCTATGCATCATAGTGCAACGATCAACCTTTCGATAAATTCGAGAGCAATCATGAATAAAATCATACGAATAAAGAATGTCGCGGAATCATCCGGAGGAGCCCGTTGACACGGCAGAAGGTCGCGAGACGAGACGAGACGAGACGAGACGAGAATTTTACCAATTCTCGACATTTTTTATTGCACACCACCGTCGAGATTTGCCGACGTATTAGTCGATGATATATTTTTTTATGACGCGAATAGATAAGGGGCGGGCGACGGCTCGGTCTTCTTTCGAAAGAGATCATCGACTGTATCAGTCATGATAAGGGATTTAACAGTCGCGCTAGTACGCGTTGTTAATTGCCACTTTCCTTCCTTTTTTTTCTTTTTATTCCTTTTGTTTTTTTGTTCGCGAAAAATCTTAGTCTTCTGGAGAATTTTTTTAAAGAATATGATATTTGATTATCTCGTATTTATTGTTGCTATTGTTGCTGTTGTTATTATCATTTTGGAGTAAATATTTTTGAAGTGATTGTGAATTTTGTTTACAACGAATCAAGTTCATTAATAATTTAAAAGATTCTGGATAGTAAGCAGAGATTTGGAATATTTGTGAAAAAGAAGAAGTTTCGTGTTGGAGAAGTTCAATTGCGAGTGTGTGATTTGTATCGCCTAATTCCGTAAATTTAAAATTTTTCAAATATGAAATAATATCATATTTTCCTTCGGTGAAATATTAAATTCGTTTTCTAATAGTAAATTCCTATTAAAATATATAAAATAATTAATCTCGGATCGAACAAATTATTAAATATAAAATTAAATCCATACAGATAATATTTGTGTTCAATTTTTTTCTTATATATACAAATAAAATTCTAAAAATCATTATTTCATATGAAATAACTATGCTCAAAAATACGTTGCTCAAAAGAATTATCTACTTAAAATTTTCCAAAACACACTATACTTTATAAAAGAACGAAATAAAATTCATAAATTTATTCTTTTAAAATATTATCATGCGTGACTCGATGTCATATAATGAACAAAGTAGCTTAACAAAAGCAATCTTCCAATTGTTCCGAGCAAAACGTATTCGTCAGCAAGTTTTTTCCACATTTATCCATGAAATAATAAAAAGAAAAGAAAGAAAGAAAAATAAGGTTAAAAAACTAAAACACAATGAGTAAAATATCGTAGGCACTTACCTGGGAGCATTGATGATCGGTCGGCCCATTGCCCGTTGCTGGCGCTTCTCGTTGCTGGGAAGGCGCAGGTAATCTTGGTCGCCAAAGAGGAACAGATCCTTTGAAATAATCATGTCCACCGTGTGGTTGCCGGTTATAGCTGCCCGCCTCTCTCTCTTATCTTTCTCTCACTGCCGAACCACGGGCTGAACAACGCACCACGACGACGACAACGACGTCAAACGCGACGGAATATCCTCACCTAAGTCCCGCCACCTCAACACGTCCGACGCGATTCTCAACGACGATTCACCACCGCGATCTGCTTGCTTTTGCTGCCAATCGTCAGCAAATGAACATTTTTTCCAGGTACTGCCGCGACTTCGTGCCGATTTTCTGTCCAAACACCTGGTCGCAAGCATTAAGTCCGGATAAAATTGGTAATCGAAGATTTATGTTAGATAAATCTGGTGCACGAAGCACAATGGAGAAGCAAATAAGCTTTTTCGTTTCCTTTTTTTTTTTTTTTTCTTAAAGATAATTTAAAAAAGATAATTTAACTGGATTAAAGTCTGTGTCAGGATTCTCTTCGTGTCTTTGGTAAAATTCAGAAGTTCAAGAGACTATTAATGATAAAACTTTATGAAGATTTATAAGAAAATGTTGATTAAGTGTTCATAAGTGTATCCTGATAAATTAAGATCATATCTGCAAATGGATGCGCAGAATTTTGTTGAAGCCCAGTAGTAACCGAGTTACCTAAAAAAAAAAAAAGATGAATTAGTAATGAATTGAAAAAGAAATTATGTTTGGTTTTTAAATTAAAGTTAATGAGAAGCATGGAAGTTGTTATCGCAGATTCCTAAAATTCTTTAAAACATTTTTTAAAATATTATCAAAAAACAAGCTTTAGAAATTCCTATTTCGATACAAAATGATATGAACTTCAAAGAGCAGAATGAAATAGAACATAATTTATAATATAGTGCATTTGCGCGTGGCTGAGAGAATGGCTTGCGTTCACGCGTTCATTCATGATCATTTATTAGCACCGAAGGTAATCGTGTCCATTGGGTAATCCGTTACAAGAGACGAGACCGATGCAAAAATGGGACATGTAAGCTTTTCATGCAAAAATAGCGGTTTTCTAATCGAATGCACGATTATAATATATACTTCTAAAAAATTCAGATATTATTTTCTAACCTAAAACAAAATCTTTGTTGTTATTTTTCTTTTTGTTGTTATATTCTCTTTTCCAAAGCCATATAACCGATATGATTCATTATTTTGATAGATTCATTAATTATTTTGAACATTTCGAGTTCTTATATTCTATATTCTTTAAATACGCTTTATATATCATATAATAAATTAACCGTCTACATTATTGACTCTGATCAACAATTTTCAAATTGTCAAAGTATAACATATTAAATGACTGTACCTGCTTTGACAAATACTGTTGATTTATAAAATATACAAAAAAATGTATATTTTATTGTTCCAAAAAGCATGATTCATCTTGCAGAAAGCAAAAACGTGAAAATCGTTGAAGCTTATTGTAGCTCGAAGTTATTCCAAACAGATCGCGAGGAACGTAAATAAAAAATGTTGCCAACATTTCTTACAGTGCAACATTTACCTCTTCCGAACGACAAAGAAGCATTCAAAAAGTCCACTTCGATTTCGTGAAATAAAAATATATCGTATTAATAACAATATTTGTACATATATTATATGTATGCACAATATAGGTCACCTATTTTTATTCAACAACGTATGAAACATCATGTTCGTGCCAATTGACTTCCGAATTCTTGGCATAATCCGAATCGTCGCCATTACACTGTGAATCGTTGATTATTTATCGAAATTTGTCAGTCGCTTAAAGTTGTGGAATCCTCTTACGATCGGGAACAAAGATGAATATGGTGAAGGCGAATAGGTCATATTATATGTCGTGTTTGAAGCTGACGAAGTAAATCGAGCGGATATACGCCACGCGCATGAGAACTCGTCCCATATTTACATCGCGCCAATTTTCACCCGCCAACTGTTAAGCATTAGTCACGGATGAGTAGCACATATACGAAGAACGCTTCGTGTACCGTAGATATCTTCCTTTTTCCCGGTCAGAGGAGGCTTTTGACAAGCATTTCTAATTAGTCGAGTCAAGTAATACAGTCCTAAGTTGCAATCAATCAATGCTGTTTTAATTTTTTGGCCTCGCGTGCAAAACTACTGATCACAAACTAACCTTTCCACTTCCGTTCGATAGTTTCAAGCGTATCTACCTTCAAACAGTGAAATTATCGATATATCGATATATCGTCACGTGACTGTTGATTCGCTGTGTCACGCCTACTAGTGGCGCAGGTCGAAATCGACAATATTAAGTAAGGTTATGGTACGAAAAGAAGCTTCTAATTCGATCACAAGCATTGATCGAAAATATAACATCGAAAAATAGATAAAAGAATCTCTAGAATGGATTATTTCTCTTTTTTATCGCTTTCATATGGCGTTAATGTTTTGTTTACATATCGTGGACGCTAAAAATTCACATTTTTTATCGAATGTCTTAAACATTTTTAATTGCAACAATTTTGACATGCGATTTAGTTTGCTTTGCAAGAAAAAAAAATAAAACTATATATTATTAAAATTTTTAATAAAGCTAAAAATATATGATGTGTATTATCAATGAGAATATACACGATGATTAAGAACAATTATCTCATTGCGAGTAGTACGTTTTATGGGTGCAACGATCTCGGTCTATTAAACGACAAGATCAATGAACACGATTAACCAATCGATAACGAATGAAATTACAACTTTGAATTTTGGTGATCTATAAAATTACAACTTTAAATTTTCGAGTAACGTCTGATAGTTAAAACGGTATTTCGATAAATCTACCTTAACCTTATTTTCTTTAAATTAAAATTAATTAAAAAATCTATTCAAAAAGATCATGAAATTTATTAAATTTTACAAAAAAAACTTGTAATTAAAAATATTATGTAATAATTATATCATAAAATTACATATATTATTTTTTTTATTAAATAATCCAGAAATTTTGTTGTCACTTATTTTTTTCAAACAATATAAATGAATAAATTAAAATAAATTTTTTTAGATTTTTGCTTTTTACAATATTATCTGAATATTTATACTGAATTTACGAATAAATTAATTATCATGCAGTTAATTTTACGAATGGAATGGTAGAAAAAGAAAGAATGTACGCGCGTGCGTGCATACACAGACAAGATAAGAATAGACGAATGACAATGCACCGGGAAAAACTAATTTGGCACGGACAAAGGAAACATAAACAATGCAAATAACTGTTTGTCAAAATCAACCGCCATGTATAACTTAATTTTTCCACTTCCATACCAGTTAATTACTACAAAATCAAATGTGTGAACAGGGTAAAAACACGTACTTATCCTGATTTACTCGATTAGAATACACAAGTTAACCGGTTGGATTTGTTCCAAAGCGAAGTTGTTCCTTTCAACACTACAACTATCCGGTCTAATCGATGTTTTCGAGCATTGGGAATTAAATGTACATTTAATTGAAATAATCATCATTGAAAATACGTATCAGGATTCTCCGATTCAACATCGTCCCTTTTTGTCATTTACATTAATAATATTATTCATTTTGTAAATAGCAACTAAAATTACCTTGCATTCGTGAAGAATAAACTTTCTCGATAAAAAAAAACGAGTCAGTACTCTATATTTAGATGATCTATATTCGAAATTTTTTCTCGTCCAGTTATTCCTGTTTTAAATTCTTTTCCGAATTTCCGAGAAAAGAAATTATATATTCATATATATATATATATATATATATATATATATATATGAACAGAAAATTATAGAAACAACATACAAAAAGATAAAGTGTTGTCAACTCGTAGCAAAGTCTATCATTCCTTGATTAGATACAAAATTAGAAAGTGAACTAATGAACAAAAATAAAATGATAGTAAAAAGTCAGACTATTAACTTATTTTTTTTTTTTTTGATAGAATTTAATTTTTTTAAAAATTTTCAAAATATAAATATTTTTTAAAAAAAAATATTAATACTCAACAATTGTATAATTAAGTATTATTATAAAAATATATTGTTACGATGTTTTTAATATCTACAGTAGGTAAGGTCAGCGTATTGGTGATAAGGTCATTGCAAGAATGACGTACGCGTCCTTCAGTTGTTCGTCCTCGAATGTAAAGGAATTAATTTTTAATGAGAAAATATCTGTTTCGTTGAATCTTGCGTAAAATCCTTACTACGCAACAATATTTTCACAAACACTTCAAAGATTTATTTATATTTTCAATTTAAATTTTAAGAATCTCAATTTAATTTTTCGAAGAATTATTACAGTTTACACAATTACCAAATCATTGGAGTCTATGTTACAAGAATTTCAGAGAAAAATATCGATATCTTCCCGATCATGATCAAGATATTCTCCAACAATAGGGCATTGACATACGAACAACCTTTGAACGAGAAAACACCGGTTGCAGTGAATGACCTTACGCCCTTGATATTCTCGAAACACGTTCTCTCTGTTTGAAACTCACATTTAAAACAAGTACTCACGCGACACGAAAGAGAAAACGAAAATTACCAAACACCGTAAAAGTAATGAAAAAATTAGGTCAGTTCGATGGTATTGCCATAATGCATGGCAACATCTTACGAACAAGAATTCTTAAAATGGCACGGCATATTGCAATGAATGTTGGTATTTTTGAGAATTTCGATTATCGTAAATCGAAGATATTCGAGAATTCGAAATGGCGTCTCGAGATTTGAACATGTCTATCGAGATTCAAGCGAAAGGTTATACTTCTAATTCTACAAATTTTGAGAGAAAGAAAAAAAAAAGAATTTAATGCAGTTTTACAAGCTAATTTTCTAATAAAATATCAGAAACTACTCACGTAAAAAGCACGAAAAATTCCAACGTTTCTCGTTGTTATCGCAGTTTTGATCAAGATAGTCCTCGAGTCCTCAATCACATACAGAATTCGAACAGAATTTCAGTAGGTCTCGAGTTCGATATTGGCCGTAGCCGGTATCTTCGACCTCGTCGTCCTCGGCGTCGTCCTCCTCGTAGCTCCTGTCACACATGCACTGTGCATCGGCCACGAACATGCAGCCATTGCGCGGCACGCAGTCAATGAACCCGCATTGCTTTTCACCCGGAGTCTTTGCTTTTTTTTTGCTTCTTAAAGCTCTGCACGCACTATCGCCGGCCTCTATCCGCGGATCTTCGGTCGCACACTCACGACATATATTCCGGTGGCGGTTTTGCACGAGGAATACTCGACCCTCCCAGTGTCACTGATTCTCTTGCCTCTTCCTGCGCCGTGTCTTCGTTATCTCTTTCTTGCTCTCTCTCTTTCTTATATGTGTATATGTGTTACGCGGGTGCGCACGCGCGTGTTTCACGTCTCTCCTCGCTTTCGCACGTGTATATACGTGTGTATATGTCGCGACGAAAATCCTTCTCTGTCTGTCTTTTATTTTTCTCTCTCCTTCTTCCTACCTTCGTATGGTCGTTCAGTGACCTGCTCTTTCTTTCTTTCTCTAACACCAATACACGCAACTGCGATTTCTCACTAATTTTTCCTTTCTTTTATTACAAATCACGATTCAAGAAAATACAAAATATGAATAATAAATGCCCGCTTAGACACGGGATAAAAGACCGTGGTGTCGTATCACGATCACTCGCACGAACTGACTCGTATCGGAGTCTCGTGTCCCCCCCGAAATTCGACCACTGCTTCGCGACGCGACACTAGCGGCGGTCGGATGCAGACTGAATCGGACGCTACGTGCCTCGCTCGTGTATTGCCAGAACGTCCCTCTCCTAACCACCCTCCCTCTTTTTCACTCGTTCTCTTTCTCTCCCCCCTATTTACTTCTCTTCGCGGTAGCTATCAGCTCGTGCCAGACCCGAGGCTCATTTTTATTTGCGATGCACAAATGGTCAGAATGGAGAAAAGAAATTTATTATTGAAATTGAAAATTTTTTGTCAAACTTCCTTCTTTCATTTGATGTCCATGATTATTGATAGAATCTTACTTAATGATATAAATCATTGATATATAAAATCATAATCTCTGTTAAAAATAATTACATTTCTCAATCTATTATATTTCTTTTATTGCATTTCAAATTCTAATTAAATAAAAAAGATATTTAAGAATAACATATTATATATATTTTAAATAATATTTTAATCATTTTTGATCATATAAAACAATTCATAGTTTTCATTTATAGCATTTTTTCCATAAATCATTAATTTTTGGAAAATTATATATTATATATTGTGTGTGATTGACATGGTACCATTACTTACGTAATAAAATAATTTTATAAATATTAATCGTATTTTTTATATTTGAAAATATCATTAAATATATATCAGTACTAATATGTAATAGTGTAGTACTAATATGTAATATTGTAGTATATTACAGTTATGTAATAGAATTCGAGTGAACATGAAGTCGATTCATCTTTTGATTTTGTTTTCAAAAATTTTATTTTCTGAATATATATTACAAAACTGATATTTTTGATATATCTATTATAACTATAATTAAATTATAGTTTAGTCGATGAATTATTTCATTTGAATGTCTTAGGTATTTATTTAATTCAGACAATGAAAAAGGGCATTAAAAATTCAAGTTACTCTAGCTATTTTAATATATTCTAAAGCAATTATTATCGAAATTCATTATATTGTATTCAAACGTCATCATATATATTATCTTCACAGTTTTGAATATTAGAATTGCAAAATCCCATTTCCTCATCTTTTTGACAAACCAGATCTATAATAGCACTATGATCAACAAATAACATTAATGTTTTTTATAAAAATATATGAAAGAGAAAAAATATTTAAATGTAAAACTTACTTTAATAAATCACCTTCAAAGCTATTCCAACGTACTATTCCTGGATGTGTTATTTTATATTCTAACATATTATTAAATTGTTCTTGTAATTTCTGTAAAAAAAATGCAAAATTCATTAATATAATCAATTCATTAAAATATTATTAAATATTATAAATTTTATATTATAGATGTCTATTTTTATACCTGAATAAGTTGTGCAGTTTGCAAGTCGCATGCAAAGTTTTGACTACTTGCTAAACTAATAAAATAATTTCCTTTTTCTTTTTCTAAAAAAAATTTAAAATATTAATATATATATATTAATTATATATTAATTATATATAAAAATCACATACTTATAGTCATATTTGGAGCAGCAAATAATAAAATTGGTGCAGTAACGCATGTAGTATCATGTAAATATATTGCTGTTGATAATTGCTTTGTAAAATATGTAATAAATGGACTAGGAAACTTCTTAACTTTATCGTTTACACTTGATGGATGTACAGCAACACTTCCATCTTCTGGAGTCCATGCAAGTGTTCCATTTTTTGTAACTCTTCTAAAAAATAATTTAAATTTTGCTATGAGTTTTATTTTTATTAATTATTATTATAATGACTTGAAATACACATACTTAATAATAGCAACATTGGGATACAATCCAGCACATACTATTGCTTTTACTAACATTGTATTTTTAGAATTCTTATTAGCATTACTATCGCTTGGATTTTCTGTTTCCATAAATTTCATTTGAAACAAATGTTGGGCAAACTGAGTTTTCATTTCAGAAAGAAGTTTGAGTGTATTAAAAGAAAGAAAATATTCTCTACAAAAAGAGCTTGCATAACCTCTTTTGTATGCAAGCTCAAATCCTGTTAATGCCTCAGATAATGCAATATGATCACTGAATTGTCCCATATTTAATTCAAGTTTCTTTTGATGTGCTTGATCTTCTTTTCCAAGAGGACAATAAAATGCATCTTTAAAACTAAGACTGGCTGCAATTGCAAAAACTGGCTCTACACATGAAAATAATGCTGCCCATATAATCATTTTTCCTAAAAAAAAAAAATAAAAAAATAAAAAAAAATTTGTATTATAAAGTTATTGATAAAAAATTATATAAAAATATACTTAATATATAAAAACATTACCTGTTCGTGGATCTAATGGTAATTGAGCTAAATGATATCCTAAAGGAGTCAAATGTTCCTCATCATCTAATGCATTTAAAGTTTGAAGTAGATCCAAAGACAAATCTATAGCTTTTGAACTTGGAGGATCCATAACACTAGCCAAAAAAGTTCTAGCTTTTCCTAATTGTAAAATTTTTATTTGCAAAATGACTTCCTCTAAACGCGCCCTTAACATTTCAGGCAATGGATATTGATCTAGTGTCATCTCTCTAGCTTTAGAATACAAATGATAACAAATACCAGGTTTTACTCTAAAAAATATATATCATTAAAGTACATATTTTAAAAAATATTTTAATTTTTTCTTTAAACTTTTTTGAAATATTTTACCTGCCTGCTCTACCTCTTCTCTGTTTAGCATTAGCTAGTGATACCCATTCAGGTTCCAAAGTTTGGATATTTTTTTGAATATCAAATTTACCAAATTTCATTTTTCCACAATCAATAACATATACTACATCTTCAATAGTTATAGAAGTTTCAGCTATAGAAGTAGCAATTATAATTTTTCGAACTCCTTTAGGTGGTTCCTTAAATATGAGTTTTTGATCAATAGTTGGCATACGAGAGTGAAGAGGATAAATAACATAATGACCTATAAAAAATAATTTTTTTAGATTTTCAAATTATAATGAAATCAAACAGTTTATAATAATAATGCGTCACAATTAAATTCATCAAAATTAAATATACTTACTTTGTGAATAGCATCCAGTATCTAACATCATTCTATTTAACTTTGTTATATCCATCATACCAGGAAGGAAAACTAAAATAGCTCCAGGAGCTTTTGTTCTACAAATATGCCTAATTAATTGTTCTATAAGATCAAGAGACATCATTTCACTGTACGGATTCCGTAATTGATCAATCACTTCTCTTGGATACTTTTTCTATAATAAACAAAAACAAAAAAGAAAAATATAAACATAATATATATAATAATAAAAGCAGATTATTTACCTCAGCTATAAGCTGTCGTATGTAAGGATCTAGCACATCATGAAATTCATCTCTTTTTTGTTGTACTTGTTTATATTTTTTTGTATGCTTTCTATAATCTTGAGGCAATGCAGCTGCTGCAGGAAATTTAAATCTAAAATTTAAATTATATTATTTAAGTTATATTGCAATTATAATTTTTATATATTTTTTTAATGATATATAAACTTACTCTGTAAGCATTAAAATATCTTCTAAATAAAATTCTTCCACTGGATAAGTAAAACCTGGAATATGAATCATCGGACAATCATCGTAATATTTTGAAAATCTTTCAGAATTAAGTGTTGCACTCATTAAGAGGATTTTTAAATCAGGTCTCTAAAAAATAATTTTATATATTTAATATAAGAAATATATAAGAAGAAATAATAATAAATTTATTCTGAATCAAGTTATTTTAACATACTTTAGGAATAATTAATTTCAACAAAGCAAGAACAAAATCACTTTCTGTAGATCGTTCATGAATTTCATCTAATATAATATGAGAAAATTCTTTTAAAGCAGGATCACCTTGTAAAAATTGCAATAGCATTCCAGTAGTACAAAATAGTATACTACCTCTCTCTCTTGGCAATATTCTATATATAAAAAAATACAATATAATTTTTCATTTTTTAGATAAATTAATAAAAAAATAAAAAGAAATTAACATACTTCTCAAGTCGAATTTGAAAACCAACAGATTTACCAAGATTTTCTGCTCTTTCAGTTGCTACTCTTTCAGCAACAGATATAGCTGATATCCTTCTAGGTTGAGTACAAATAATCCTTGTAATACTACCATTACCTTCTTCTATTTGTTCATCCAATATAAACTGAGCAACCTGTGTTGTCTTTCCACAACCTAAAATACATCTGTATAATAGCTGTATCTATAATCTATAATAATCCATTTAAAAACATATCAAAATACATAAATACATAATAGAATACATGCATTAAATAAATAAATAGATAACATAAATATAAATAATCTTGTACTTTTTAAAAGGAATTATATTATTTAGAATTAATTTTAAATAAAAAATAAACTTACCAGTTTCTCCACTTATTACAATAACTTGATTTTCTTTAATTAATTCTAATATCTCTGATTTTTTTTTATATGATGGTAACTTTGATCTGACTTTTATCATATCCATATATTTCTGTAAAGATTGTTTTGCCTTATATTCAGCTATTAACTTGGTATCTAATTCAATGTCTCTTTCTAATTTTGATTTAACCATTAAAGCTTTGGCAAGATTTTCTTGTATGTTACCAGATACCATGTTCATGAACTTTCTTTTAAACTGAGAGTCATGAATATGTATATATTTATTTTCCAATGTGCCATATGTAACTTCAGTATATGCATTGTTATATAATTTATCATAATAATCTTTAGAATTTTCTAGTACATTTTTTATTTTTTCTTGAACATGTAAAGGTAATTTAACTCGAGATTCCTTTTGTTTAGCTTTTGCTTTAGCCTTATCTCTATAATAAAGTCCTATCTCTTTTCCAGATAACCAAGGTGGATGTCCTTGTCCTCTACCTCTTGTTCGATTACCACGTTCAAAATGTGATCCACCAGGTTGAGAACTTTCGCCTCTACCTCCTAAATACACATATGTTAAAGATAAAATACAATGAAAATTAAATACAAAAACTTAAAATCATCATTTTTAATATGCAATATTGATAAATATCAAAGCAAAAATCTAACCTAAATATTATTAAATTCTTATGAAATTTGGAAATAATAATTAAATATATTATGTAAATATTATGAATATTATTCAAAAAAGATAAAGTTATACGATATAATTTTAAAACAAAAAATAATTATGTATATATATATATATATATATATTATAATTTTCAAATAATTTTGCTTACCATGTTTACGTCTTGGATGCATTCTTTGCTGAAAAAAATGAAAAGAACCGATAAGAATAAGACATTCTTACTTTAACTAATCATAGATTATTACATTTTGTTTCCTATACAAAAGTTTTCAACTACTTACTTAAATATTGACAAATTCGGCGCTCTATTCGAAAACACTGTATTATCATTTTCACTAAAAATGTCTCTAAAGTTAAACGATTGGTGCATATTATATCCAACCAAGATTTAGCTTATACATTAATTGTTACCTTTTTAATATACAATTAATTTATTACATAAGACCAAAAAAACTTTATTTATTTAAAAAATATTAAAAACTATTTGATGTATGCTTAAATCAGATAGTAACTAAAACTAATGTATAGTTATACTTAGATGGAAAATATGTGAAAGCAATTTTCATCTCTCGAGACTACATTTTTCTCACTAGTATTATTTCTTCATAAAATAAAGTCTCTAGTAAGTTAACACGTAAATGGTTAGACATATCTGCCGATTTCTGTGCATATGTACAGTGAGCTTCGTTTAATTATCCCAAAGAATAGTGCATGCATATAAGAAATCAGACATGGGTAGCACAGAGGTAACACCGGTTCCAAAAAGATTAAGCGAAAGCAATGATATCAATGATATTTATGGCCCAAACTTGAAAATTCTTCCATGTAATAATCAAGTAAAGGAATTACAAACTATATTGCGAGACAAGTAAGTAAATCGACGAAAAAAATTATTAGATTTGGCGTATACAAATATTTTTTTTTAGCATTAAAATGCCGGCATGATGCCGGTGTGTCATTGTGTCATTTGTCTTCAATTAAATAATTTAATGGACACGATGCATCTCCGTTTACAGAAATACCACGAGGAGCGATTTCAAGTTCTATGCCGACCGCCTGGTGAGTTTTATTTTTTATTTAATTATATACTTTGACACATTGTCATGTACTTTTAAAATAATTTTCATTTGTTTAAACTATTTATAATTAAAAATTTATAATTGTAAAGAAAACACATGTTTGATAAAAACTAGAAACTCGATAATATTCATCTTTATTTTACGAATAAACTTTTTCGTCAATCATTGTAAGAATTTCTTTACTCAAAGCTTTATATTTTCATATTGTTATAAGAAAATATTTATTTAAATAAAATTTACTTATATAGTTATTGTGAAAATTAATGAAAATTTTTTTTTCTCTATATTTATTTATATTAATATTCTTTTGAAATGGATAAATCAAAATTGCATTAGATATTATATTTATAATAAAAATATGAAATTAATTAATAAATAAATTTTTAGATAAGGTTGGTGATAGAAGAAAGTTTAAATCAATTACCTTTTTCTAAATGTGTAGTAACTACACCAACTGGTGCCAAATACAATGGTTTGAAATATCAAAAAGGCAATTGTGGAGTTTCTATAGTAAGAAGTGGAGAAGCTATGGAACAAGTATATTATAAATTTGACTAATAATTGAAATTATCAGATATTAATTATTATTTTTTTTTTTTTTAGGGTTTAAGAGACTGTTGTCGTAGTATAAGGATTGGAAAAATATTAGTTGAAAGTGATGCAGACACACATGAAGCCAAAGTAGTTTATGCAAAATTTCCAGATGACATATCTGAAAGAAAAGTTTTATTAATGTATCCAATAATGAGTAGGTGTAATAATTTTAAGTTTTATATTTAATCTTTTCTATTCATTATATTATAAGATCAATGGTTTATTTTAAATGAAAGGTACTGGGAATACTGTGATAAAAGCAATTGCTGTCCTAAAAGAACACAATGTACTTGAAGAAAATATTATTTTATCAAATTTATTTTGTACACCAATTGCAGCTAAATCTCTAGTCACTGCCTTTCCTCAGGTCTGTATGTCTTCTTAAATGTAATTATTTAATAAGATATTTTCTTTTATATCATTAAATCATGAAATTATTTTTTATAATTTTTGTTAAATATTAAATATTATTTATTAAATATTAGATGAAATTTATTTAACAAAAAAAATATTTTAAAGATAAATATTATTTATTTTTTTTTTATATATTATTAATTTTAATCAGTCTTAAATACATAAATTATTTTATTATATATATTATATAATATATGCACTATAATAATAAATCAAAATTAATACATTATATATATATTTTTAATGAAATTATATTTTATTTTACAGATGAAGATTTTAACATCGGAAATTCATAGCATTGCCCCAAATCATTTTGGACAGAAATACTTTGGTACGGATTAATTATATTTTATTAGCATAATATACATATAAATATATATATATATAATATATATATATACATATATCATAAACTAGTATTTATAATAGTTAAAACTAATAGAAAATCAGATGCAGAAGGTAACATGTTTATTTAGATCATAATCATAGGGCATAATACAGTTTATAAAATAATTAATACAGGAAAAAAATAATGATATTCTGTTTATAACATTGTTATTACTAATTTTTATAAATTATTTGATTTAATACATAAAAAATAATTTAAATATTGAACTTGAACACTAAACATCAATTCAAATAATTACATAATTCACAATTCATTATTATGTTTAATTCATTTTCACATTTCATTTTCATTATATTTCTTTTTTCTGATGAATTTCCTAATCTAGAAATATTTTAATTTCTTAAAAAAAAAAAAAAAAAATATGAAAATTAATTAAACATACTTAATATATGTATAGATTTTAGTATAAAAAACTTTATATGCAATTATAAAAACATTGCACATATTAAACAAGCATAATTTTGCATAATATTTAATTTGTTTATTAGTAACTCAAAGAATTTAATAAGTTATTTAATTTTATTTCAGTATTGGTATCTATTATGTTTATAAAAAAAAATATATGTGAAAAATACACACACATATATATATAGTATAAATAATTATGGAATTAAAATATATAAATAAAATATGGAAATAAAGTATCATTTAAAAACTATTAAAAATTTTATATAACTTCAATAATACTGTATTATGTCATAATTTAAAGTTTCATAAAAGCATTTATCTTTATATGTTTTACAAATTTATTTTTATAATATTGCCAAAATACATAAATATATTTAAAATACATATTTTGAAGATTATGGCATTTTTGGAAATATTTTTAACATATGCTTCTCTATTTCCAACTTATTGCAATTCTTAATTAATAAAAAAAAATTTTTGTTTGTTATTTTTAAAAACTTATAAGTACATTGAAAGCATATGATAAATGATTTATTATTCTAATTGCATGTATGTAAATATGTATGTATTTTATTTTCTATTAAAAAAATCTATTTATTTTTTATTCAAAAAATATTCTAAAACTTATATTATAGTTGATATTTGTATTTATAAGATCATGTGAACCTTCTGTAAATTGATTTTCTGTACTTAATGACTGTAAGTAATATATAGATTATTATTCATTACTGCATAATATATCAATTTTTTTCTATTTTTTGTTCTGAATAATGTAAATTTTCAATATTTTCATTTTCAATGAAACAAGTATTTCTATAGTAAAATATTATATTGCATTAAATAATGTGCAACATGTAATAATAATTTATTTTAAGTAACCATTTATTAAGATAATAATTCAGTGAAAAATAATTGTTGTTGTAAAAATTTAACTGTAAAAAAAAGATTAAATTTTAAATATTTTTTTAATTTAATAATTTAGTTTAGCAAAGATGTGAGTTATGCGATGTGAGTTTTCAGAAATTTCATGAACAATTTTGTAAAATTACACAATTACAAAACAAATATTAATTTTTTTTTTTATTTTTTTATATTATTATAAAGTAACATATTAAAGTTACTATAAAGTAACTTATAAAATTTGTAATAATAACATAAATTTATAATGAGCTATAATACTAAAAATCTTATTAAAGAATTATTGGATAATTTCCAATAATTTCATGTAATTGTAACAAAGAGTATAAAATAATGCATAATATTGTCTAAATAATGACACAATTTTTACTTAATAATTAACAGTACAATTTGCATAATTATTTAGCATACATTTTACAAGTGCAAATAGTTATCCTAAGATAAATTTCTTTAAAATAGTTATATAATAATAAATAAGCAAATTATTAAGATACTTTATTTTTAAGTATACATTTTAACTGGATTTAATGAGTATTGCAAAACGTATTTAATATTAATATTATTTATTACTATACTTACTAAGAAATAATATACTTATATATATTGGAAACAAAATCCAATCATGAAATATCAATTAATTAATTTAATCATTTTGTTCTTCAGTTTGTACATAAATAGTATTGTATGCCGAGATAGATGTGTATTTTATTGTAAACATAGTTCATTACAATGAAATTAATGAAATTAATGAAAATAAGACAAAAGTAAAACATTTAATCTATAATGAAACATAATATTTTACATCAAACATGTTTGGCATTAATAATTATTGCATTTCGATTTTTTCTTAATTTTTCGTATAATAATATCAATTGTTGATTCTAATTTTATTTGTTTTAATGCACTAACATAATGTGTGAATAAGTACAAATATTAACATAATATCTAATATAGAAAAAAAATATATAATTTCTTTAAAAACATACATTAAAACGATGTATGACAATGTTACTTACCAATACTAATATTATACATGATTTCATTTTCCATGAATCATATATATGTATAACTAGAATAATTTGTCAAGTAAAGAATCATTTTTACAAAATATATGCAAATATTTGCGAATAATGAAAAATGAAAGTTTTTGAAGCTTATTATTACTTATATTTAATCAAATTTTTTGTGTAATTGCTGAATGGTATCTAGAATTGATGATGCAGCTTTTAAACAATAAGTTTTGTGTTCATATATAATTATTATGTTATCCTTGTATTTTTTTATTTAATTTTTTCTTTATTTTCGTTTGTTCTTCTCTTTTTTTTTCTTTTCTTATTATAAAACATACAAGGTTTAAACTTTGAAATCATTATAATATTAAAAGAATTTACCTTGTAATGTGCCTATAAGAAGAGCTGCATTACATTATCTAGAACTGTGATTTTGAGAACCATATGTGCATTATATTATATTATTTGAGTGTACACAAATGTCTATTATTGCGAACAATATTTGTGCACTTATTATACTGTAAGTTACCTCAGAGTACTTTTCAACATTTAATAGTACTATTTGCATTCGCAATAAATTTATATTAGTGAAAATATATTGTATAATATGTATACTTCAAAAAATATGAATAAAATTTCACAGTAAATACGAATTACCTAACACAATCTAAAATAAATAAACTTTATGAAAAATGATATATGATTTATTTTTTTATTCGTTTATAAATATAAGTACATATATATATACATACATATATATATATATATATATATTACTTTTGCTACTATTTTAAAAACAAATATGATAAGAATAAATGTAATGTTTGTTATTTGTGTAAAATAATATTTTTCTACAGTTGTAATTTTTTTTTTAAATATTAAGAAATTTGATTTAGTTGAATTTAAATAAATTTTGAATTTGTTTAACTATTATTTTTAATATTTTATAAGAAAATGTTTAAAATTTTACTTATTGTAGATAATTATCTTATAGATAGTCTACATAAATATTTCAAAAACACGTTGAAAATTATTGTTTTCAGGCTGTTCTCGTTTCATCGTAGGAGAGACTACAAACGAACAAGAAAAAGATATTGGAAGAATGCGTCATGAACGTTATTTAGATGTTATAGTTTAACTTTATTTCTTAACAAATTTCACTTGACAATAATTATTAGAAAACTTAGAAATATATTTTTCAATAACATTATGCCATACCATTAAAATATTTAGTTAATTTACGATATAATTATAATTATTAGCTAATTCATGCATTAAACTTGAACAATTTATAATTTTTTCCAGATGTATTTCTTAATATAATATTCAAAAATATTTAAAATTGTATATGTTTTATTTTTATTGATATTGTTAAATGGAAATTAAATATTTATTTTCAAAATTAAATTATAATTGTATTCAAAGAATATATATTGTTAAATAGATTTTTGTATAAAATTTATACATAAAAAAATTGCGAAGTATATTAATTTGATAGTTATTAAAAAAAAAAGAATATATAAGATAATATAAAGTAAAATTGAAATTTACTTACCAAAAAACATTCCTAGAATGTAGAAAATCAATTTAAAATTTTTTAAATTTTAGATTAGTAACAAAATACTCTACAAAAAATTTATAAGTGTTAGTATTTTATAAAATATGTATATAGTGCAATTATAGATGAAAAATGCTCTATATACAAAATTATTTAGACAAACTTTTTAAACTTCTATTATAATATTTATTAGTAAATTTTTATATGTATGTAACAATGTATGTGATTGACATGATTTATATATATCATGTATAATGAATATTGTTCTTGTAAATATATATTTCCAATACATAATGTTAAAATTTATTAACTGTGATACTCTTGTCCAACACCTATTGCTCATGAATATATATAAATATTATTCTATGTATAAGAATGTGATGGACATTTTCCGCATGTGTAAAGCTTTTCAATTTTTTTTCTAATTTAATTTTAATAATATATATTTGATATTTAAAAGCCACAATACATTATATTAAAATTAGTCAGGCTTTTTATCTCGCACATATATAATATAATGAATTTCATACATCTTTTCTTCTTATCTATCTTATTATAAAATTTGCATAAAGCTTCGAATTTGTTCGTGATTAATACCCGTCTATTATGTGATCAGTAAATAAATATATCATAAAACAAATTATGAATATATAATGATGTATAATTAAATATATATAATTCATATCAATTTTTATAGAATTGTAAATAGGCCTTCGAAAACGAGTTTAAAATCGTTCATATTTCATTAATTTTTATCCCATAAGTAAATATTTCCAGCATGAGAAAAAATAAATTAGTTAGCTATGGAACATTTATAAAAATTAGGTTATAAATATAATATATTGTAATCTTGATAGATATATATCACATAGAACTAAAAAATTTCATATTAGTCCTAATTTTCCAGAAAGTAATTATTCAAAATTTAGTATAGAGGAAAATTATTTTAGGATGTATTTCACCATAAAGAATCGTTGGTGCGTATAATATCGATACAAACTATTATAACTAATATTGTGTCGTCTTTTATAGGAATTGCATTCTATGCAAAACTGAGTGTTGTACTGTCCGAACTTATTATAAAATAATAAGATGCCATTATTGTACAAAATCAAATAAACAATGATAAAATTTAAAATTGATATAAATGGAAATAATGTTTTTTAGTATAAATGGTAAATGATTTGTAGTTTGGATCACTGACAAATACACAAGAATACTTAATAAATTCGTATAAACAATTTAATGTAATTATAAAATGATTATTAAATAATAAATTTGAAATTAAAATAAAAATAATTTTATAAATAGGATGTATGTATCTACCTAAAATTTATTGTTAATTTTTAACAAATAATAGAACAAAAAAAGGTATTCTCAATACTGAAAATGTATTACTCCTAGCACATTATTAGAATTGTGTTTAAAAAATAAAGAATTAAATTACAATATAAATAATGTAAAATATCAGTATAAGAAATTAAAAAATTTATATTATCTACTGATATGAAAAAGGATAAAATTCATTATTTTCTAGTCAGACCTATAAAAAATCTGATGGTGAAAACATACTTGATTTCAAATATAAAATATTTCTATAAAAGTATCGCTTTGTTTATACTGTTTGTTCAATACATTTTCTGCAAAGCAGAAATCTTATTTTGGCAGTACTTTCACTCAGCCTTAAAAATATGATAAATATAGCTTTTATAAAATATCCTTATCAGTGGAAAATTAAGGATGTCAAAGAAATATAAAATATCCCACAATCATATGGATTTATTCTTCTATTCTTCTTTTTCTTGATCATCAGATTTTTCTTCATTTTTTTCAACATTTTCTTCTGTATGTTCTGCAGATTCTTCAGTATTTGTTCCACCATCATGTTCTATAGATTTAGATTCATCTGACTGTACATTTTCACTTGGTAAAGTTGTCCTTTTTTCAACACTAAGATAAAAAGTAATAAAAATAAATAAATAAAATAAAATAAATTTTATTTTCAAGGCAATTTTTTTATATAAATAAAATGATTTAATGATTTAATATATAACAAGCATATATTTACAGTAATAGTAATAATTATTCAATCTATATGATTAATCACAAAATTATGCAATCTACATAATATATATTTCTATGTTCTATAGAACTTACCTTTCTGCCTCTACTGCAGTTGCTTCTTTATCTGTAGAGGGCTAAAATAAACATGTAGTAGTTAATACAGACAAGTTACAAATTTAGTGCCAAGGACAAAACACCGGCAAATAAACATAACTAAGATGATTATAAATCAAATTCTTCGAAGTAAAGTTAAAAAAAAACATACTACATATAATGATATAAGTATATATAATATATAAAATAACATTTAACATTTTCTATGAAATTTCCAGATAATTAATAATGTCTACCTCTCGACTTGTAGTATTTCCATTTTCTTGAATTTCCTTACTTTGATTTAAATCAAGTACATTTTCTTTTGCACTAACAGGTGGTGCTACTTTTAAAAATTCTTCCAATTCATCTATTTCATTTGCCAAATCAAAATCTTCATAATCCTATAGAATGATTCATTATAAGTATTTATAGTTTAAATAAAAGTCATTTAAAAATTTTTTATTTAAAGTTCAAAAATCATAAAAATTTTATACAAACATTTAAAATATTATCCTTTATTATTATTATCATGAAATTATAAGGTTCAGAATTTGTATAATAATAATTACCCCGCAATATTCTTCTTCATTAAATATTTGTGGAGGTAATGGATATTTACTTTCTCTCGCGATACTATTAGTTTGCATAAATTCTTTTTCCATTTCTTTCCCTGGTTCCGTTATATCAATTGTTTCGTATTCTACATTTTTGCTATCTAATATCATTAATACTCGTTGTTGTCTTTTTTTTACCTAAAAAAAAAAATGAATTCAATATATTTATACTTTATTATCTAATTATCTAATCTTAAATATATCTAATCTTAAATATATTGTTATTTAATAAGAGATAAAGTTTCGAAACTTGATAAACAAGTTACGATTATTTCATGTTCTGGTGCAATATAAAGCAACGTATCGATTCGAACAAAACATATGCCGTTATGATCATATCAATGATTATTAATAATAAAATTTAGTTTAAAACTATTAAAAATATAGCTGAAAACTACTAAAAAATAGATTGAATAAAAAATCAAACAAAAAAAGTTTAAAAACATAATATAATAAGTATTCGTTATAATGAAAAATATAAACACTAATCAAAAAGTTCGATTATTCAAAATCTGAAACTATCATTCATAAATATTTTTTCATTTGTTAAATTAATTCATAAATTCATTTTCATTTTTTATTCTTCACATTTTCATTGTTATATATGCATAAATTTTTGTAAGTTCGATATAATGTAAGCTATATTATTCACTTGATACTATTTTGTTAATTGAATCTAACATACGTTTTTCTGATATCAAATGTATCTAACCAGAAGAAAATTGCATTTTGATAGACGCGTAGTATGAATCATTTCAATCGATAAACTGCATCGCATGTCACATTCAATAAAAATCTCTAATAAATGACAGTGTCCGATTATTAATTGACATTTCGATCGTGAAGTTTATTCAGTGTAATCCGATATAACGTAGACGTGAAATATCGTTAGAATTCAGGTGCCCGGTAAATCTGGCATTCAAGTCACATACATACACAAATTCACATACACACACACATTCTCTCTTCTTTTTTGTTCCTAGCTCTCGAATAAAATATTTTTATATTCTTTAGTTTTTCGCACTCACTTCTTTGTTTCCGCTGATGCCCGATATGTAGATTTTAACGACCATCGTTAGTCGGTGCTTTCGTTACTAATTGACACTCTCACACTTTTGTTCGATATGTGCCACGATTAGCGGTTTCACGAAGTGATAAACGATCAGTGAATCACTATAGGCTATTAGTTCACAGATCACCAACGGTGAGCAACACTGATTTAACACGCACGGGATAGTCTGGGATCCACTAGCTACGTCATTTCAGGCCGGTTTTCGAGAGTTCTCATGCACGTTTGCACAACTTATCCTTTTTTCTGCAACCACGATCGAACTGAGATAACAGAAATCTCTATACCAACATAACTTGATCGAAATGTAACGGTTCCGTATTGAGGTCAACTGCGCAACTACCTGTCCGTGAAAATTTTTTGATTAGAATAAGATTGCATATTCGCCGTACTTGTATATCCTCGTATTAAATAAATGTTTTTAATATAACTGTGGTTTATAATTTAATTTCGATGATAGATTTAAATGTTTTATGCAATAATAAAGCAGAATATAATGTTTATTTAATTACGCGAGAACAAATTCGTTTATTATCTTCTAATGCACAATTTAAATTCGCGCTTTTCATGAATGCGCCATTTCATTGTGATTTCCGGTGATTGAAACGCGCAATGAATATTGGACTTCATAGTGCTTTCTTCTTTTCCGGTTCTATTGGAACGTATCCCGTATTTCTGCAAAATGGTAAAGATTGTTATTCAGAAATATTTTATAAATCTTATTGAAATACTGATAAAATTAAATGTATTAAATATTGAAAAGTATCATTAATAAAGTATTTATATTATGATATTTATTTATTGAAAATAATAATTTGTATAAAAATAGTGATTTTTAAAAATATTTTGTTTGCATTTTCGCATTAAATTAATCATTATGAAGTTTAAATTATAAAATTTTTAATCATTGTGCAATAAAAATTAATTAATACGATATATTTAATTTGTTTTATGATAAAAATTTATTACGAAAATTAATATAAAGAATTAAATTTAACCTATTTATATCAAATGAATACTTTGTAATTTAAAAAAATATATATCTTTACAATATCTAATTATCAAAATTTCATATCAGTAATCAATATTTGTTTTATTATTATGATTATTATAATTTACAGACATGTTTATGTATACTAGATTATAAAAAATAGAATTATTTAATTTATAAAATATACTTACTTTTATTCATTAGGCAAAACGCACGAAGAAGGTTGGAATCACTGGTAAATATGGTACTCGATATGGTGCCTCCCTTAGAAAAATGGTCAAAAAAATGGAAATTACTCAGCATAGTAAATATACTTGCACATTTTGTGGCAAGGTATTAATTAATTTTATATTTATAAATTTTATATCTTTATGTATGAAAATATATTTCGTTAAAATATATCATAATTATTATATAAGTATATTTTAATAAAAATCATTAAATATATTTTTTTATATGTAAATTTTATTTTTTTTTGCGATAGGATGCTATGAAACGAAGTGTTGTGGGTATTTGGTCTTGCAAACGATGCAAAAGAACTGTTGCTGGAGGTGCATGGGTATATTCGACAACAGCTGCTGCTTCTGTTAGATCTGCAGTAAGAAGATTACGTGAAGTTAAAGAACAGTAAATAAATTTAATGAATTTCATATAAATATTTAGTCTATTTTATTTTACCTTTTCTAATAATTTATAAAATATTAATGAATTAAAATTTAAAAAAATGAAAATTATTTATGTATTATGTATTATATATATATGATAAAGAAATAGTAAACAAAAAAATTCATTTTTATTAGATTTAATAGATTCATGACAATTTAATACATGATACATAAGACTTAAATTTTTATTAATATAAGAGTAGGATTTTCATATTATTTATTAGAAAGAATTATTTAGAAATTACTTTTGAGGCACATCAAAACTATGATACATGTACTTATACTTACATATTTTCTGTTCTATAATATATATTAAATTTTACAATGAATTCATAATCTTATAATTTTTTAATGAGACTTTTTTTTATAAAAATGAATATATTATCTTTATTAAATTAATTAATGCTTTAAAAAATATGGAATTTTTTAGAAAACTATTAATCAGATTAAATATTATATATATATATATTAAACTTAATGGAACATATGTAGAGTACTTTATTGTCTTTAAAGTTATTTATTTCAATGTTTAATTCTCATAAATAATAGAAAATGTAGACTTTTTTATTTAAGGAATATATACACTTGCCATACATTGCATATAAATTTATATGCAATAAATTTAGAAATAAATTTCATGAATTTGAATATCTATGCCAATAAGTAATCTTTAATGTTTTAATGTAATTCTTACAATTATTTTCATTAATATAATTTTTATAAATAATTCTAAATATTAGCCTAAAATGAAATAAAATAAAAATAATAAAACATAGTAGTAGTTTACATATGATTCATTCACATACAATTCGTTGAATAAGTTATAAGATTAAAAATTGTTTACAATTATAGATTTTATCTTTTTCTATATTTTGTGCACTTGAATTTAACTAAATTTTATCAATTCAAATAACTAACAAATTATCTACAAATTCTGCTAGTATAATTAAACATATATTCAAATAATATATTGATTTAATAAAAATCAACTCCTATACAAAAATAAATACTATTGTCTTGTACAAATAATTAAATATATAATTAAGCTGTAAATGATAATTTGTTGCACCATCACCATTCTTTCATATAACATAAGATTGAGTATATTCTTTGATATTAAAGTTCCTAAATTGAAAATTTCTTAGTGTCATATATTTTAAATATTATAAATGTAGTTTAATGTTTTCTCATTTAAAGTTACAGAATTAGTTAATTTCTTCTCAAATTTGAGAAAGTATAACTATTAGTTATTATTTTTCAGAAATGTTATTTTATCTTGTTGACTATGTTCATTTTTTTTTTTCTGAAATATGAAAGATATTTAATTTTAGTTTATAGTAATGTAAGGGAAGGGCGCCAGAATCTGATAACAATTATTACATTATATAATTATTTTTACATTAGTTACAGGAAATTGTTTCCATAGTTTCTTATTTAACAAGGATATTGCACTCTATATTTTCGGCACGCTTCAAATGTGTAAAAAGCAAAAAGGGCCTGAATCTATGAAGAATTATAACTATATAAGATATTAGGAATATCATAAAAATATTTAGCTTTTTTTTTGTTAAGAAAATACGGAAGACATTTTTTGTCTTGAATTTAAGAAAATATTTAAAATATAACAGTACAGTGAATAACAGTCGATAGTTTTCTTATATTCTTAAACGATATTTCGTTAATCTCATATTGCTATGGCGAATTCAGGTATAAGTACATTCATCCATTTAAACGAATAAAAAGAAAACTAATAACAACTAAATCATATGAACGAGATGCAACAAGGAACTGTTAGAAATATCAGTATAAAAAGATTCAGTGCTCTTCCCTAATTGCTACAAAAATTGTACAATACAAGTTCTAAATCGTAATCAATAATGTCACAATAATACCACTTGCAATTCAACATTCACTCTCTGTAGTAATGTATCATTTATGCCATTAATATATCTGTGTTTCAGTGCACTGATATATCTTCCAGTCATCCAGCATTGCACTCATCCCATATTATCAAATATGTCTCTTTTTTTTGTATTAACAATTATTTATTTATAACAGTGGTCTGATATGCTTTTCTCTTTACTGTTTACTTTAAAAAAAAAAATAAAAAAAGAATAATGTTCACATACGTCTCTTTTCGTATCACTTGTACGCACGCACAATTGGAATAGTTTTTTTCTTTTAACACTTGTGCATTATTAATCAAGGCATACCATGAAAAATGGCAGTAAATACACAATACTGCTAGTAACAGTAAATAAATCCTATGTAACTAAAAAGCATTAACTTCAATCTCTCAGTTTCTCGTTTACGATCACTATTAACTCCGCTGATATTTATAAGTCGACAAAACATGATACTGTATTGTTTTTACGGAGTATAATACTAGTCTTTTCCTTGGTTCCTCAAAATACGGAAGTTTTTTGAATATCAGTTCTTGAATTAATATTAAATAGATCAACAAGTATTACATATAAATGTTGCACTTAGAAACACCTCATATTAGCTGGCTTGCCATTTGAATTTACTACGCATGGTCCATTTTTGACCGATGTTATGCGGATCACAAGGTGCTAAAACAGGTTGCATTGCATCGTTCGAACGAGGTTTCGACAAACAGTGTCCTGTATTAGTGTGTTTGATCATCTTTGTCTACAAACAAATATATATTATATTACTACTATTTTTACTACTATTTTTATTATTATTATTATTATTACTTTATGAAAATTATTTTTAAATTATTTATGTTATACCTCTTCATTATAAACCCATGCTTGATTTCCACCCATACCATGACATCGTACTATTTTGACAGGACCTTGGGGACTAGCTGCATCAAGGCACATATCATCAGACATAATTTGCTGTCGTTTAGTATAAGCAAACACCTAATTGAAATAAAAAATTATATTTTATTAATTAAAGAATTTAATATTTAATGAAAATTAAAAATAATTTAATTACACTAACTTGATTACCACCCAATCCATGACAATAACTAATTCCAACATTTTCACCTGTTCTTCTACCCATTGTATCCAAACAAGTTTGTGTGTCAACATTTTGTACATCACCCAAATAATAATAATCCAGTGGCATTGGAGATTCAGGATAAATATTTTCCAAGTACCATCTAAAGCTTTTACATTTAAGACGTTCTCTTAACTTAATTCTTTCAGATACATCTCCAACAGCTACATTTCGAGCTCCTATAAATAAAATAATAAAATAAATAATTTTGATTAATATAATTAAAATTAAATTTAAAATTTTTAAAATGCAAAATGTGATTATATGAATATTCTCTGAAAGAAGGGTGTCAAAAGTTTGTGCTAAAGTAAATACATTGCCATGTGTGGTGTACTAATGCTATAATATGCTTGCTGTTGAAAATAATTGTGCTATTACATCAATCTTTCATAACATATTAATTTTGAAGGAGGAAATCTTGTTCAAAATACAATGTATTAAAATTTAAATTGAATATATTTTCATCATATTTTTTATTTATTTTTTTTATTAACCTTCTTTCTTGAGATTTTGCCTTAAAAAAGAACAAAAAAAAAAAACTTATTTATTATTTTCCTAATATTAACGGGTATCTGATATATACGCATAGCTAGTGATTAGCTGCTGTTAAGCTAAGTTAAATGCAACTTATAAAAGCGTACCAATTATCCGATAGAAAAAAGAACATGCGAGATAAGATAAAGTAAACCAAACAGGAAATACATAAAAAAGTATTTAAGAATTTAGCGATATTGCAGTCTATATTCTCTTTCCAGAAATGCTGGTGTTAGTGCTACCTGGATTAATGTTGTAATAGAAGTACTTCCATTGGTCCAACCAGACCTCTGCGAGTCGCGCATTGTTGTGGTTCACTATCTTGCTGGTACCACCAGGGAATGTATATGGTGTTGACTTACGGAATACATGACCGACGTGCGAGCACGTTGCGATTTCCAATGTCCCACCACACATCCATATCTAACCAACTCAGTTCTGTTAGTATGTTAGCAATTACAAATGGTAATTTATAACAAAAAAAAAAAAAAAAAAAAAAAAAAAAAANAAAAAAAAAAAAAAAAAAAAAAAGAAAAAAAAACAAAAAGAGCTAATATATTTGAAGTTTGATCAGATGGGCGCTCGTTCTTCTCTCTTGGTACCTATAATATTATCATAAAATGTATCAACAAAGAAGCAAGCAAATTCATTTTGTTAGTCGGCTGGATGGATGAGTGGTTAAGACTATACCAAAGTATATTGAAATACAAAGAAATCAATTGTATTCCTGCAAATCAAATTTTATGGCTAAATGTAACTAAAATATCAATATCTCTCTCTCCCTTTCTCTCTTTGTTTCACATACATACACACAAGAAGAAAAAATTTAGATAAAAATATATAATATCAATAGTAATTACGATACATTTACATACATAGATATAGACATGTACATAGACATGTTAATATAAAATTTGATAATATAAATGTAAAAAAGAAAATTTGGTTAATATTATACTAATAAACACGCTTAAGATTAATTTTAGAGTCAAATATAAATAAACTACATATAGCTATGGGTTAATTTTAAACATATAAATTGTTACGCGATGCTACTAACTAAATGAATAAGAATATTTATTCTAAATTAATACTTGAACAATTTTTTCATTTAAAACTAAATAAAAAAAAAGTGTGCTATAATATAACAGTCTTACATTTATAATATTATAGCATTTGTCGTATCAGATACCCGTTAAGATATTTGTATTGTCTTATTTTTGAATTAAATTATATATACTAACAATATGTAAACGAATTTCACATTAAGTTTACTATAATAGCAAACATCAAACTTATAATTATTCTTTATCTTTTCTATTTAAAATCTCTTAAAATAATTATATTTTTTCGTATTAAAAGATTAACAAAAAAATAAAAAAAGAACAAAAGAAAGGCACACTTTTCTATAACAAATTTTAAACACAGAAAAAGTTTCTTTTTATGGAACTAACAGCATTAGTGAAGATTGACTATCGAGTAATTAGCGTTATTATTTGATGTTATCTATTAATTGGTTGATAATTAAGAAAAAAGTATACAAAAGAAATGATACACGCTGTTATCTAACCTGGATTCATGGCATAGTAAAAATCTCTCCACTCATCCATCCAGACTTCGGCCACCCTAGCCGCATTGTGTAGAACTACTTTGCTGACACCACCAGGGAATGTATACGGACTCTTGTCTCGGAACACATGTCCAACATGAGAACATGGACTGATTTCTAACGTCCCACCGCATTGCCATACCTACAAGGTACTTATGACTTCACAAACGAAGATTACAATAACCATTATCTAAACCCTCTATATTTTGGAATTATAAATTTAAAATATTTCACAATAATTAAAAACAAACGTGCGATAAATCATATAATTAACACTAGAATCAAAATCTTTGAATATTTGATTTTTAAAATTCTAGTATTAATTATCAAATTAAGTTTTACTATTAAAGAATTAAATACATAGAGAGAATTTCAAACAACTACATAAATATAGATATAATAATAATAAATATAAATATAAATATAGAAAAAGTTTTTTTTTGTGGAATTAACAGCATTAGAGAAAAAAAATTAGCTAAAAAAAGCAAATAAAAAAAATTTATACATAAATATCTTTATTTTTATTATCGAAGCGATAAATATTTCCGAATCACCTGGAAAATTTTCAATCAGTATAATCTATATTAAAAAAAAATTGAATATATATATAAATATTTCATGTTCAATATTCTTTTTACTTGGCCGCGTTTCCTAACTTCATTTTCATTTAAATAGACTGACCGCATAAAGTAAATACTGTCATCGATCAATACTCACCCGGAAGCTCATTTCGAGGTTTTCACCGCCCCAAATATCCATGCCCTCGTCGTATGCTCCCAATTCGTAAAAATACTCTTTGTCAATAGAAAATAATCCGCCAGCCATTGTTGGTGTTCTTAGAGGAGCTGTCCTATCTCCTAATCTTCTGTCCATTTCTCTTTGCGCCACTCTATACCTGAAAGTTTATAGAACTTCATATTAATAATTCAATGGATATAATATCTATCATTAGAGAAATTCAACACATAATAAAATTTTAATGATTGAAAAAAAAATATCATAGTGTTATAAATAATCATAAGTGCATAAACTTTATAAAATATGATGTTAATAATATTGATGCATAATAGATTATTCCATTCAAAAATAATGATGCATCCATCATATGCATTTCTGAAAATAAATTAATTACTTTTTAAAAAATTAGGAAAATAATATTATCCAGTAATAATAATAAATAATAAATAATAGCATATAAAAAATTAAAAAATATTTCATATTAATGTATGTTTAATATTTTACTTTAATTATTTTTCTTTTCTATTCATAATTTAATTAAGTGTTTTTATAATCAATAATTTAAATATTTATTAATGAATTAAATTATAACGCAGATTACTTCAAAGATTACTTTATATATTAAACCTCAAAAGATATAATCTCTTAAAGAATCAATTCACCGATTCTTACCATCTAAAATTCAGTTTCCAATTGAAACCACCCCACGTCATATCGCTGGCTGGAATATACTCGAAAGTATCGTCGCTAATCACATCAATGATGGGACAGACAACAGTGGTTCTGTCTTCAGCGATTCTAGACAACAAAGGTTCCAGCCAACCCTCTGTGCATTCGCAATGAGCGTCCAAAAACGTTATAACTTGTCCCTTCACATGTTTCGCCCCAAGCAGTCTGGCTCTGATTAGACCCGATCTCTTCTCAGTACGGTATACATATGTAGGGACTGGTAACGTTTTTACATAGTCCTCCAGGTCTTGCTTCAAGTGATCTGCGGATCGAGTGCATTGTGTGAGCAAAAAGGCGTGGAGAAGTGAAAGTGACGTTGACCACATTGCCAATAGTTTTTCGATTGAATTCATTGAATAATAAAACATTATTGCCGCAATTGGAACTGGTTGACTTGATAAAAGGTACGTAGGATTCTATATTTTCCTATTACTTTTACAATATAGAAATAAGAAAAGAAATTTTGACTTGAATATTTATTGAGAGTGACTATAAGATTTTGATATTGGAGATGTTTGAAAGAAGAGTGTGTTTGAAAGAAGATGCACGATCATTCAAGCTTTTGGATGGATCGAATGTCCTAAAAATATCTGCGAGATTTCTCTAAATTGAATGAAAGAAATTGTAAATAGAAAAATGTGAAAATTACAATCTATTAAAAAAAAAAAATGCTCAAGGAATTATTAAGTCAGATTTTGAGCAATTATTGTATAAAGATAGTATATAATAGAGTAGTTTTATGTTTTATATTTAAAAATTATTTTCAATATGTTCAATTCACTATTAACGTCATATATGTATGAATTTTGACTTAAAAATTTGATATTTTATAATGTATTTCGATACATATATACATATATACATTCATCTTTTTTTTTTAATAATACATAAATTAATATAATCAATTCATTTCATTGATATAAGTTTCTAGATAAATAAATATTCCAGTTATCAATTGCAATAAAAGCATATTGTATTATCAAATACCTATTATTATATTATTCAAAAATGACGTGATGAATATTTTATCTATAATATCAAGTAACGTTAATTATAATTTTATTTTTATTATTAGAATAAAAATTCATATGATTTTTATAAAACTACGATTCTATTATACTATATATTAAATAAACAATTCACAGTATCGCGCCTATATATTTAGAGAAGCATTTAACATTGCAACATGAACTCAATCAAAACCACACCCATCTATTCAAACAGCCCTCCAAGTCATGTCAATCCAGTTCCTTTACCGCGAAATCATTCTCGTGCTCACCTTGCTCGCTTTTATCATCTACCAATATGATCTCCTTGAGCAACGTGCGCGGAGACCGATTAATGACAGACCAAACGGTCCTCAACAGCGTGCTCCACGCTTCGTTGTGGAATACTATCACGATACTAGTATCCGGCAGGTACTTGCTGTACTTCTTCGTCTTGCATCCCTCCAGCCTTATGTCCTTGAGGGACCGATTCAACGATATCATGTCGCTCGCCATCAAATTGAATTGATTCAATTTAAAGAGCTCCTGCTGTCTTGCTTCGTCTTCCGGCGAGATGTGCACCGCCGCGCCCATCTCGCCGGGTATCCCCTTGTTATCCCTAACTACCCTAGCTGGCCTCCACAAATGCAGTTCCGGTTGTTTGTACCGTTTCTTACTCTGCTGGCCAACCGGCTGGATCTGTTCCTCTTCTTTTAAATCAATTTTCGAATGGGGCAAACTTTCCTCAGTGAGCGGTTGTTGCTGCTTGCCGTTCTCCGTGCAACCCCATCCGGATCCTCCGATGCAATCCGAATAGAGCATCAGCACCATCACGTCCACCAGGAACCATACTAGGGACGTGAGCAGTATCACTTGACACGTGTGAATGCGAATCTTGGAACGGAACATGTTGTGATGGGGCCGGTCGCCTGATATCCTGAGCTCATCACCCGATCCTTCGCGGTTGGAGACGCGACGAGCTTCCTGTTAGACCAGGCCGTATTCTGGGACCCGGCCGTTCAACTAACCGTTCGGCTACCCGAGTTTGAAGAGGAGATCAGCCACCACTGTGCTCTTGTGGACCACTGAATTTACATGACTACGTCGACCGAGATCTGTAAATAAAAAAAAATGAGGAATTAGAATTATTTTAAGGTGTGCAATGAAAGTATTGATCTATGGATAAATATTGATTGAGAAAATTTTTTAAGATTTAGGAACAGATAGTAGTAGTTATTTGTATTGATTTTTATACGTTGATTGAGAATATTTTTGGGTTTCTTAATGAATTAGAATTATGAAAGAGAATTTTACTTCAGATTTTTGATGAGTATTATTGTGCCAAATGTTTAAAAATCGATAATATTGATCTTCACAATTTCAAAGTGACATATTATATTATTAATATTTAAAAGTTTAGGATTCTTAGGATCAAATTTTCTAAATTTCTTAAATCCATGACCCTTACCTTTTTTTTTAAATTTTATTTAATTCATTCGTCTTAAATTAAGCACGATTGAATTTCACCAATAAATATCATTATACTAATTTTAAGAAACCTCCATTTAAACCAATTATTCGTTTAAGCTGACAACAAATTCACTTTCGATTTAATTTCCTCGCTTAATCCTTTGATCGTAGTTGGTTGCCTTGCACGAACCAAAACATCTGTATCGATGTATCGGAATCTCACGACACAATGCAACAACTCCTTTACCACCTCCTTCCCTTTTGTACAAGCCGCCAAACCCAAACAAACTTCGACCCTCGCGAGACTAATCCTTCCAACAAGCTCAACCCTCTAAACGAGCTTGAAATTCATCCTCAAACGATCATCATTGGTTTCTGGCAAAATGGACGAAACATATTCTTAAATCTGCATACGTAGTCTCTTNGAGACTAATCCTTCCAGCAAGCTCAACCCTTTAAACGAGCTTGAAATTCATCCTCAAACGATCATCATTGGTTTCTGGCAAAATGGACGAAACATATTCTTAAATCTGCATACGTAGTCTCTTCTCAATAAATATTTCAATATATTATGTAAATAATTTGGTTTGCAGTATCTATTTGTTTTCAGCCATTCTGTAAGTCAGTCTAAACGTTGTTTCAACTGTGTAAGAGCTCTTGTACAGTACAATCGAGCCGGAAGTCACGCGAGACCGTTTATTTTATCAGATGCATAATATATGGAAACTGTTTACCATTATCGATTCGTTTCCATTCGTTTCTTGGCTTGTACACACGGATATTATGTAATATGTTTTAATTGGAATTCAAAATATTCTTTTTTCGATGTATTTGTAAATATTATTATAAATTGAATTATTTTAAAGATATTTTTATTAAACTTCATTCTGCAATATGATGCAATTGTATCATATATTATTCGATCGTCACTTTAATTTTTTTTATACAAAAGATTTTAATTCAAATGTTGCTTCAAAGTTTATCGCAATTTCTTACGATGCTATTTTATCTTCCTTGTAACTCAAGTTTCGTGTTATTCAGTACTTATTGTAACTTTTCACCGTAATATTATCCTAGAATTATTAGGTTTTATTTCGTAAAAATCAGTATTACTTATATACAATTTTTCATCCTATTATTCAAACAAATAATTTAATTTATATTCCAAATTATATCTAATTTTTTATTATGATTTTTTGAGTTAATTTTTTTATATCATCACGAAATGATCTTTCCATTAAATTCAAGATTAGAATTATTCTACAATTATTAAATCTTTTACTTTGTCATTCAAATTTTTATAAAATTGAAACACAATATTATATTCGACTTTATCATAATCTTTACTATATTACTTCAAATTTAATTTTAATTTTAATTTAATTTTTAATTTTTGTATTATCCTACGATTATTAAAAGTTTTATTTTAGTATTAAAAATTTCATAAAACTAAAAACCAAAAAAACACAAAATTACTTGATTATTTTCACTATTCTCTTTAATTATACCAAAATTTTTTAAAAAAATTTTCCATATAGAAGTTCAAATATTGTCTTATTCAAAGAATATCTGTATATATATATATATATATTACAGAATGAAAGAATAAAGCAAAAGAACAAAATTCTCCGATACTAGCGCACAGTGAGTGCATTCTTGCGTTTATGCATGATTCGCGCGAGTATTCTCGCCGTTGCACCGTGAATATTACACCGGATGAATGGGCAGAAAAAGCTATGGATTCGTCCTGGTCGAAGTACGATTTCGAGTGCGTAGAACAAAGACAGTTTTGTGCCATATTTCGTATGTTTTTGATTGACGGGAGGCTATTTCACCGGCTGGCCAACTTTTTTCTTTATGGCTCTGCAAGTGGAAAAGAGGATAAAACGTAAAAATTGAAATTTTTTCAATGATGATAGAGAAATCTAGCAAATAAAAAAAAAGACTTTGCAAATAAAATCTTATAATTTCGATAAGATTTTTTTTAAAATCTTAATTATGTTGTTATTATTTTTTGGAATTAAGTATAGAATTTTTCTAGGTTAGATTAAATTACATAGTTATTATATATAGTTTAATTAGTTACTATCACATTTTAACAAATTAATTATAGACATTAATTGAATAAAATTTATAATTTATATTAAATACTAATTTTTTCATTAGAAAATTCTCAAAAATGATCTAATTCAAAGATAGATTTAATTTATAGAAATTTATTATTTATTTATTTATCATTTACATTCTAAGTCTTATAGAAATGAAATTAATTATTCGAAAGTAATGCATGTATGTGCAATTTAAATATAACATTGTTATAAAAAAAACGTATTATTATTAATTTTATTATTAATTTTATAAATCATATCTACCAAGTTGCATGTGTTTTATCTTTGTTCCTCATCTTATTTCTTCCTGGTAACAAGGAAAAATTCTGTTTCCAAGTGTTATAAAGTAGAATAAAAAGATTCAGAAGGAAGAGTGTTAATTGGAAAGAAATAATTAAAATAAATTTGTAACAAAATTGACGTAATCGAATTTTTTTCAATAGAAATACTATTATATTCGATTTTTAATTAAAATTTTAGAGAAATAGTCCCATGGCATCTATTTAAAGATCTGTTTCTTGAATTCTTTTGTCAAATTAAGTTTCGACACCAGTATTCTATTTCCTGATTTATGATTTTTCTTCTAGATAAATAAGGAAAGATAATAATAAATAATATAATTGACATCCACTTTCGAAATTCCAGAATTTGTTCGTCTCGCCAAAATTTCTACCGTTCCATATGATTCAATTCTAATGAAAACAATTTTCTGTTCTCAAAAGTAGCTGCAAGTCAAGATAAAGAAATAAGAAGAGCGGAAGGAGAGCACGACCATGTCTATTACTTATACAGTTCATAAGCTGCTTAAGACTACTTACCTTCGGTGAGATCTAGAGAGTGGGAGTGTGCACGCGGTCGTTGCCGCGATTGTAATAATGATCGAGCGATCGTGGCAGGCTGCAAATATTCTGTGGAAATTTGTGGAAACAAACGAATCACTGGATGATACTTAAGCACACAAGTGTTTGTGTTCATGAGAGTTAGTTTAATGAGAACATTCATGGGAGAACGGTGAACGGATTGGACTAGATCTGGTGATATTAATTAATTAGGATCTCAGCTAAATCATTCACTTTCATCGCGATATGAAACGTGTGTCGCGGTATATATTAACAGAAGTTGATAATTGCCTCCCACAAAGAGAATATATGAGATTGCCATGTGAGACTGTTATTTTCTTTTCTTTTTTTACGTTTCTCGAAGTAATTGTGTGTGTGAAGCACAAGTAGTTGAGAAAGTCTCACTTATGAATTATAAGTGAGAATTTTCGAAGATTTAAGAGATGTTTCTGATATATGTCTTTGATGATCGTTTCCTTTAAAAGATTATTTAATTTTAATGACTGAAAAATTGAATCGTTTGAGATCTGCATGTATTAAATAAATTTACATGAAAACCTGATTTTTTTAATTTTTATTGTCTACATAATAGTAATATTTTCATAATGTTCATAAAATAGTTTTTGTAATTTCATAGCTTTTATAAGTTTGCAATAAGAATATTAATATTAAATACTCTTATTACGAAACTTATTCTGTATATTTTAAAAATATTAATTCTCATTAATTCCTTCGCTTTTACAAAAATTTGTATATTCATCTATTTTTTAGGAGCAATAGCCAAAAAATTAAAAAAGATAAAATCATTATATTCGTACATTTTAATGAAAAAAATATCGGCCTGGATTTTCATTATATACTTTTTGTTCCATCACGAACATATTACGAAATAACAAATATCACAAAAAATATCACAAAAAAATCAATAAAACTACTTATATTCATCATGTTTTTTCTGCTCATCAATTTTTAAAGATCTTAATTTTTTTTTTATTTATAATTTCTCATCCCAATTTAAAATTAATTTAAAATTCCATTCTCCCTCGATCATGGAAAAAATTCGTTCGAAGATTAAAATCGGTCGGTGAAATATTAATAACATATTGAACATCTATTTCAATCGTTCAGCATGCAGAAACTCAAGTTTCGCGCAACAACCACCGGCATCCATCCCCGATTGGATGCACGAAGTTTGATGAGCGCTCGAGGCTGCAGTCAAGTCCGCGAGGCAATAAGCAGCCGGACGAACTTCGACCCCATGGATGGGGAGATGTTAAACAAAATATCGTGGAGTCGAGCTCTAGTAGCGAATTCGCGGCGATACTTTATGCTTTGCATCGGCTTCCCCGGAAACGGGGATTTTGTTTGATTTTCCGTGGAAATTCCTGAAAGGTTTCTTCGCAAGAGGAATCGGAGAGGACTTTATTTTAATTGACATTGTCGAGGGAAACGAAATTGTGGTATTCGAGGATTTGCCAAAGTTTCGAAACGTTGGTTTCCGAAACGAGAAGTAGAGGTTTCAGTGATGTTTTAAATATAATACGACGCTTTGAACACGCATCGTTATTAATAAGTAGATTTTTGAATGTTAGCATGATCACAATTTATTGATTTGTAACATTAACGAATTGGCAAGTTACGAGTTTTATGAGATTATGGATTTCTCGTTTATAAGCTTAAGTTAAATTATTAAAATTTATAATTTTATAATTATCCTTCTGATTAATTATTCCAAAGGTATAATTTTTTAGGAAGTTATAAACACGTCAATCTTTTAATAATTTCAATTAATCTTATGACAAATAAAATTTCTATAAATAAAAGCTTATATAATATAATAGTAATATAAATAGCATTATCCTATTATTTCCCAACTCTTTTTTTTTAAATTATTATAAATTTTTAATTAGTTTTCATAATGCTTAAACTCATTATGGAAACTAATTATAAATTTTTATTAATAACTTTAATATAATTGATATTGATATCTATTATTAAATTTACATAAAAATTTCTATTTGATTAAAGATAAAAATAGAAAAAATATAAAGCAAATACAAAAATTAAGTGATATCTAATAATAAATCTTTTCTAAATTGAAACATAATTTTGTTATTTTTTTAAAATTGCTCTAAATTTTAATGACCAAAAACAAACAATTAAGTTTGAGGTTTTCGTTAAAACGAACAATTTCAAGTTGCTAGCATATTTCGTCATTAATTACGAATTCGTAGCCGCAGGTGTTCTGCAACATCTCTGCCAACGAAGCAAATTAATTACATTCCTCACTTCTTAATTTTTTTGGAATATTCTTAAATTTTCGTAAAACCTGCAAATTATCTTTAATTTAACAGAATTTAACAGAATCAGAATAATAATGAGTTTATTTATTTACACCTAACAATTCTCAGGATTTCAACATCTTGTCGTAACATCTTTAAATGATAAAAAGATTGCTCAAGAAATTAAAATTGCAAATTCAAGAACAACAACAGAATGCAAAGTTATTGAAATATTCAAGAATTGCTTTCAAACTGAAACAAAACCTGTAGCGATAAACTTATCTATTCACCAAACTATAAAAAGAGAATTCTCAATTTGCATGGAAACTCTTGTGATTTAACATCATTTCGCAATATTCTCGCTATCAAGAAACGATTATCCAAGAGGATAAATCGTAAGTTCAACAATGTCTGGCAAAGAATATCATTTTATCGAAAACACACTAGAAATCCTTTTCAAGTCGCAATCAAAATTTTCCTCAAAAATTTAAAAATATATTAAAATTGTTAACAATGAATTTTCCTCGCCATTGAGTTGCACATGATTCTTAAATTTCATTATATAATTCTCACAATTCTCACAATCTTTATTTATTTTTTTCGAAAGGTTTTTATCTTTCTATAGCGAAGTAAACATTCATGGAAAAACACTTTGCAAGAGATACAAATTTATCGAGATATTCAAAACATTTTTACACATACATATATATATATATATATATATATTATGCATAATGATCGAATCAGGCTACAAATTTTATCGTCTTCAACAACAAATTAAAATTCTGATAACCCAGATGCAAGATCATTAAATCTCGAAATAGTTATCCAATAAATTATAATGAACTGATTCTGCAATATCTTTTATTATATATAGAAGTTTATCGAGTTATTCAAGCTACAAGAATTCATTTCAAAATTCATATATCTTCGTAATATATATAGATTGGACTATCTCAACTAACATTCAATATTAATGGATAAAACTATTTTTGTAAGGACTTCATACGATGACATTTGATCTTTTCTACTGTCTATTTTTTAAATTAATTTTTTTTAAATAAATATTTGAAGTTATTATACATATATTTTAACATCTATAATTCCTTTTATCTCTGTTATTTAATAGAGTTAATTAATAATTTTATATATAATATATATATAACAGAGATAAAAGGAATTATAGATGTTAAAATATATATAATACAATACAGTAGAATGTATTATAATTATTCCATAACTTCTTCCAGAAAATGCAAAATCGAAATATTTTTAAATGTCTTTAAGATTGTAACTATCTCTGATTGCATAATTTATCAGAACTCTTAACAATAAACTATGCCAAAATTTATAATAAGCTTTGGCAACATCTCTAAACTCAACAAATTACAATTGCTAATTTTCTAACTTCTTACAAGAAAATGCAAATTTATCAAATCGTTTGAAAATCCTGTTTGCAATTCAATGCAGTGTTAAGTGACCAATCTTCTTATTAATTATAATCGATTCTGTATTTTGTATTCTGAAAATATAAGGAAAAACTGAATAAGAAGAATGATACATACTGTGATAGAACTTAACAACAAGTAATAAAATAATATAATTTAAATACCTATGATATAAATATTTTATTTTATCATGAATTCTTTAAAATCCAATACAATAATCTTCTCGAATTCTAAATCATCTCTTCGAAATTTCTAATTGTATACATTATATGCAATTGAACGTTGCGATAGAATTGGTTAATTATAAAATTGAAATCACTGCATTGAGAATGAAATGCCGAATAATCTCGTAAAAGGCATCGTGTTTCGCAAGGGGGAACGCTGGAACAACGGCCATTTACGAACGCAAATTAGCGGAATAATAATGAGCCGAGGCGCAATGCACTTGTGCAAATAAGATACGGAAAAGAACCGTGTCGTTGCTCAACCTTTTCTTCGCAAATCGTACGATTCTACAAGAACTAATGCGAACGAGATATACTGGATGATAGTTGATTAACATATCTGGAGATACATTTTTGGAAGATATAACCTTATTTGAACCACTCTGTCTCTTAATTAATTTATTGTCGCGTTAATAAATAAAAAGAACTTTTTAAGACAATTGAATAGAATAGAAAGAAATAACCGAAATAAGAGAAACTTTTGGAACTAGAGAAAAATGGCGGCTCAATGTAGAAGACCATCGAATACTTTTTTAATCGTCGTTCCCTTATGGTCAACCCGTAAAGCCAGTCAGATTTACGAGTTTTTAATCTTTTTCTTTCTTATCGAGAAAGATACCGAAGGAAATAGTTGCAACGATCGAAACGAGACTTTCGAACGTGTTTCTGTACGGATCGCGGGGAAACCGGATTGTTTGAAAATTTTTTTATCAGCAAAATTGATACAGTGATGCATTATTTTTCGTTTTCGATTGATCGATCAATCCTTGGCGATATACCGGGCTTATCCTATAAATGGAGGCGCAGAAGCGTCAAAGCGGATGATTGTACTGTCAGAAACTAATTTCGAAATATGGCGGCATTGTTTTCGAGGAAATTGATTTTAAATATTTGCCTGGCACACGTTCAATGAATAGAAAATACAGTGTGAAGCGAGATATTTACGCGTGATAAATTTTATTGAATATGATAAATAATAATAATAATAATAATAATTCTATACAAACTCGATATTCGAAGAGGAGAATCGTGTAAAAATTCGACAGGAATGGGAATATTTTTGATGATTATAAGAATTATTTAATGCAAATATTATACACGGAAATTTATATAAAAATTAAATATGTCGGGCCAATTAAAAATAGAGATTTTGAGAACTTTGTTTTAAAATTCTCAACATCGAAAGATAATTCATGACTAAATAATTCAATATTATTGATATGATATCATTCTTATTTTCGGCAATTTAAGTATTTATTTTACATTACAACACCTACAAATACATAACACAACTACACATTCAAAAGAGTTGACTTTAATCGATAATTTTCGATCGTGTTGATAATATTAATTACCATCGATAACTGTTCAATAAATTTTTATGAAATAAAATTTTATTGAACAGCTATTGAAAAATGTTTCATAAAAATTAATTAATGGTTTTTAAAATATATTTTCAATATTCTTCGCGAGAACATTTTCTGATATAGATAATTTCTAAATTTCGTAATACGTAATCTTTTGTCAATGATTAATAAAGTTATATATCAGAAAAATTGGATCTTATCAATGACCTCAAATGTTTTTTTTTTTTTTTGCAACTGAATCATAATGTAATCGAATATTATATTTTTTTAGCAAGTGATGATAACACGATATTGAAGATAACATCGTTGCTTTTAAAAAAAATAAAAATTCTTTTTGCACTTATTTTCAAAGAAATGAAATTTTTACAATCTTCAAAAAGAAATTTTAGAAAAAATTTTTTTTCTACATAAAGAAAATAATAAAATAAAATAATAAAACGAGAAATTTATTTATTTTTGTGAATAAGCTAAACCATATCCATAACATAAAATATTCAAAATATCTTTTTCATTTTTAATCTCGTAGAATATTGAAAATCATTGCATATCTCATGAATGAATTCGTCTTATATATCTTTTCATATGATGTAAAAAAAAATATATATTGAAATTTTGTTTTCTTTTGTACATAATCCATAAAAACGAATAATTTTTATCAAAAAATATATGTAATATATTTATCAGATAATACATTGATAATAAAATATTATCAATAATATTATCAATAATACATTGATAATATTATTTAATTAAATATTTTTTATAAATATAATTAATTAGTTAAATAGTTATCTCGTTCTTTACACTCAATTGCAATTGCACTTTGAAAATAATGATTCAGATGCAAAACAAAGAATCTCAAACAATTCCATATACATATTTTATTCGTACAAATAAATCATTGACTCTAGAGACAAAGAGCCATTCAGAAGCCAAATTGACTCTGTTTCCTATAGAATTCTTAATTTTTTTAATCACTATTAAAATTATAATTGATGTTTATTCTTTTAGAAACCAGATGACTCATCTTAATGGAATGAAATTTTATTTATCGCTAAGAATGAAGAATTCACAAAATTAAACGAACAAAATTTTATACAAAATTTATCATTTTACAAAGAATTTCAATTTCTATTCGTCAAATAATTATCAACTCCAAAACGAAATATTTGCAAAATGAAACACTTCTCATATTTTTCACATAACATGAATTTCGAATTCTGCTTCAACGGAATGGAAAACATTATCAACATTATCAAAACGCAATTTCGAGAAATCCTATTCACAAGATGCAACAATGTGGTAAGCATTGCTTTGAATCAAATAAACTTTGACGACAAGGGTTTCGATATGGATACGGATGAAAGAGATCTTTTTTTTCCCTGCATAAGTCATCTCTGTGAATTTCTAGCCGAATTAACATTCGAGGATCATCCGTCTGCGTGGTCGAGAGATCATATGGATTCAAATATCTCTACCTAACTTTTATTCAATTCAATGATAAACTCAGAGAGAATTTGAGATTATAGCGCATAATTTGCGCACAGGATAATTTGCGATTCGTTTCGAGAATGAGAATTTAAAGTGAATTTGAATTTAACGTAGTCAGAGAAAGAAAAAGACAAAGAAAAAGGAAAAAGAAACGATTTAAATTGCACGTGAATCGAAACAAATAATCGTACAAACGTGAATTATTCGATCGTTTACGTTAGCTTGATTGTTCGGACGAAATTGTGTGCGCGATAGTGAATGGAAAGCAATCTTCGAATGGCGTTCGCCTATTTTCTGCTGTCCGTATAACAGTCTTTGCGATGATGCGTTTAATGCGTTAATCCTGTGAATGAGAAATCAACTCAAAATGATTTAATTGTCAAAAAATTAATCTAATAATGAATCAATTCTAATAATGTTGAATAAAATAATGAATAAAAATATATCGATTAAATAATAATAAATATTAATAAAATAAAAACGCAAATATAATAATAATAAAACGCACAAATGATAAAAAAAAAATAGTATTAAAATATTACGCACTAAATAGAACACACGTCTCGAGAAAATTTCGAACGTCTAATCGACACGACGAACAAACGAATAATGTCGCTTTGTGTTTTGATTTCGCGTATCGAATGGAGAGGGGATACGCTCGACTATTCGACGAACCAAAACATGTTTGAATATGAATCAAATTTCTTGGAAACATATTATAAGTAATGTTTAACAAAATATAAACAATAGACTAAAAAAATTAAATAATAAACACACGCAAAACGTTACATAATAAAAAATATATATATATATTTTTATTCTTTATTTTTATTTCCTCTTTTATCTGTCATTTTTTTCATTCATGAAAGCGTTTCCGTGTAAACGAATGTTAAAAGAGATGATGAAAAATGGAAACTTTTTAGAGATGAGGGATATTTGATTATGAGAAATGCAAGGGACAGAGAGAAATTTTAATTCAAAGTCTGAATTTATTATAATTCTTATTCCTTCTTATTTTGAATATAAGTTTTTAAATATAAAATATCTATCTTAAATTATTTTAAAATTATAAAAATCTTCATACGTTATTTTACAAGAAAATTCATCTAACATAAAAAAAATAATTTTAATGAAAATTTGAATAATGTGCATATAAACTATATTTATTTTTTGATAGAATATATCTTTTAGTGTTTTCATATATATATTTTTTTAAAAACTATGTAGATATAAAACAAATGTTAAAAATAAGAATGACAAGAATTTAAAATTTAAACTTTTAAATGGGATATATAATTCCATTTGTAATAGGATCTTGTTTTAATACGTTTCATACCACTAATACTAAAAAAATGAACGTAGAAGAACGTAGATAACAAGAGTAATCTAATAAAAATTATTCGTTGGCTATTTTCATGTCCATGGAAAAACTGGTCGAGACTGTTTCTGAATTTGTACGAAAGTGGAATATCAAACACGACGAAATAGTAGTTGGAGATAAAATTTAATGATACAACTTTCATTTTCATAAAAACGAAACTCTAGTATTGAATCTAAAACTCGAATGTATGCGAATCGAATTACCATTTCGACGAAAAAACACAATTAGATATTTTTTAATTTCGATAAAATTTTATTCTCAAATTCCAAACTTTTTTTCTCATTCTTGTAAAGTTTGTATCTTGCATCATAAACTTCATTAATTCTAAAATTTAAATCTCAAATTATCATATATTTTTGCTTCATTCTTTAAATTCTATATTTCCAAATATATCTTCCTAATACATTTTCATAAAAATGTAAATTTGTACAAATATTTGTAAACGAATGTAATTATTCTTAAAATTACGATTAATTTTTTAATTAAACTATTTTTATTCAATCGATTAATAATAAGAATAAATATGTAATCTTCAATTAGATCAACGATTTATTTATTTATTCAATTACATTAATGATTAACTATTGAAATTTGTCAAATATTGTAATAGCTTTTAGCTGTTATAATAATGTAACTGTAATAGTATTCATTTAATACACAATACATATATTCGCGTATATCAAACAGAATTTCAACCAAATTTTCATTAGAAAGTAATAGTCAAACAATTTAATCAACAATTGACGTTTAACGATTAATATTATAATATTCACTTATTAATATCGATGAGTAATTTCCTAAACCAATGAAAATTATCAGCGACATTTTACGATTAATCCATTTTAATTATAAAGAATCAAATTAATAATATAACGAACTGATATCGAACGACTGTTCATTATTATTCTCGCCAAACTCTTTTTCAAAATTTTAGAGAGCCTAACAAATATATATCTACAAATATATATCTATCAAACAGAATGTTGAATTTTTAATTACGAAAATTACGAATTTTTATGTTAATAATTCAATTTTAATCTAATTAAAAACAAAATGTCCAATACTATTCACTGCCAAATCATTATAAATTCTCAAAAATATATCTCAACCTTCCAAAAATTTCCATCCCTTTGGAGACCGTCTAAATCACAACCAATCGCAATATCTATTATCGAATCATCAAAGCAAACGCTAACCCGAAAGATCAATCATCGGGATCAAAAGAAAAATATCGTCAGAAATTGAATTTAACAACGAAATTTCCATTTCTCTGTTTTCGCGCGGAATGATGGATGTTCGATGGCCATTTTCAATGGCATGTTTCTTCTCACAACCCGCAAGTGCAAGAGTTCTTCTTGCAATAATTTTATCCGAAACACGTAGCTACAAAATGCTCGTGCAAGACGCGTTATGGATTTTATAAAAGCGCTTTTCAACTTTCTCACGTCGTCGAGAATCCTATGACTTCCCTCCATCGATCTCACTGTAACTTCGAATTTCCAATCGTCTTCTCACCCCTTCCGGAACGACGATTTCTTTGTGCAATTTGCGAAAACGAAATGGAGCGAAGGATCTACCGGTGAAAAAGTTACATTGTACATACGTGTGGAAATGATAGAAGTTAAGTGGAGCGAGTGAAGACAGTTTCGAAATAGAATGATGGAAATGTGAATATAAGGGATATCCCGTTATTCGTGATACAACCGGCAGAGGGTGATACATCCTCGTGAAATAATGTGGAAAGAAAAAATAAAATGAGATTTTTGAAGTAATGAAATTTAAATGACGATTGGAATATAAATGAATTATGCAAATGCAATAATTCTGTGTGTGAAAATAAACAAAGAATATAGAATAAATTTTTTTTTTTTGATTTAAAAATTACTCGAGAAAATATAGAAAAATTTTGTTCTCTTTTTTTCGACTTATTTTTTAATAAGAGATCATCCCCCAAATTGTGCTATGAATAAGACATCCTGTATGTATATATCTTTATTTGTGTCATGGAATAATTTAAAATTAAGAGATGTGAAAGAAAATTAATTTAATCAATTTTCTCCAATTAAGATATTTTTTTTAAAAACAAAACCCACTTTTGTAATAACCAAGTAATCTTCATTTTCATAATTATATAAAGATATATTTTTGATAAAATTAAATAATTATTAAATTATATATATTATAAATATATATTATAAATTATATTATATATTAAATAATTATTAAATATATAATATTTAATTTTTAAAGATGAATTAAAATGGCAATAAATTAGAAAGGATATTAGAAACCTGTTCTAGCAAATGTAATATGCATGATCAATATAAATCTTGAATAAATATTTTTCCTTGTCTATCAGAATAGATAAGTTAAGTCACTTCTATTTAATATTTGCATGTAAGTAGATAGTAGTTATATTGAAATAATCAAAGTGCTGAAAATTACAGAAATCCTATATAAAATAATTACAAAAATAAAAATAACTGCGACGACACCCAATATATTATTTTATTGTTTTATTATTTTGTTATATTCTTCGAAAGTTTAAACATAAAAAATCTGACTTAATGTAAATCTGACTAATTCTTATCGCATAATACTGTTCTAGACATATTTTTTTACGGAAACATGTTTTCAAGAAAGTTTCTTATTGAGAAAACTAATTACGAATAATACGCGAACATTTTTCGTAAATAAACCATCATTTTCTTCAAGGCATCGATTTTTCATCGATGAAATCATGGTGAATCTAAACACAGATTTCTAATTTATTGTTTCATATTTTTTTAAATAATGAATACTGGTATAAAAACTTAAGCGCGAATTAAGTAAGATTAAATTTATTTCTGTTTGAAAATTTATTTTATCTAAATAAACTCATGTATAATATTTTTCTATCTTCTTATCTAATACATATTGATTTTGGATAAGATTGCATCGTAACAAAGTGATTTATTATATTGTAATAATTTGATGTGTATATTATCATATTATATATTATCATATTACAAACTTTGAAATCGAGATGTTAATATCACTTATATAAATTTTAATTCATTATTAATCAAAATAAAAATCGATAAAATTTATAACAAGAATATTAAATAATCTCATTATGATTAATGACTAATTAGAATGAGTCTATAAATTGAATTTTGAAAAATAATATTATAAATATGTATAATATTTTATAGAAATTCTATATAAACTTTAAGAAAATTATAGAGATTGTTAAAAATATGAAATAATAAAATTAGTCAATTATGAAGGAAAAAATATAGTATCATGTGGAAATTATTTTAATCAAATTATTTAAGAAAGCGACGTTTTATATGCAACAATGAACTAATATACGAGCGAATATTTCTAATTAGTATTTATGAGAATAGATATCTATATGAGAAAGCTTATGATCCATTTTCATTGAAACCACTAAAGTAATTTCAATCAAATTTTCATTGAGTGCTTTGCTAACAATACAAAATTGAATGCATGATTTTATCACAAATTATTTAGGAAAATAATTTCACGATAAATTCAACAGATATTATTTATCAATTTCCTTGATTGATTATATTCAATAAAGTATTAAAAATTATCATGGAAAAAGTTTTATCAAATTTGATTTTTTTAATTTTGAAAAAAAAAGAACAATACAAAATAAAAAGAACAAAATAAAATTACAGTTATTAATTAATTCTAACAAACCTATTAATACATACTTATAGCAAACAAATTGAAAATATTTTTCATAAAATTCCGATAAAATTCTCTAATATTTATTATCATCCTTCAAATAATCAATTGATCTATCTCAATTGATTATCTCAATCTCAATTAAATTCTACCTCATTAAACAAACAAAATATCATTTTACTATAAAATAAAAAAAAAGAAAAGAAGAAAAATTATTCAATGATTGTTCAATTTATCTTCACGAGAGAATCTAGTCCATTTCCGGTTGTTAGCGTTGGTCTGCGCACCACGAAATGAGCCGTAAAGCAAGACTGATCCAATATACGGGACAGAATTCATGGCGAGGCATCCTCCGGTGCAATGCAATTCGCAATGCAAGCGCTCCTGTCGTAATTAACTCGCGCGATGATTCAAGTTCTCGCGTCCATTGTTTGGTCCGAGAATGAAATTCTTCCGTTGAAAATCGCGCCTGCCGTATCATTCCATTCGTTCTCTATTCCCTTCCATTATAACCTGCTTGAATTATCGACGAAGAAAACGACCAATAACTCGAAGGTGACGAAAGTAGGTTAAAATATTATAAGCGTCAAGCTCTTCGTTAAGTATCGTTATGAAATAACGCTAAGTATGTTTTAATCTATATGTACGAGGTAACGACATATTGGAAATACGTATTTAAGATAATTATAATGGATATTAAAAGAAATCTAGCACAATGTGTAATATTTGTGCCATTTGCGATCATGTAATGTATTTAAGTATTGCAATAAAATATTGTTCAATTATTATTTTTATTCCAATTTTTTTCAATTTCTTATCTCACTTTTTGAAATCCATAATGTCGGAAGTAATTCTAATTATGTTGGCGAACCTCATACAATACCGGCAATACAATGAAGATCGCAGTATCATACGAATACCGTTATTATGCACCACTTTATACGGGTCACAAAACCGGCATTTTCTGGGTAATAGCGAATAAATTACCAATATATAGGAAATATGAAAGTGATTAATATATATTTTAGAAAAATTATATTAAAAAAAAAAAAAAAATATTTAAAAATATGTATTAATCAAATTATTTTTGAATATCATAATGCATGATATACATTTCATTAATTCTGTGAAATGTATAAAAGAAATTAAAAACTCTATCATGTACTCTACATGTATCAATTTATAAAATTAGAATATATATCAATAAGTTTTTATCTGCTATCATAATTATTATTATTATATATTTTTTAAACATAAAACATGTTTACTATACTATATTTTTAAACATCTTTATGTCATTTATAAAAATATATTTAACCTAGAAAAAAAATTATATTAATAAAAAATGTTTTTGCTTTTATAGTTTTAAAAAAATATTAGTTTTAAATATATTAATAAACATCTAATACATGAATATATTAAGTTACTAATATATTCATATATTAGATAAAAATTATTTAGTATGTGAATATATTTTATATTATCATGGTTAAACATAGATAATCTAAATATAGATAATATTTTATAAGACTAAAATAGTATAAATATATAGTATAAAATAACGCATATCTAATGCAAAAACAAATTTATATTTTTCTTCATAAGATAATCATTTAGAAATAACAATATAAATTTTTTAGATTAAAGTAAAGTATATATAATTTTAATTTGGATTTTTGTAATATATATTCGGTGTATTTGATTTCAGTAATCGTTTAAACTTTCTATAGGCTTATATATATTACGTAGATATAATATCTACAAAGTAGTTGAAAAGAATCTCTTTTTATCATAATCATTAAAACAAAATAACTATTTTAATCAATAAAATAGTTTTGTTAACTTGATAAAAGTTAGTATTGACCGATTAAATATCGATTAAACAAAAAAAAAAACGAAAGAAAAAAGTGGAAAAAAAGAAAAATATATATCAAAATAGTTATCAAATACATGGAATAATAATGATCGTATTATATAAAAATTAATTTATTGATTTATTAGAAGTATATCAAACATACCGAATATATGCAAGACTAATGTTCCAGCACGTAGTGTTACAAATCCAATCATAAAAGAACTGCGTGACTTGTTGAAAACCATGACTGTGTGGGTCGAATGTCGTGAACCATTCTCGTTACATCGTAACTAGCTGTCTCTAAAGGTTTCTCATCCAAGTATCGATAAACTGCAACGAATATAGGTACCTCAGTTTCATAAAGCCTACTAATTCATGCCAAGTTTATACACATACATATTCGAAAATTTACACTATTATCCTATCTTCGTTGACATGTTAACACAACAAAATTAAATTTTTAATCCAATAACTTCCAAATTGCAATTTTTTCTAAATAATAATTTTATATATCAAACATAAAATATGATATAACGACAAATTTGCGAATTATCTATATATTCGAAAGAAAAAAAAAATTAGAGGTTAGATACGATCCATATACGAACTATCATACGAATTATCGTATATAGATAATTATAAGTCAATTTTATGATATGCTACCAGTATAACACAGATTTCTAAAAGATATTTAGTGAAATAATTCATTTCAAATAATGCTACTTATGCGCGCGAAAAACACTATTTATATCGTTTACGAAAAGTATGTGCGTCTACACGACATGGAAGATTTATTGTGAACAAATTACACTTTTTACTCCATGCAGTCATGTTCACGGTTTATTTCACTCACGAAAGTCGTCCAGTGATTCTATTTCCTTCTTTTCTTTTTTTATTTTCCTTTATTAAACGAAATGCGATGTATAATGACCGTTAACGTTTTAAAAGATCCTTCCCGTGACTGCGTAAAACGAACTACAATACCGACAGAATCATATTATGTCGTATATAGATCGAAATTTGAAAACGAAGCGGATATAGTGCATAAAATATAAGGTTAGTTGAAATTTTACGGTTCGTGCATAATTAACGCGAGATGGAAAATAGAAAAAAAATGCACTTTACAACAATGAAAATCATTGTCACGATTGATTAGAATCATTTAATCTCATTATGCTAAAGCTGTATTTAAAATAAATTTAATAATAGATATTTTGATCCTCCAATCAGAAAAAAGAACCAATTATGTAGCCATCTTGAATCGATTAAGACGTTCCACTTTCGAACAAGTGAAATGAAATATTCATGTTTCGATTAAAGTTCTAAAAATTAACTTTATCCTTTGTTTGAATCTATTTATAATCAAGAAATAAAAAAAATCGATATTTGATTATTGATTTATTATAAATTTATCGAAGATTATAATTACTAGATTACCATTTCCCATAATCAGTGTAAAACGATATTTTATCAATAGAAAATTTAACTTAAAAATATTTTTCGTATATTAAATTATCTTTTCTTTTTATTTATATATAATTTACAATATATAAGTTCCATTCCATTATTTTTTTATTGTAATACTGTAATCTACGAAAATAATATTGTTTTAATCCCATGATATCAGGATTTATTCAGATTGTATCATGCATAATTTTCGAAATTTCTAAATTGCATATTATACTGACAGGAAATTTCATCATAATATCGACATTAACCGAACGCAAATCGTTCATATCTATTTATCATTAGTATTACAAATCGTTACTATAAGCAAATATGCTAATCGCGTGGCATTATCAAGCAAACGGAATTATCCGAAATATATCTCGATATTAAATGCGATTTTAATGCATTCTCCGTGATCAAATTTTCAAGTCTATTATCGCAATGAAATCATTTGTTCTAACTATACAAGGATTGAATACACGTGTCCTTATAGATTGAATAGCATGCCGTTTTGAACTACGCAATTCACTCATCAACCTACGAGAAAGAATTTTACACGGTAGACCTTTCACTCGTTTTATTAATCAGTGTCGAGGTATGTTGCATTTACTTATTTAACGTTCTTCGATGGAAAAAACCGGCTTGTCTTCATGAATTATTTATCTACTATTAATGAAGGTTATTCGCAATGATTCATAATGGATCGAATGATTTTTCATGTAAAATTAAAAAAAAATAAAACTCATTGTTCAAAATCTATAAATGATTTAAAACATTTGAATTATATATTTGAGTTTATGAAAAATTTAAATTTAACTATAATTTAACTATAATTTAATCTTTGAATTTGAAATTCAGTTAACCTAACCTAATAGAAATCTAAACCAAATTCAAATTTAAGCTTATTTATTCATACTTGTTATTTTTAATTGGATTTTATCTTTAAATTTTTTAATTACACAGTAATTATGATTATTTTTATACACTTTTTATATATATTTCCATTCATACTTTATAAATATTGTATCATTCCAGAAATATTCGAATTAAAAGTTTCCTACATTCAAAAACTATACTTTCAGATTCTATTCGTCTAATAATTTATTCAAAAATGATTCAATTAAAAATCTTTGATGGATTAAAACAAAATTTAATTTGAAAGACCTTGAAAATACAGTAAAAGACGAGCAGGTGTGCCGCATTCCTTTAAACGGAATACCGACATAGCCGGTAGAATAAGATTACTCGTTTCACGACCGGACTGGCAAGAACAGGATGGAATCCGCGCACTACAATTCTACAGTGAATTGGAAATACATGCTACACTAAATATAAATATGTATATATATTTATATATGTGCATATATATTGTTGCAAGAATAGTATAATTACACACGTCCACATCAGAGAACAAATATTACGTATATACCTATCCACGTAGCACCGTTACGTTGGAACACCACATGGTCGGGTAGCGGTCGCGTGATACGAGCTAAAAAGACATTACCCAGTTTTATCCTGCTTTAGAGCGCGTTCTTTCGTTCGGTGTTTGGTCAGCCTCTGGTTCACCCGACGTTGTTTCGTTTTGAGCACAACATAAAATTATGAATGTCCGTCGGATTCGTGCTCTACACACCACAGTAGTCTGTTATTAGACCCACAGTAATAGCAACGTGGAATTCATCGTGGCACGTAACAAGATATCAATATGTCACTGTAAACCCGGACGTTTTGCGATTGTTGTAATCTTATACACGTCAACACGAAACGTTCGCGAAGCACGATTGCTCGTGCAAAGTACGAAAGGAAAGCAGGACGCGGAATGCACACACGATGATGGATCAGACTGGCGAGAGACGCCAGGTGCGAGCAGCGGACAATCGGTCAAACTTCTCGTCGAATGCACTTAATACGACGGCGTACGATGTCACACACGCGGTCTGTTCCCGTGACTGTAGACGTGTCTACTTTCTGCGAGCAACGGTTGATTAGCACGAATTTCATTGATACGCACCTCTTATGACCTAGTAACAAGAACGCCTCCAGGTGCACATCCCGTACGTCGCACATACGTGTACATCCGACACTGCAGAGCCACTGAAAGCAGCGCCGAGGTTAGAGTATCGAAGTGGGGACACCTGTTCAACATCCGTAGCAGCACTTTCTATACTCTGATGGCAGTGCGTGGCCCCGATATCGATAGTGGTCACGATTGCCAATGTACGCACAATCGAGAGCTCCGTCGACTGAGTCGAGATTTATCGGACGCGAAATAACTTTGCTACACTTCATTCAACGCTCGACTCGCTCTCATCGATTCGCAATGGCGATCAGTGCACCACATGTGATCATTATTTGAATTACTTTGAAAACTTTAACTCGGATGATATATAGATTATAGAATCTTTAAAAAAATGAAATTTATTTGGAATAAAATATATATATATATTTGAAATAATTTCTTCCTACTTTTATTATTATTATCTTTATTTTTTATGCAATATTTTAAATAAAACTTTTTATTTTTAACAATTCAAATTCAATTTCTATGAGCAGTTAAAAAGTCTAATAAAAGTAAAATATATATTTATTAAATATATATTTTTTAATGCGTAATTTATTTTCGCATATTCTCATGATACAACCAGAAGAGATTTGTAGAATTCCGGAAATACCGATTGTGCAAAAAATGATCGATGTTATAACGTCACAAACAAGAAACAGAACAGAGGTGACATCTTGTGAGATTTTGTATAACATATTTTAAAATACCAACCTTAAGAAAGATGTGTCTTATGCCATCTAGCACATTATAATTATACATATATAAAATTAAATTAAAAAAAAAATGAAATAAAAACCTGTGCTATATGTTTTATTATTTTAGGAACTAAAAAGAGAGAAATAAGTTTATTCAAAATAAACATCAAATTATTATAGTTATTTGTTTCATATATAAGAATATGTATAAGAAAATTTTATCTATTTTATGATATTTTAGAATTTAGTTTTGTAAAAAAATTTTTTTTTACATTTTTAATTGTTGAAATAATAGATTAAGATTAAGTATTTTTAAAATTATAATATAGAGAATATGAGAAACACTCCAATTTTTTTACGAAATCGATATTTCAGAAATTGAACGTTATATTCTCGTATGATAATTTATCAACTAATAATATCAAAATAATTAGTTAATATTTATAAATTATTAACTTTTCTTTTATTATTTTGTAATTTTATGTAAAATAAAATAATTGTAAAAATAAATTATTAAATTTTATCTATTTTATTATCAAATTTATTATTTGCTAATGATCAATGATATTTGCTTATAAGATAAACTTTTTTATCAACTGTATATTGAATTCCTACTTTATCAACTATATATCAAATTCCTACTTTATCAACTATATATCAAATTCCTATTTTATCAACTATATATCAAATTCCTACTTTATCAACTCTATATCAAATTCCTATTTTATCAACTATATATCAAATTCCTACTTTATCAACTATATATCAAATTCCTACCTTATCATTACATGATAAAGTGAATTTTCTATATCATGTATGGTATAAAATTTTCAAAATTTTAATTTTAAGAATACAATAATAATTTTTTTTTTTGAATTATAAATAATTATATTCAATTTTCAATATTGCTTGAAGACATATTTAATCTATATTTATTTTAATAAATTCTTGTAATTTTCTCCATATGAAAATTTTTTTATTTTTTTATTCAAATTATTCAAACGTACATAGATAAGTAATATTAATTCCTAAAAGAGTATTTGGTATCATTATTAATATATTTTAAATCTTACGAGCAATAAAGGCTGTCGTTTTCCTCCTCGCTCTCGAGTGATTCCATTTATAAAGATATAACAGGGAGCACTTCAATGTGAGAAAATCCGCTTTACTTCGCAGCACAGATTCTGTTGGAACTTTAGTCAAAGCTTTCTTAAGTGGTTATATCACTTCGTATCTTTTGGCTTTTTGGATTTCAATAGAATACTGAAAATAAACCACCATTAATCCATCATTTCCATTTTATGCGGAAGCATAAAATTTCTCGATACTATTTTTTTTTTTCTTTCGAAAATCACTTAAAAAATAATACACAATCTTCTCTTCTTTCTTCACTCTTATTATTCGCGTAATTTTATACGAAAAATGTTTAATATTCATACTAAATTAGTATAAAAAGAACGATTCATTAAAATGATGATTCGTATGTTTCGTTCGTTTGTGCCGTATTTGCGAGCAGCAAAGGAACGTCTAAATTTCATACGCTCGAATCATTTCGAGCGGAGAACCACGCGGGAATGGCAAGGATATCGTATTCGTCTCCAACTAAATTTTGCGTCTACGAGGTGGTTAGGGGATGCACACTTTGTGGTTGTGTTTGTTACCCTCTGTCTCGGTGCCTCTCTCCACCCCTTCAGCCACAATGGCATTAAAATTACCAAGGAAATTCAATTCCCAGTTGGAAATGTATCGCGCACGTGTAGGTCATACTCGTATAGACGATGTCGAGGGTAACATAGGTAAGAGACAGGGACGTCGAATCACTACGGGCTCCTACGACTACATTTTAACCAATTTGCTCGGGACAACGAGTTATTTCATTTCTTCGCGTATCGTCCTATAATTCAAACCAATGAACCGTCATTTTTTACTCTTCACCGATTAAGATCCGATTATCGTCTTCTTTAATGAAAAAATTAAAGAACGAAAGATCAATTAACTTGTTTTCTTCGAGAAATATCCACGCGATTTTTTAACTCGTAATCGTTGAATTGGAATACATCGGCGCGAGAAAATTCTCAAAAATAGGAGAAAATTGAAAAATCATAAAATCAATGAACCAACAATTACACGTCCCTGCCTGGGACGATATAGAAAAGCATATAACACACGCGCACCTCTCGTACGTACAGCGAGCTCGCTGTGGATAGCTTAGGTTGGTTAGTTAGCGTGCAAGTACACGTATCAAAGGCACTCAGAATCCGAGCTTAACAAAGCCAGCTTTGGGTTTACCAACCGTGTCACGTAGTACGTGTATACCTTACCTGCTCACGCTTCGCAAAACCTAAACCTCCTGTGGCCCGTCTAACTTTGGTCTTAATGCGTCAACGGGGAGGGATAAGTTTCGCTGGGGCAATTAAAACTAATTATTCCCGTCCGCGGTGGAGGATCGGCTAACCGAGGGACCCTTGCGGCCCGATCGTTCGTAATTATATACCGAATTGGAATCTCGTTAACCTCGTGAATTTATAGAAAACACTTCGTTCCTCTAATTGATCCCGATTGAATTAGTGACGTTACATCCGATCCCCCTTTCAGGCCAAGTTTTATGCCAAACTTCCCGTCCCAGATTAAGATGAGCGCTTAGAATAATTTTCTCGAAGGAAAGGGAAGAATTTCTCAACATCCGTGACAAAAATTCTAAATTTACCATCACTAAAGAATTTTAAATTTTTTTTCTAACCAAATGGATGATCGAGTGTTAAGTTTACTCTTAAGTATCAATTTTAAACTCTTAAAATCTTGTACACATCCAGTGGTAAAAATTACAGATAGATTATACAAATTGTTGTAAATATACATATCTATAAATTCTATATTATCTTAACCCTATTTTACAATTAGATCTCGAAGAATCGCAGATTTTTTTCGTTTCGATACATCTCGTACGAGAACGTGTAACATAATAGTTGGCATAAGGGCGAATTTCGAAAACGGATTAGCGTGACGCGTAAGTCCAGGTACGGTGGTGGTTCTATCGCAAAAGCGCGTGGAGATAGGATCGCGGAATTCTAGCACGCTCTTGTCGGCGAGGGAGCAGGGGTGTATCGAAAATTTCAAAGCCAAATGTGCAACTAAGTAGCTACTTAGATCCCATTTGATGCAGGGGATTGAGATCGCATTTGAATGGGAGATTTACCCGGCGGATTTTCGCCCCGGATTGAGCCATTGTGCTATTTAAACCGGCCACCTGACGGGGGCTCTTGACACGCCACCGTTTGCCTTTCTGCATTTTAAATACGATCCCCGCTCGTGTCACGTACACGCTCGTGAAACCTTCCTTCAAAATCCCGCGAATCGCCGTTAAAAATAATCGAACGACGCGGAAATCACTGTAAAGATGATGATTCGATGGTTCTGGCAGCTGTCTCGATTACTTTCTCTCTCTTTTTTTTTTTTTTTTTTTTTTCCAAGCCACGGCGTCAATCTGCCCTTAGGCACAACACGACAATCTAATAGGCGATTCCACGCCCAAAAAATTAGCTCGAATGAATAAATACGATATGGAACATGGGCGGTTAAAGTATTGTCGTATTGCCACTCTCGATGCAAGTTTTTCCCTCGCGAGAATTTGAATGGATTTTTTTAAAATAAATGATCACGGTTTTAATGAAAGGGTTAAAATAATAATACGTAAACACGTATGGGATGATTATGAAGATTTGGACGTTTGTTTTTTAAAAGAGGAGAAAGGTAAGGAGGATCGATCGTTTGACAATATTTTAGCGAGTAAAGGGGGATGTTTTGGCGCCCCAACGTGCAGAAATGGCCACCCCTCTCGTACTACACGGCACCCCATCTATCGAATTATTTTGATTCTACGATAATTCACCCTGCCTAATATCCTTTCCCTTTCTCTCTCTCTCTCTCTCTTCGGATTCGGATTGGGGAAGAAAAGCATTTTGATGGAAATACGAAAACAAAAAGCGATCATTCTCGGAATTATGTGCTTTAGGGATTAGTAAGATTTATCACAATTAAAGATATTCCGTGGAAAAGCATGCGTTCTTTTTGATTTATTAAGGACACGTTTCAGAGAGTGTTGAAGAATTCCCACCTGAAATATATGAAAATATTAATAAGTCTTAAACAGAAAAACGTGTATTTAATAATTTCATTCTTCTCTACATACTTCTAAATTACCTCACTCGTTTTAATTCTATTTGAACTTTACCTACTCCATGTAAATTGAAAAATAATCTTTTTCTACGCGAATAAATTAATGTATGATTGAACCTTTAATTTAAGACTTTGAATCTTCCATAGCATTGAACTTCAACTTCTATACTTCTGCTCCTATAAATTAATCTTTAATCAATTAGAAAAATGTGTATTTAATAATTTCATTCTTCTCTACCAACTTCTAAATTACCTCACGCATTCTAATTCTACTTGAACTTTACCTACTCCATGTAAATTGAAAAATAATCTTTTTCCACGCGAATAAATTAATGTATGATTGAACCTTTAATTTAAGACTTTGAATCTTCCATAGCATTCTTCAACTCCTATACTTCTGCTCCTATAAATTGAAAAATAAATCTTTAATCAATTAGAAAAACGTGTATTTAATAATTTCATTCTTCTTTACCAATTTCTAAATTATCTCACGCATTCTAATTCTATTTGATCTTTACCTATTCCATGTAAATTGAAAAATAATCTTTTTCTACGCGAATAAATTAATGTATGATTGAACCTTTAATTTAAGACTTTGAATCTTCCATAGCATTGAACTTCAACTTCTATACTTCTGCTCCTATAAATTAATCTTTAATCAATTAGAAAAACGTGTATTTAATAATTTCATTCTTCTCTACCAACTTCTAAATTACCTCACGCATTCTAATTCTACTTGAACTTTACCTACTCCATGTAAATTGAAAAATAATCTTTTTCCACGCGAATAAATTAATATAAGATTGAACTTTTAATTTTCTAAGACTTCTTGAATCTTCCATAGCATTGAACTTCAACTCCTATACTTCTGCTCCTATAAATTGAAAAATAAATCTTTAATCAATTAGAAAAATGTGTATTTAATAATTTCATTCTTCTTTACCAATTTCTAAATTACCTCACTCATTTTAATTCTACTTGAACTTTACCTACTCCATGTAAATTGAAAAATAATCCTTTTCTACGCGAATAATTAAATTAATGTATGATTGAACCTTTAATTTAAGAATCCTTTGAATCTTCCATAGCATTGAACTTCAACCTACCTCTACCCCTATAAATTGGAAACTAAATCTTTTAAATCAATTTACCGTGTGCTCTCTCACGGTAGGCAACAATAGCCTTTTTTCTTTCTTTCTTTTTTTTTTCTTTTTTTTCACCCATCACATATTTTAGTCGCAATTTTCAAGAGATTCGAGATTTTAACGCGCGATGATCGGCTTAACGGTTCGTCGCACGTGCTCTGAACGCAAGCAATGCCGTTAACGCGATTCGACGAAGGATTTCGCCGGATCCTTGGCCCGTGACGAATTCATACGCCCGATTCCTGTGTAATTTTTGGAAAGTATAGAAGGCCGGAGACGCGATAATCCGTCGCGGCCGGCCATTGTCGGCGCGAAATCGAATCTCGTCAATTAGATTTTAGGTGTTTACGGTTGGTTAGACCGTGCACCGGCCGGCACAATGGCGGTGAGCACGTTTCCCGTGCGTTGGACAGCTGTGTCGATACAGTACTCTTTCGCCTCGACGCCACCCTCGGTGTCCAACACTCCCACCGATCCTCGCATTATTATGATGTGGCCTCGGGCACACAGATTTCACCGGGTCATGACACCGTGTCTAATTCGTAAACCCCGTCTTTTCCTACGTTCGCCAACCATGTTCGGCTAATTGGTAACGAATTTCACGAGTTCCGAATCGATCGGTGAAATCACGTGACGTCAGCCAAATCGTTAATCATTCTCAGAAATGGGAAACGAGGATCTGATTCTTTCACGAATATTTCCAATTTTTGTATCTATCCACGATTGATCATAGATTTGTTCCTCTTTACAATTTGTGAACTGATTAATTAATAACAAAATTGTGAATTTTAAGTGACGATTCATAATTGAATTAAATTTTTAAATTTATAATTACATCATACTTCCATCCATCGCTGAAAATATCAGAGAGATCGACGAAAGATGATCCTTCTTTATATCTTGCGAATCTTTGATTAGAAATTTATTATTATTATCATACTACTGAGAAAGAAATCTTACTATATATATATGTATAAAAGAAAAATTTGCACGAAATTTAGGTTAGAATAACGATGTCGTCTTAAAACAGAAACGTGGAAAAACAATCTTTGCGGGGATTGTTCTCGATTTTGGATTTGGGCGATTGAAATGCCTCGAAGATCTCCGCTCGAGCGGACTTGGCGATTTGAATATTCCGCCGAGTTAATTTACTGACTGACAAAAGATGTTATCCTCTCGTCTTCTCTTTGTCCCTCCCTGGAACGAGGAGGGGAGGGAGGGCGAAGTTTCAGGCCACGACGGCCGTCTTGGTTAATCACTACAATTGATATTCCGCTGATATCACCGCACCGAGTGACGGGGTAACGAAGTAACGCGATTAAAGGGAGCCTCTTATTGGCCCGCTCTCGCTCGTTCTCTTCAATCGAGTTACATGATTAGCCCCGGGGTGCGGGGGGGGAGGAACCGAGAAAGAGGGCAGTTCCTTGGCGACGAGCCTCCTTCCATCGGTGAAAATAACAGAGGGATCGACGAAAGGTGATCCTTATTCCTTATATCGATCGAACATTTTTTGATTAGAAATTTATTATTATCATTATTGCTATTATATCTGTTTACCTTATTTAAAAGGATTTCCTTCTTTCATCGAGTTTTTTCACCCTTTCAACGTTAAATTGTAATGGTCTCTGGAGGGAAATTAAATTGTTCTTCTCGTTTATTTCAATATTTATGGAAAGAATATTCGTCCAAAGATATTCTATAAACGCAATCTGTGAAAAAGGAAAAGTGTGCAAATAAGTATAAAGAAGGAAAGACAAGCATATTAAAAAAATGATTCAGTCATTCCTTGTCAATTGCTTGCATGGAAAAATTCGCAAATTAAGAAAAATACTGTATGTACCGAGATGTGTAATTCGTTCCTCACGACAAAGATTCGTTTAACAGAAACGTATTGGCGACTTCCTGTGGGGCGGAGAATCTACTGTCGTCCGTGGATGCACACTCGTCAAAGCGAAATCTGGAAAACCGCATCACGCAAAGGCGGTTACAATACGGGCCGCTGATTTCCGACATTAATGACATATTTGCGACAACAATGTTGTGTGTAAACGAGCGTATTATATAATGACGAAATCACGAGAAAGAGTGAGAGAGAGAGAGAGAGAGAGAGAGGGGTTTCGCTCGTGTTCAACCAACATCCGTTGAATCGGTCGGACCTCGAAGTCTGTGTGCACGGAATCGGTGGTTACGTGCCGGTCTACGTTGTTTTCCTCGTGTGCATGCACCCGCACCCACACAAGGAAACGGCGGCCAAAGCCGTTCCTTGTCGACGTGTGGGTGGAAGATACTCACGGTCGCAGGAAACAGCGCATCATGGTAATAACCGTCATCAAACGACGACCACTTAGAACGAGACCAGGCCCCCTCCGTGGAAAATTCGTCCTTTTTACCTAGTGGACGAGGAAACGGCACAGTGCTTCTTCTTCAACCTATGACGATTTAACTTTTTTTCAGTTTTAGTTTCCTTTTTTTGTAATGTAATTTTACTCAAATTTTACCTTTTTTTTTTGCCTTATTTGGACGATTTAGAGTTAGTTGTAGGGATAGTAGTTTTGGGATCGTTTGTTTCTCGTTCACAGTCTGAATTAATTTTGAGAGAATGCTGGACGTTGTCGTTTTCAGAGACTCGCGTAGAATGGTTAACAATTTCGAGGAAGCGTTCACGGTGGCTTAATCGATGAGACGGATCGTTAATTTTATACGTAGAAGTGGTTGGTTCCTTGTTATTCACGATCGCGAGAAAGGACGTGTCATGGTAACAACCGTCATCAAACACGATTTTTTTTTAGAATGTCAGAGTTCCTATTCCGTGGAATTAACACAACGCCGTTTGCATCGTTAATTTCCAAGATTTCGTCGGGAAGATGAATTGATTAAGGATCCCCCTTTAGGATATTATTTATTATTATTTAAAATGCTATGCTAAGATCGATATCGAGATCAATTTCATCAAATACTTTTCAAAAATACTTAAACTGATATTCAACATAAAAGGAAAAGATTCCACCTGAAATTAAAATTAAAATTTTAATAACTCGTAATAAATCAAGTTTCTACTATTTTCCGTTAGATTAAAAAAATCGTAAAGTCAAAAAATTAAAAAAAAGAGAAATTTTCAAACAACCGACGAAATCACTGGGAACGAAACCCATTCGAAAAAGGAATAAAAAAAAAAAAAAAAATCCTTCTCTATAGAGAATATAAACAAGCTTAATTTCGTGTCTCGTAACGAGCCAAGTTTCCAGTCTATTTTCTATCGGATCAAAGTATCATCCGCTAACAAGCGTTCGTGACGGCGACACGATATTAAACTGTCCGCGATATCCGCCATTTGAAAACGGTCGGGGATGGAAATAGGCGGCGAAAAAGTGGGCGACGAAGATGGAAAACATGGGGGAGGGGAGGAACGCGGTGAGAGAGAGAGAGAGAGATAGAGAGAGAGAGAGATCGTTAAGCGAGAAAGAGAGAGGGGTGAGGGAAGGGGAGTGAGAGAGCCGAGGATGGAGAGACGGATGGACAGACAGAGAAATTACAGCCGCATGCTGCGTTCAGGAAACGGCGCATTCTATTGTGCTTTTGTCATAGTTAAACTGTCAGGCCAATTTTGCGTCCAGCCAATTTATGCTCACGTGTCCCGATGTGTACTCGCGCGATACTCCCCTCCCGCCCCGAAATGGCACGTTATGTTGGACTGCATAATTTTGCAAAATTTTCTGCCGCTCGTACACGGAGGAGGAGGAGAAACGGGGAAACCAAGATGAACCTTGTTTTTAGATACGAGTCTGTCGTTACTCTTACCCCCCCTTGTCGAATTTAGAAATTGAGAAAGATTATCATTACGTAGATGGTGGTAAGTCAAGTGTAATATTTATCTGATGATAAACATAGAAGTTTCCTTACTTTGCCTGATTAATGTTCGATATTGATGTAAAAGATTGATGAATCGATTATACTTATAGTAGAATCATTGATGGCTTCGTTCTTAAGGAATGTTCCTCCTTCATGAAAGTTGTTATTTATTGTGTATTTATCTAAAAAAAAATTTAGATTTGTTAGTAATTCGATATCAATTGGTAATAAATTTTGTATGTATATATATATATAGGTCAATATGTTGCAGATATTCAATAATTCAATGTTCGTGCATTGCTGGGGTTGCATTCGATGAGATGGCTACTTAGATCCGATAGAGGAGGATTACTTTTGTTGTTGCGATGTCCATTTTCGTTTTCTGTAGCTAAAAAAAAACAAGGAAATGATGTAAACATATATCTACCTTTGTAAATTTCATTATAAATTTTATACAAATTAAAATATCTAGTGTATTTTTTCATTTTCAAAGATATGTTATAATACTTGACATCTTTTATCTTTTCTTAAGTTAGGGTTAATGTGATTTATCTATGCTAACAACGATAATATAAAATATTAAGGCTTCGGATTTTTCGAATATTTCAAAATATCATATGGGACTATTACTTATTTCATTTAGTATAATAATATAATTTAAATGGATAACGCTTCAAAAATGAAAGAAATCAGATTGATGACTATTATTTTGCTTCTACGATAATAAGAATTAAGAAAAAAAAAAAATAAATAAAAACGAAATTATTTTAACGCAACAATTGCGAGTTGTAAAAAATATTCGAAGAACTCATTACACATAATTCAAACCCACTTGCAATATATTTTACTACGCTATCTTCCGTTCATCGTTTCATCGACTATTATGCTAATCGTTTCCAGTTTCCCATTACGTCATATCGATTCCTCGCAGAACGAAGACAATAAAAAGAAGAAGAGGAGGAGGAGGAAGAAAAAGTTCCAAGCAGAAAGAAAAAAAAAGAAAAGATCCGATCTTTGCAATAATCATTACAGATAATTTGCAGTTTAGCCGATTTCGCGATTCTGCTCACGTACGAAACGGTACCTACGATTCGTTCGAATTCCACGAACAGTTTACGTCGACTTAACGATCCCAGAACTCCTCTTGAGCGGCTAGCAAATCGCGGCTGGCTTCGACCCATCCCGCCAATTAGCTTAATTAAATAATAATTGAAAGGAGAGAACGGTTGGCCGAGAGTGGCTCGGTAACCGAACCACGCCCCGAGCATTCGTGATATGGCGACCAATCGAGACCACACGATATCCACCTCGTCTTAATCACACGACTCTGTAACTGTCCTTTAATCGAGAGGCCCGCCTTGGAAAGAGGGTCGCGCGAATCATCGATCGAATCACTTGCAAAAAAATAAAAATCCCTCCACCGATTTCTTCGAGAACGACACTATCATCGTTTCCTCGCGATCGTTAAAATCGTATATATATATATATATAGACGTATTTTTGAGAATATTATCGAAGGCAACGATTTGTTTGCCACGCGGGCAGAATTTAAACTGCTCTCATGCATTATGCATAGTGAGAAAGTGAAACAAACTACGAGCGAAAAACTGGTCCGCCGCTCCTCCAAAATCGATCGGATGCTAATCGCTTCCAATCCGAAAAACCGATCGTCTAGACGCAACATTATTCCGCGTTTTAATCCAAGAGTTTTCGTGGTGGATAGTTGTAAAACAATAATTTTCTTATACGAAAATAGATAAAAAGAAGAAGAATATAAAGAAATATTCATTGCAAAATTTTCAAATTGAAATGAATTCAACTAACTGGATACAAATGGATATAATAAGTACAAAGAAAGAAAGAAAGAAAGAAAGCGTGATACAAAATAGAAATTGAAACAATTAAATGCCATCAGCAATATATCATATTCGAAATCTGTAGATTTTTAGAAAAAGTTTTTCTTCTTTTTAAAAATGTTATTCTACTTTCTAACGCACGATCGAATGCATCTTTTTGCCAACAATCACTTACGACACAATTATCCTAATATAAATCAAATGAATATTATTCCTCGCGAAAGGGGGAGAGGGGTCGAAATGATACGCAATCGAGGCTTCCAGCTCGAAACTTTCATTCGTAACACGTATCCGGCCAATTAGCCGAGGCGTTAAAGTATTCTATGGTTTCAAGGAAAGGCGGTTTGCGGTGTACTTAAACGCCGACTCCGGCAACACTTTCGATGCCCGATGTGCATGAATAAAACATCGTTCGGAGAGACAGCCGAGTGGTTGAGAAAAGAAAAAGAGAGAGAGAGAGAGAGAGAGAGAAAAGATGGCAATGTATGAGAAACGATACGTTGCTCGCGTTCCCGTGGAATCGTAAACCCCCCTCCCCTCGCGCGAGCAATTACGAGAGCGAGGTGAGAGGAAGCGGGGGAGGCGGGGAAATTATTCGGTAAATGCGATCAGTTCCGATGACGGCGAAAATTAGAGGACCGATGAAAATTTTAAACGCGCGGCAAAATGAATTTTCGACAAGCGTCACGGAGGGGTTGCCCCGACACCTCCGCTACCCTCTGTGTTTCAACGGTAATTGCGTTACCGGCGAGGTTCTCATTGTGACTTGATGACGTCAGCGGATCTCGTCCTCCTCTAATGAAACATTCGTTCATCGTTGCCCAAGTGTCGTATTCTATTCGATCCATATTCGAACAGAATAGAATTTCAATCGTGTCCTCGTGATGATATATATATATACACGTTTTGAAAAATAGATCCTGAAAAAGATTACTTTTATTAAATTTCGAATCGAATGGAAATCTCTTCGTGATGTTTATGCATTTATGCAAAATGTAAATTTACAAAAATGCGCGTTTAATTATACATATTACATTTAATAATACATATTATAATATTTATAAAACAAGAATAAGGATTTCATTTTGGATAAACATTCTCACTCTAATAACTAATATACAGTAACAAAGGGTTATAATTAATATCCTATCCTGAACTATGAATCGCTTTCATTATTCCCAAAAATTGATTAACAAAAATATGCAAGTTATTGTGAGTATTGTACGTTTCCCCTTTAAGTTTGGTGTCTTGACTGATTATCCAGAGGATTTGTCTCGAAGAAGAGGACTCGAGAACAGGAGGTGAATGGTTGATGGCGCGAGTGATACGCGAAGCTGGCCGCTCGCTTGTGTCTTCAAGTGGCAGCACGATCTTCCAATGAAATTGCAGTGCATGTATATACACACGGTCGGGTGGTACAAGCCGGCGCAGACGCGTTACGGAAACAAGCAGGAGGGCGCGTATTTCCACCCTCGACTTGGGCTGGTAATGCCGTGGCCGGGGTGTGAAAATCAGGAGCGAACCGTGGCGGAGGCGGAAGAGAAAGAAGAGAGAAAGAGAGAGAGAGAGAGGAGAGAGAGAAAGAGAAAGGAGAGAGAAAAAGAGGGCAGAGCGCAGGAGGAGGAAGGATAAAAAGGGGAGAAAGAGGAGTAGAGGAGGAAAAGGTTTGAGAGAGGGGTGAGACGGTTGGTAGAGAGGGTGAGAAACTGAAATACCCCTGGGTCCAGCGAGCTAGGGAGGATCGGAAGAGGAGAGAGAGAAAGAGAGAGAGAGAGAGAGAGGGTGAGGGGGTGGATATAGCCGTGAGTGAGAGGGAGAGATTGCCGCCATTTTACAGTGGCGCGGATCTGCATAACGATCAGAGACTGTCGTGTTTATCAAAGCTTTTCTCCGCCATCTGCATAATTTTCTGCCGCGCCAGTATAGAGTGGAACGGGAGGGGAGGGAACGCCTAGATACACCCTTGCTCTTCCACTCTCGAGTGCATTTTATGTGCACGACTTATGAAACTTTAACGCCCTTACGAATAAATTACTCGAGTAAGCGTCGCCCGCTCCAGCCTTCCGGACGCGTGATTGGCCCATTTGCATTTCCAAGCGAGACGAATTAATAAAAAAATATTTGCCTAAGTCCTTCCCGTACTGAAACTTGAATTTCATTGTCGCATTCCGTCACACGCTTCGATTACACCCCTTTTTTCAAAGATTTGAAATGGATATTTCGCAGCAAATAAAATTGACTTGTCACGAATTTAATCGGTGGGAATTATATTTACAGGTATTTGAACTTTAGCTGAGAATTAATTTAACTTATGGACACACACGATGAGCAAAGAATTAATTCAATAAAATTGAAATATTTACGTAATTATCATATTTGCAAAATTAATTTGCAATTTTATAATAATATCTCGTGAAATCTTACAAATTGAACGAAAAATCGTGGATGGAATCGTGGACAGACATCTCTACCAATTAGATACAATTCACATAAATGGAATTCTACTGTTCTTCGTTCTGTACGTCAATTATCTAATTCGTGAAAAATTTCTCTTCTCGAGAAACGGGGGGGAGGGAATAAAATTTGCAAGAGATGGATCAATGTTTCACGAAACTGCGTGGACGACATATGTATTAGAGCATCGACACGGCCGAATTCCCAAAGCGACCGTTGAGGAAGAAAAATATTTAGTGACAGTCCCTATGTATCGATGGGGTGGTACCCGTTATTAGGGTTCTTATTAACCCAGCATATGGAGTAGAAGGGCGATTTTCAGATACCAATCGAGAGGGCCATTCTCTCTCGTTTTCTCTCCGTGTCGGTGATCGCGCGCAAAGATACCGCAGTTTGCAGTAACAGGTCCTGTTTCAAGGGATTACAAATAGATTTAATCTTTATCGGTGATCTTCTGCTTTTTATCGGCCGGAATGCAAATGCTCCTGATTCGTAAGATGAAACTTAAAAAGAATCGAGCAAACCTAGTTTCGTGTAACGTTACACCTTGATTATTCGATATAAAACCATTTCATACGGTTTTGAATATTATTAATTCCCCGTTATAAAACTCAATATAAACCCAATACACTCCAATCTTGAAACGTTCCTTATATCGATGAAATCTGATATCCTATCGCTTCATTTCTCGACACATGTATTAAAATTCCTTTTAAAAAGCTCATACTAATTTTTTAAAAATATAATATTAGTAAAAGAAAATGATGAAACTTTATAGAATGACTTGAATTGTTTTGTATTAAAAAAAATGCTTATCGATAATTACTTACTATTTTTTTTTTTTTTCCTTTCTTTGAAACAAAAACTTAATCAATCCGTTTATCAGAGAGTTCAAGGGTAGAACAGTTAACGCGTTAGTTCACCTGATTTGGAGACTTAATGAGCCCGTTGACACTTTGATGCAGGGTGTCCCGCGTGTCGCCAGGGAATTGCCAGTTCAATAATTCAGAGGCTGGCCGTAATGGAACTTGTCCGCGGGACTCGATCTATCATAGGAAATTGCACGAAGCCCTTTTACCGGCGCACATAAGAAACATACATATTAGAAGAATAACAGCGGGTTAGCTCGTAACCTCGTGTGTCTGTCGTTTCGTTCCGAGAATTGATTAGAACCTGGAAATAAATCGTGCTTGTGTGTATGGGTGAAATTTCATCGGCACATGTGTAACGTAACATGCACCTTCGGCGAAAATCTTCGCTTACCTTTCTATAATAATTTTAGAAAATAATTAAAAGATTGAAAATATAACGAAATTTCGTAGAACGCAACATATACGTTCATAAAAGTTCATTCGAATTTTCGTGCTGGATGATCGTCGTTAATTAATCTTCGTCCATTTAATTGATTGACGAAAATCTTGACGTATCCTGAAAATGAAGAAGATGGTTAAAATCATGGAGAAATTTCGTGCTGGATGATAGCTGGATGATCGTCGTTAATTAATCTTCGTCCATTTAACTCGTTGATTGACGAAAATCTAAAACCTGAAACTCGAGAAGACGGTTAAAATCATGGAGAAATTTTATAGAAAAAAAAAAAAAAAAGAAAAGAAAAAAAATAGGCAACGCGTTGGAGATTAGAGAAATGTCCGAAAATTCATCGAATTTCCTTGTGACGGGCGTAGCTAGATGGCCGTTGTTAATTAACCGTCGATCCATTTAACTCGTTGACTGGCGCGACACGATTATATTTCGCGCTTAACGAGCATCCGATTAATATATTAATGACAATCAGAGAGGACTTTGGGTATGGTTGATGGCCGCGCGAGGAGTGTGACAACCGGGGTTGATTAATTGGTGCACTCGTTCCGAGAGCAGGACCGGTTTCGGGATAATCGTCGATTCCGTTTGTGCGGAATTTTTCCGGAAGCTCTGAGCTCGTTCCATCTGTTCGAAACGCGGCGGAATTCTCCGCGCAGCTTCGACTAGCGGCCTCTCGCCGTCCGTCGGTTGCGAGAAACGCTCGACGTCAAAAGCAAAGCTCAGAGGCAATCATGAGCTTTCGAATGCAAAACAGCAGCTTTCGCCTAGCAGCACTCGGCACTTTTACATTTAAATGTAAACTCGCTGAGTGCGCGCCGCAGAGCCACCCTCGCCATATCCTCTCCCCCATCTAGCAACGGACCCCTTCTCGACCCCCCCCCTCTCCCCCTCCCCCTCCCCTCCTCCGCACATCCTGCACCCCTATCCGCGCACCGTTTCCATCCGCCTCCTCCTCCTCCTCCTCCTCCTCCTCCTCCTCCTCCGTCTCTTTCGAGGACGTAGGCGATATGGCGGAGGCGCCTGGATTTAATATTTTACACCTCAAATGTTGGGCGCGCGCGCGCGAGCCAGAAATGCAAAACAGCTCGCCGAGTATCCCTCGGAGCTGCCCCCTCCGCCGCCATCCATAACGATTCCCTTCCCCTTTCGGCTTAGATTGGATTTAAAACGCGCTAATTTGTCGAGCACAACACGCTCGCGTGTCCTCCACTGTCCGTGTGCACAGTTCCTTGTGCAGTCGGGGCTCTGCGTATCGCGGGGGTGTGTGTGCGTGTAGAGAGAGAGAGAGAGAGAGAGAGAGTGAGAGGCGTGTGGGCACGGTGGGCCACATCTAAATTTAAAATCTGCTTTGCATAATGCCCGACCTCGTCGTTGCACGTCGACCCCGGGGCCGCCTAATTGCGGCCTCGTTCGAGCCCCGTGTCCCTTCGACACCTACAGCAGCCATTCTCGAAAAACCGGCTCCTTCCGCCCACCATCCCTCTCGCTCGCTTCCGCCACTTTGAATCGACCGACCAGATAACCGGACACCGTACCCCTCGTTCTCTTTTTCCTGCTCATCGATCTAACGTTTTCTACGAAGATCGATCTTGGATCACTTTGTGAACGACAGCAGCAGGGTGTGCGTCCCAGGGAAATTACAGGGAAATTGATTCGAGGAGAAGATTCTTGAGGGCTGTTCGAAGATGCACGTTGAGAAAATTTAAATTAGATTTGTTTTTTAAATGGATTACCAGATCTTTTTTTATTAATTTCATTCTTTACCTTTACTGATTTATATGATGTGAATTTCAGAGATAAAAATGTATGAGAAAAGCGCAAAGATGTTTACACGCGAACTCCGTGATCACGTGCGTATAAATTTTCATCCCTCGTCCACTAATACAGCCATCGTGTATTGTCCAAGAAACTTGGTCACGGTGGTCGCGGGGTAGATTCTCTCTCTCTGTATCGTGTTTAATGTAGTATTAAACGCAGTTATTGTGCTACGTCGTCCATCGTGTTCACAAATTTATTTCCGCCGCTCCCCGTTGTCCATCCATCTTTCAGAAAAGGGAAAAAAGGACGAGCACGTGCCGCCCCCGTTTCGATGCAAAGAAATTCGAAAAGAATGCGATTTCCCGCCTTTGTTCGTTTCCCGAATAATATTCATTGATTCATGCTCCTGAACTTCTGAAAGAGAAAGGAAAAAAGAAAAATTATTTCAAGTAAATCGATCGAAATTTGTAAAATTTTTATTAATTAAAATAATCGATTTAATAATTAAAATAACTCGAAAATAATTTACCTCTCTTTTAAGAATCTTTTAATTCATTCTCGACAAAAATAAGAATACATCCATAAAAGATCTATTAAATATTAATTCGAATCTTTTATATAAAAACAAGATATATTAAATCAAAAGAGAATAAATATATTCGGAAGAGTTCATGCCTCTTACTGTCGTTACTTGCCAGTTTCCTGTGATAACCCCACCATTATACTCGTAGCCCCTGAATAACAGGGGAAGAGAGTTCACAATGGGCCACAATGACTGAGCCAACATTACGAATTAGGCTCGGTTACGCGTTTATTGCCGATTCCGGTCCAGGGCAGCGGCGTCGAATCGTATTTTCCAAACTGTCCGATTAAACGAGCGATAGCACGAGGTACGCGATCGCGAAAGGACGCCACTGCGGAGATGCGAAGTATTAGCATTGGTTAGCTTTATGGGGCGTTCAGTTCCGCCGTTCTATCATCCTCTCTTTCGCTCCTGTTCCGCTCCTCTTTTTGCCCTCTCGCTCTTTCCAACTCTCGTTCGGGAGCAGAGCACGAACAGCGGCAGATCAATAAAATCTGTCTGTCTGGAAAAGTAATGCCAAATCGACTGTCCGTTTTTGGCGGCGAACAAATAAATGTCACAAAAGGAGTGGAACCGTTCCTCGTACCGACCACTCCGTACCGGCCCCCTCAGACGGTTTAAAGATTCGACTCACCACTGCCTCTATTTGCCAAAATATCGAATGGAATCTGTGGATCTCGGCTAAGGGGAGATAGGTCCATTTTTGACAGTTCTTCAGGTGATTTCACATCTAAAAAATGTTAAATCGTGTAAGATTCGTGGAATAAAAATGCAACATCTCTCTTGTGTCTAAACTAACTTTTGATTAAGGGAACAATGATAAATTTGTTCCTTGATATTTTAATATCAAATCACAGGGAAACAGCTGCAAAAAATTTGAAAAATTTATTAAAAATTGAAACAAACATTTATCGATTAGTGTTTTCTTTTCAATAATTATGTCAAAGTAAAATAACGTTCGTAATGATGAATGATAATTTTCGAATTAAAAATTATCCTTATGGATAACTGATCGGAGGAAAGGTATCACTGCACGAGTTCGAATAACTTAACATTGATGAAAGAATTTATTTTTTTGGCGATTAGATGACTAGCGAGTCTAGAGACCATGCCACGAGTATCGAAACTGGGACGCAATAATTATTAATCAATTTCGTATTAATTGTTTTCTAGGCGTCGAGCTTAAGTGGGATGTTGTGTTCTGGCTTCTGGCAAGCTTTGCCCCGTAACCAGCCAAAGTGTCATACAAGAAGATTAATTACATCTCCGCCACCCTTTATGTACGTCATGCGTGTGACTACCCTTCTCCTTAACCCTTGGATACTCGTAAAAGTATTTCAACTTGTGCGAAGATATCGAGAAAAATAAAGTGAACGGTACGCGCGTGAAAAACTATCTCTTTTCGAATTAAATATTCGATAAATATCTGCTCATCCTTCGAATAAGCATCATTCTTTCATTCGATTGTTAAGAAAAAAAAAAAAAAAATTACGAAATATAGGAAAAATAATTCTTTCGAACGATTTAAACTTGAATTCGAATAATTACCCTTAAGAAGTACGTATCTACTCTCTTTACGGAGAGTTTCTTTTTCCCGATTGGACCAGTGATTGGTGAAAAAAAAGGGGTACACGAAAATAAAAGAGACCCGAGGGAATAAGATTTCGACGGTACTCCGTTCTCGATCCACGAAAGAGCCAAGTTAGTTTTATTTTACAATCCATCGGCTTCCACGACACGGAGGGGTGAGTTTCGCTGGTACGCCCGGTCTAAGAACGAGAGAGAGACGTCGAATGGTGGTTGGATTCCTTCTGGATGGTTGGACGAGTGTCGAGGAGGGTGCACAAGTTGCGAGGGGGTGGACTCGGCTGTCAACTAGTGTTTTAAAAGTTTGCGACAGCTTACAAATTGGCTCGCTCAGTTCTTTTTAAAAGCACCGCCAACCAACCACGTCGCGTACCCCACCGTGTGTGTCCTTCATGCTTGCAGTCGTTGAACGAAAAGTTTTTTCCAATTTCTAAAAGATAAATTTCAATGTATAATATCATATTATAGATAAACTTATGTATTATGTATTATGATTAATATATTACATAAAGTGTTAATATTTATGCAAAAATTGGTATCTCTAATATGCAAAAAAAAAAAAAAATTTTTAAAATACACTGATTACAAAATAAAATTCTCTTTAATACTCAAATCTCATTACTCATTATCTCTTCTCTATAAAGATACGTATATGCAGTTACATAAATATCAATCTATCTGTACACGTTATGTTCACATATAATTATCATGAATTTGAGAGAAATTTGCACGATGGAAAATTGTAAAAATCACGTCCATTGATGCTTTAGACGAACGCAAATGATCGGCTAGGATGAAATGAAACGCCCCAAATAAATCGTGGGAAGGGGCTTTTTCCATCAGCCATTGTACCCTCGATCATTATTCTCAGGAGTTTCGCGAAAAGTTCCGACCATTTTCGGACAAATCGACTTCCATCTAGGAGACGCCGGTCCCTATATAGGGAATATGCTTACGCGCGATTCAAATCCCGGAAGTTTAAAAGTATTTCGACGTAAAACGTGGCCATTTCTCATATTTTCTATGCAGCCACGCTCCGTCGTGGGCGCATTTGATACACTCTATTAGTCGCATCCCTGGCCTGATTTATCGGTTTACCCGCATTATTATACATTTTCCTCGTAACGGGACCCGAGATTCATCGTATTCTGGTACTTTGCCTATTCTGAGCACATTATTACATATTCCATTAGTCTACTAGCGACAGATCAATGGTTATTATGCGGATTTAAGAATCGAATCTTCTCCGGTAACGAAGATCTTTCTAAGAAGATGATAAAAAAGAGTGATGATCATACGAATTTTTTTTATTATAGAACAAGTTATTATGGATTGGCAACGTGTTATAATGTATCGCGAAAGTGATAATTTTATAAGATATAATGAATGACTTATGAATGAATTATGATATTCGAACTTGGAAATTTTTTATTAACTTTTTGTGATCGAGAGGTCTTCCATTTTTTGTAAATTAAAAACATGATTATTGTTATTATTGGCGAACTACGAATCTAACAAATTCAGAGAAGAGAAAACTTCATGAAAAGACTATAAATATATATAAAATAAGACTATAAAAGACTATATATATTTTTCGAAAGTTTCAAATTTTGAAAATTTCAAGACCTTATATACATGTAGACAGATTCAAATTCGAGTTTCGTTAATCAGAAAATCAAATCTCAATCCATCTAATCAAAACGTTATAAATAAATAGATTATTATTAGAGATGCTTAACTTATGATACATAAATAATTTATTTAAATAATTTGATTATATTGTAGCTTACATATAATCGAGTTTCTCCATATTTCTCCAAGAAGCAGAAGGAAATGATGGCCAGTTTTGTCCGTAATCATTATTAACTTTCATCATTGATGTCATTTGTGTTATTGAGTGTGAAGAATCTACGATGATTAGATTGCTCTTTTATCCATTTTTTCCGAATATCATTCACAGTAGACCATGAATATATAGAAAATACTAGATCGAACATAAATTTCATTCGTTATTTGATTTAGCTTATATTTAAAAAACAAATTTGTAATTATAATTTAATTACAATTCGATAATTTTAATATACTTACTAAGATATAAACCTGACATTGGAAAAAACCAAATTTCTGAATAAATAAAAAATGGTGGTTCTGTTCGCGATAAATTTTGCACAAAGGAAAGAATGAATGATATACTTTGATTTATTATACTTATTGTTTGTATGATTAGCCAGGGAATAGTATACGTAGATTTCCTCTATGAACATACATAAAAAATAATAATTTATTAATTCATGGTAAGTTGGTAAGTTTAAGCAAATCGTTTATAAAAAATGAAAATATGTTTCTTAGATATAAAAATCTACAATTGATTCATTTTCTGAATTGATTCACAATTATGCATTGATATTATTTTGAATATATTGAAATTTATGATATAACTAATATTTTTTTATATATACTTACAAAATATGGTGCTATTATCAGATACACATTGGCTATGGAAAACAATGTTGCGAAGAAAAAATATATATACATGGGGAAGATAGATATGTTTGCTAAAATTTTTATTTTTTAATTAATCACAACATTTGTTAAAAAAAAATATAATATATTTATTTTAAAACTCACTTGAATTGGACGTAATAAAAAGATGCAACCAAATTGAACCAAATGGATTCAAGTATTGAATGAAGATATAAAAGTCAATTTCCGTTTTTGATGATATGTATTTTATCGAAAACAAGCTCGTTGTAAATCCCAATATTATCTAGAAAAATATTAAAAATATAAAACTGTCCAAAAATTATACTAAATACCAATAAAATTGAATGAATAAAAAAAGATTTTTATTAATTATTATAGCAATTGTAATAAATTTTCGAAACTTCTTGCTTTTACAAGAATGTATCCTTCCATTTGTCAAACTAATAATTATTGAATTATTCGAATATTTCTATTGTATTAAAAATAATAATAAATGCATTTTAAATAATAATTTTGCTTGTAAATTTTTGAATATTTGTAATTTGTTATTGATAAAAACAAATTCGTGTAATAATCTGATAGATTATTTTACAATATTACATGAGAAAACAAATTTCATAGACGAATCGACCGTTACTTACCATATTGCATATACCGATAATTCTTGTGGCTGACAACATTTTAACGTGATATATTTTCTTCATGTTGACTTTTTAATATTTAATATAAAAATACTTGAACACATTAAAATGAGGTTTTTATTTTTCACAAATAAACACGTGTTAAACTTCGAAATTCTATCCAAAATTGATGTATTAAATATTTCTTTAATAAACTTATGCTCAATCGTCGATATCGTGCATCACACTGTGTGTCGATAATACTCTTCTAGTTCAAATAAATCGAATATCATCGATTCGATTATCAGTTTGATAATTTAACTGTCATCATATTGAAAAATATATATTCATTTTCAAAATAACGATTAGATATATTAATAATGATACAATTATAAATATAATATAAATAATACAGTAATAATATTTTATAATTTCTTTATAAATAATTTTTGTCAAATTTTAAATGAAAGATTAATCATAAATCGAATAAAGATACTCTCGAAGTTTCATGCGTCATAATTTGCGCATGCTCAGTAGTGTCTTTACTGTACAGTAGTATCAAGTACAAGTGTGTGCTTGACATGTGGTTTTAGGTTAGATCTCGTGTTTTTAAATATTTTAAATATTGTACTTGTTTTCTATTAATTTTTAACGTAATATTGTTCTTTAAAGTGAGAGTTAAAAAAATAATAGTTCGAAATGACTGTACAAGACATGGATATTTGCTTAAATATTTCTACAAAACCTGTTGCTAAAGAGGTAAGTAAAAACGTAAAAAGAATATTGTTAATCTATTTTAATGGAATTGTACTTTTTAAATAGAAAATGGGAATAGAAAATGATTCTATTCTTAATTTAATGAGAGAAAAAAAAATTGAGGAAACAAAAAATAAAGTTAAAGTAAGTAATACGTTAAAAAATGTCTCCGTTAAAGAAACAAGTACTAGGAAAAGAATTAAACAAAAATCTTTAAGAGCAATTGTTGCAAAAAAATTGAAGGAAAGTAATCAAAGTCAATCTTCTGTTATACAAAATGAATTAAAAGTTAAACCACAAATAAATAATATACGTAAAGATTCACAACAGAAAATATCTAAAGTAGAAGCATATAAAAATAATAGTGAAACATCTAATAAAATTAATGATATTTCTAATAATCCTATTATTTCTTTTACTAAGATTACAAAAGAAAATTATGGTAAAACTATATTGGCAAGAAAAAGAAAGGTTATAGATACAGATTCTAAAAGAACATTGTCTAGTATATTTTCAAGACAATCGGAAGATGTTAGTTTGTTGAATTCATTAAAAAAAATACAAGAAGAACAAAGTGAAAAAAAAGATCAAAAAGAATCTAAAGAAGAATCTAAAAAAATTTCTAGTTCATTAGAAAAAATGAATTTTGATAAGAAAAATAAAAAAAAACAAATAGAAAAATTCAAAACCAACAATGATAATAATATAGAAGATGATAAAAATACACACTTCTCTCATAAATCTTTTGGAAAGATATCTTCCTTATTTGGGCATAATCCAGAAATACCAAATATTGGACAAAGATTAGTAAAACCGATAAATGAACCAATATTTACAGGAACAACTTTTACTGATCTTAATATTCATCCTTTCATGGTTGGTATTTTATATATATATGTATAATATATTGATATAATAATATATAATATATATAATAATATATAATATATATAATAATATATAATATATTTGACTAAGTATGAAACATTTTATTAGATATCTAATTTAGAACAAAATATGCATATTACTAAAATGACTACAGTTCAGCAAAAAGCAATACCTCAGATATTTTCAAGGAAAGATGTTTTAGTTAGATCTCAAACTGGTTCAGGAAAGACACTAGCTTATGCTTTGCCAATAGTTGAATGTTTGCATAAGATTAGACCAAAATTAAATAGAAATAGTGGGTTAAAGGCTCTTATAGTTGTACCAACTAGAGAATTGGCACTGCAAACTTATGAATGTTTCTTGAAATTAATAAAAGTAAGTTTTTTTTATCACTACATAATTATTAATGATATATAGAGATTTGAATCACATTTTGATTCAAATTATTTTAGCCATTTACGTGGATTGTACCTGGATATTTAGCAGGAGGTGAAAAAAGAAAAGCAGAAAAAGCTAGATTAAGGAAAGGATGTAATATTTTAGTCGGTACACCGGGTAGATTGTTAGATCATATACAACGAACAGCAGCTTTAAAATTAAGCGATATTAAGTATTTCGTTTTGGACGAAGCAGATAGAATGTTTGATATGGGATATGAAAAAGATATATCAGGGTATGTTCTCTTAAAGTCGTAAAAATCTGTCAATATGATTAAAAAAAAAAAAAAAAATCTTCTATAATGCAATTTCAGAATAGTGAGTGCTCTGAAAGTATCAACTCCGAGTCAAAATACGGGATACGATGCTATGAAAATATTACGTCAAAATATAAAAAAATTCACAAACGAAGATGTTGAATATTTGGAAAATAATGGTTTAGAAGAATCTGAAAATGATGATCAAAAAGAATCAATCGTTAAATCGAAGAAGAATATTAATTCAGAATATAAAGATGAAATTGAAGACGTTAAACAAATATATCATTCCAGCAGCGATGATGATTCCGACGAAGGTGAGCCTTATGTTAAATCAAAAAAGTCAGATAAACAAAAAATTTGCGCAGCTCTTACGGAGAAAAAAGAGTCCGGTATATTAAAAGATAAAATTAAAAAAATGGAAGATGATAATAATAGTGAGGATGAATTAAGAACACAAACAATTTTACTTTCTGCAACATTGACGCAAGCGGTTGAAAAATTAGCCGGCCTTGCTATGAATCATCCTGTTTTTATTGATGCTGCGAAAGAAAATTTGGAAACAACTGATAACGATGGGACTGAACTTAACGAAGATTTAGTAGTTCCACAAAGCGTAAATCAAAGTTATATCGTGACACCTCCGAAATTGAGGTTGGTTACTTTAAGTGCTTATATTACAGGAAAATGTCAGGTAAATTTAATATATTTAATAAATTTATATCAAATTATTCGTGTGCTCTTTCTCTTCCTATATTTTTAAGCATTATTTATATACTATCAATAGAGCCATGGTCAACACAAAATATTGATATTTATGGCTACTCAAGATATGGTTGATTATCATACAGAAATTTTGTCATCCGTGTTAACGAAACCCATCGATGAAGATGACGATGATTCCGATCCTTTGGTAGTCATGGAATTTTTCAAGTTGCACGGTAACATGACCCAAAAAGAGCGAATCGAGGTTTTCAAAACTTTTAGACAGGCGAAAAGTGGGGTTCTACTTTGTACGGTAAGTAATGCTTTATATAAAATAACCAAATCTAGATATTTTCAATCGTTTCTCATATATATATATGTAATAAAGAATGATACTTGGCTTTATGAAAACAATGAAAATTCCGTGAAAGTAGAAATTATTATAGAATAGTGGCAAATAAACGGAGAAAAAGGAGGAAAGAATAGAAGAAAAACTAGGGATACCGGCGGCACTCCCCAAGCAGTAAATTACCCCGTGGCTTATTCTTTCAGGGCGGAATTTAATATCTCTGGACCCACGCTGTGTCCGGAGGTTAAAAATTATGCGCGCACATGAGGCCTTGGTAACGAGTATAATTATAATTGTTATGTTTGTCTTTTACTTTTAATAACGAATACTTATTAATTAATGTTGTAATTGGGTAATTTTAAATATCGGCCTGAAATAAAATATACTTTTTTTTATAGATATTTTATTTCGAAAAATAACTGAATATCATTTTTCTCCGTTTATTGTCGGTATTATGCGATAATTTAATCACGATCATAACGAATCAACTTTCGCATATTCCATGACAATTATTTAATCATTAACAGTGAAAGCGGTGATTCTTACGTACGATAAATATCGTTAAAAGTGTAATAATAATTAAATTCATTATCATTTATTTTATAATTCTCTTCCTTGTCGATTAACATGAATTTAAAACCACTTAAAGCCATTGCTAAGAAAAAGGAAGAGATCATGAAACTCCGGAAGAACGAATTTTAAAATTCATGATCCACGACACGCAACAATGTTACACATGTGCACGGCTTAAGGATTAATTTCTTTTAACCAGGCGATCTCATCGTTGATTCAACACACGTATTTCTCACAGTAACTCGTTGTAACAAGTTGTCATTATCTTTCATCATTTTCGTCAGACTCTACAAAAACCGATTAATTGCCATCAAGATTCCCCCCCTCCCTCCTCCGAACGAACCGAATCGTAAACCACACGGATGGAATAAATCACGGAGTGGGGAGTTTTGCCACGATCATCATCCTATTCGTTAGAATTTCGATTCGCTTTACATTCGAGAGGTATAAACGTTAATGCCATAGCGCATGAACAACGATGGCAGCCGCCCACATTTTACAGCGTCACTTGGAACGGAGATACTGTGGCAGCATTATTAATTTCCACGTTGAAAACTCACGAGAGCCCCCGCGGATGGAATGTTCCGCGGCTCTCAGCGGTGGTGAATCCGGATCCACGAGGTGATCTATGGTCCGAGTGAGATGTTTTGAGCGAACGATCCGTTCTCGATCCTCCGTAACCACGATCGCGGCCTCTCTCCTAAACGATCGTTTGTCTTAATCTCTCCCATCGATCGCCTCCTCGTCCCTTGCGTTTCCCTTGCGTTGTATCGCGCCGGTGGCAGCCACGATCCTCGTCTCGTCCCAAGCTACGTGGGCGTTTCCGTTTCGATTTCACCTCACGAGTTTCATTCACCTTAGAAGCCTCCAACTTCTAATCGGTCTAATCAATTATCACGATTTCCAAACAATCTCTCATATTATTCTTTTTTTTTAGAAAAGGAGATGGATTATTTTGGACGACGTATTTGCGATAATTATAAACCCAGAAAAGGAAAAGGGAATCGTTCGTCCGGTCGGTATTTTATTTTATTTTATCTCGATAGAAGAAATTTCTTTCCTTCGTATTCCTTCACCCCGGCGGCTGACCCCAAGCTTGCGTCTAAGCTTGGCGTCGAATTAATTCGATAAAAAGAAAAGGAGGAGGGCAGACACATCCGTATCGTGCCGCGAAAGAATTTTCGGGGCCACGACGCCCCCCCACTGGTGGTCCAGGATTAGTCTCCAGGGTCGTCAAGCAGAAACTCGATGTGCTCCGTTCGGTAAATCATTGGTTAACCGAACGCAAGGAAATCAGGGCCGTGCTCAAACGTTCGCCGTTGGGGTTCCGCAGCGGGCGCCCGCTGCCAGCCGCGCTCATTCACCTTGGTACAAAACGAGAAATCGGCACGGTTTGTAAGACATTTGTACCGGCAGATCTCGCGCCGCGATCTTGCTCGGTCCTTGCTCTTTCCTCCTCGAATATTATTACCGAGTAATTGGAGAACTGAATTCGAATCACCAAGACATCGTGTAAACGTATTTCTCCCCTATCAGAGCGTTTTCAAATTGATTCTTTTCTTTTTTAAAGAAAGAAAAAAAGAATTACTTACCTTTATCTCAAGAGAGAGAGAGAGATTCTCTCCGTGGACATTCAATTTTTGAGGGATCATTGAAACGTGTACGTATTCTTTTTTGTCCAGGATGTCGCGGCACGAGGATTGGACTTGCCAAAAGTGGACTGCGTGATTCAATACACGGGGCCGACGTCGGCCAGGGATTACGTGCATCGAATCGGTAGAACAGCGCGGGCTGGTTCTTCCGGTTCAGCGGCTATCCTTTTAACACCGCCAGAAATTGAATTCGTACGAATGCTCGAGTCTAGGCGTATCAGAATCAGGCAGGAGAGCATGGACGACGTTTTGGATAGGCTGATGGGCCCGTTGTCCAAGCATTCGTCCGCTCATAACGCGGCTATCGCGCTACAGAACGATTTCGAAAATTTGATACTCGAGGACACGAAGCTACGCGAGAGAGCGTGCAAAGGTAAGGTGTAATTATTACAATTATTATAAAATGATAGAAAATTGTACGTGATAAAGGTGAAAAGGTAAAAATTTGATGGAAGGACTTGGAATCGCGACTCGACTTTAACGAGACGAGCAAAGTGCTCATGAAATTTAGGCAAAGGATGAGGGAGTAGCTCTCGATTCAGTTGGATCGGAACGAAAGCGAGGTGACTGTAAGGGTGACCCTAAGCCAATTCCAACGGCCACCCTACTCGCATATAAAATAATCCCCACACGTTCCGTCTCGGTTTTCATTCGGCACTTGGATATTTACATACTCTCTGAACGAGGAAGGATCATCTTGTTTGTCATGCTACGGTACTTCTATTAGAGTCGTTAAGCCGAAGAATTTATTTGCCGCAATAACAAATCCATTAGAATTTCGAGTCGGAGGGAAAGTAAGTGAATAATATTTATTACGATCTTTTGGCTTCTATGCGTGGCTCGGCCGTGCTGGAGGCGTACGTACGTAGTTGATAGCGTTCGTTTCTCGAAGGTGATCGATCCCAAAACGAAAAAAATAAAGGTCATAAATCTTTCTAAGAGGTTTTTGAATTTCGTAGTTGTATCACGTCAAGCGTGGCTTTACACGAAGGTTAGCCACGGTTTTTGAGCGCTTAGCCGCCTCCAGATTTGAGTGACGGTACACAGTTAACCACTTGACCGTTCCTCTACGTGCCCCGAGTGATTGATAGATTAATTGTAGTTGATAATTCGACGCTGCACTTTCGCTGGGGGATTGCAATGCCGCAAATAAAAAAAAGAAAAAAAGAAATAGAGAAGAAAACGAGAGATGAATACAAATTCAAATCGATCGAATGAATTTTTAAACGAGTCTCTAGTTTATTTTAGTCAATGAAAAATATCAAGCGTTTTACAGCGATATTTCTTTCCGTCCTTTCATCATCCTTAGAATTTAATTCGTGACCGATGTAGGGTCACGCCAGGGTGCGTGGAAGTGGAAATCTTGCTAATTCGTAACATTATCACCCCAATAGAGCCGAACAGCCCTCAATAGTGAATACAAATCCACTGGAACAACCCCCCTGGTCTTCGACCACTACCACTAACCGGAGAGAGATTCATCCATTCTATCTCGTGTATGTGTACGTCGTCGTCCTTCATACCGATTCTTACCTATAGCCTTTTCGATGTAACTTCGAACTTTTTTTTTTTCCCCCAATAGATTACAATTCCAATTTATCGAACATTTTAGAAAAGTTTAGAATCTTCTCTCTCAACTCGCGTATTCTTCGCAATATTCGCAGACATTTTAAACTTGTAAAAACACATCTCGTGAATTTAATACAATAATATTTTACAAGTCGAACGAATAAACCATCGTCGTATCCTTTTATACATGTATATATATATATATATATAATTTCTCGTAAAATTGGTTAGAGTAAAACGGGAAAAGCAACGGATACGCAATAAGTTAGATCGAATCCGGTGTATATACTTGCTCGCGCGCGCCTTTCGCATGGAGGGAGGGGGGTGGCCGACACAATCCAACCACTGAATGTGGCTTCCGCCAAAACCACTTACGCTTTGTGGCGAGAGACTCTTAACAATGCGATACAGGATACAAATACAATAAGACGCAGTTACATCACTTAGGAACAATGCCACCCCACGCGACCCACTCTTGCACACACCGCACCCCCTCCACGTTCCTCCGCCTTCTCGGCTAGATACCACCCCCGCCTGTGATTTATGTGCTAAATGGAGAAAAACATTTCTCCCTTTTCAACGCCGACACCGAGAAAGATCTTTGCAAGTTTCTTATGCGTCGAGCCGGGATAGAAGGCAGACGGAAATCAAGCCGGAAAATGTCAAGGCATAAGGTCTACGATGTGAATTATCGAGATGAAGACACTTTAGCTTTCTACCGATGGAGAAATCTTCGTTGGGAATGCAATGTCTTCTTATTAAATTAAATTTCCATTTAAGGAAAGGATTCTCACTCGTATCCTTTGGTATCCAGATTTCCAATTTTATCATCAAAATTATTTTTAATCGTAGAATATACGTACTATGCAACATTTCCCTTGTATAACACACTTTTTGAAATATTCCAGTTTACTTTATTAAAAATGTGGAAGAAAGACAAGGCTATTTGGCTATAACATAATAAAGGTTAAAAATTACTTAGTGTTTAAACAAAAAAAAGGAAAAAGAATATATTATAATCGTAGCTTTTGTGGGCTTGGATAGAAGCATACCTCGATTCAAAAGAGAACCACTTCATTTCTCAACGCACTGTACGTATTAAATGCTATGTAACATTTTTCTTGTATAATACACTTTTTGATTATATTCCAGTTTACTTTATTAAAAATGCGGAAGAGAGACAAGGCTATTTGGCTATAACACAATAAAGATTAAAAATTACTCAGTGTTTAAACAAAAAGAAAATAGAATATATTATAATCGTAGCTTTTGTGGGCTTGGATGGAAGCATACCTCGATTCGTCAAAAGAGAACCACTTCACGGTAGATTTTTCGCACGGAGTGACAGTAACACTGGCACATGTCAAGTTCTCTCAGGATCGGTGAACCCCCGAGTTTCTCACCCGCGCACGGAAGCTGGAGAAGTTAAGAGGGAATAAAGGGGATGACTATTAGCCACAGCACTTGACTCGACCCCCGTTAATGCCTCTTAATAGCTCACCGTGGCCCGCACACCCCATAGAATCCTGCACCGTCGTGGCCCCTTCTTCCCCTCCTCCTCCCTCCCCCCACGTGGAACTTAATGGAAGCTCGATTAATAAGGGCGCGTTACACGCGGCCAATGATTACGTTTGAGTTACACGTGGCCTCATTTACACGCGGGTCGAATTTTTCTCAAAACCTTTTCGCAATATTTCTCGAGATTTTTTTCTCTTCTCATCACTTGCCACGCATTGATCGATGATCGATTTCGTTATAACGTACGATCCCTCTTTGCTTTGTAAGTTTAACCTCGCATCAATGCGTATTTATAACTTATTGAAATGATATTTTGTTTATTATAATTATTTATCGTTAATATTTGTTCTGTTTCCTTATATCGTGTTCGATGTATTTTTTTTATAGGTTGACAGCTCTTCCTGGTCGATAATCTCGGATGCTCATACAATTGCAATTCTTATAAAGACAGTTAAAGAAATGGAATTTAAATCCCTTTATTTTTTTTAAATATAACAGATATTATATTTTGGATATCTCTCCTCCTTGTCTTTTTTACACGTTTCTGTGCACACTTTTGTACACATTTAAATTTTCGAAATGAATCAATAAGCTAATAATAAGATATACTCCCGTTACTTTTCAGCGTACACGTCGTGGATACGTTTCTACTCGAGCTACCCTCGCGACATGCGGCAGATTTTCAATCGAAGGGACCTCCACTTGGGCCACTACGCCAAAAGCTTCGCACTCAGGGAGACTCCCCAACGAATCGGTGGAATAGGGAAGAAACTCCGGGAAAAAGAATGCTCGAAGCGGCAGCACAACAACAGGTTGACGAGCGGGAAGTAAGTTGATCTCGCGATCTCGAGCAATTGTTGCTTCGATATATATATATATATATATATGAAGGAGAGAAAACTGGATGGGCAGATGTTCGAGAGCGGAGGAGAATCACGGAGAATCACGGAGCTGGCTCGCCAGCAGTATTAATGACGGATTCATGCGTGGCTTGGCGTGTTAACTGCGGTGCGGCCCGATCTCTCCCTCTCCCTCCCTCCCACCGCAATAACTAACAAACGCAACCACGTGTGTTAACAGATAGTACACGCAAACGTAGCGAGTGGACAGCTCGTGGTTCCTAGAGAGGTTAGATACGTCAAAACTGTCGCTTTGTGTCATTCGTCATGTACGACGAACGGCTGGCGGACATGGTGTACGGTGGCTGGCAACCATAAGCCATACGGCTCTCGTCGTGCTCATCCTCTCTTGTTCACCATCTCTCTCCCACCTTCCCCTCGTTCCTCTCTATCTGTCGTCGGCCGCCTCTCGTTCTCTCCAACCAACGTCCTCGGCGTCTATCTCCCCGGGGTATGCATTTCACATGGCATTCGGCTGGCTTCTGCCCTTCTCCAGGTTTCTCTCTATCTTTCTCTCTCTCTCTCTCTCTCTCTCTCTCTCTTGATTCGCCGTCCCTCGCTCTATCTCTCCATTGTTCATAATTATACAATACGGCTATTAAACAGACTGATGCGACCGCTACTTCCGGCCCTGGCTGCGCCATTTACGGAAACCACGACGGACGAGCACGAGTCTATGTCTCTCTCTCTCTCTCTCTCTCTCCCTCTCCTTCTCTTTCACCGCTCACCGCCCCTCTTTATCCCTCTTCCTTTCATTTCATTTCGCCTTCTCGCGAAAAACTCTCACCGGCTATGTCACTCCCTGCTTTTCTGCTCCTGCTATTTATGTTTCCCCTGTCCTCCTCCCTGTCAACCCTCTCGTCTCATCGAGATCTCTATTTTTTCCGGTATGCGTGTATGCACCTCGCGTGGTCACCCATGGTGACGCACGTTGCAGTTTCCTGACTCGGCCCTTTCTTTTCTGTCAGGTGTTAACACCGTTTCTCTTTTTATTTTTTATTTCTTTTTTTAAAATCTCTTTACATCGCTTTATACGTTCCTTCCCATTTTCATATTGCACGTTTCAAATTAATCTTCCGTCCGTTTTTATCGTATCTTTTATTTTTAATCCTGAAATCGAAATTGAAATTCATTATTTATTATCACTTAAAGCCTTCGTCTTTCTAATCTCTAATTCATATGATTTATAATCATATTGCTTTTCCCCATATAATTACCTGTAGCGTTTACATCCATTCGTTTCAATTAATTGAAAAGTAAGTAACGCGAGAAGTTGGAAGCTGTTCGATTTATTAAAATTGGAGGGAGAACATCCGATCCATTTATTTATACATCCTGAAATACTTTCGCCCTGTGGAAGGTCCGCACCACTTTCTTCGGGGCGGACATTAAGCACTAACTTGTTTAATGCGATTTGAATGGGCGTGCTTTCGATGCACACAACGGGTAACCAACGGGTGCCCTCCACCCGTAGAGAGAGAACAAGTTCGTTTTAATGGGTGAAAGGCGGGAACCGAGCTGACGGTCCAATGGATCGAGAGACCCATGGTGTACGCCTCTGTGGGTGCGATTACCCTTATATCCCTGTCTGCGTTTCTCTACGTATATCCATCCATTGCCCCATGGCAGTGGCATCCGTGGACACGTCCAAACACCATCTTTCCTACGTCTCATCTTTGAGACGAGGTCGCATTCGCAATTCGCCCGAGTCATTTTTTTTTTTAAATTGGATAACAAGTTCATCTTTATCTCAATCAGATATTAGATCATCTGCCTAATAGATCCTTATAACACTTGGAAAAGTTATATTTCTCGAAAAATACTTGATCACTTCGAAGAGAAAAAGCTTGAAACCGATGGATTATACAAAGTTCACAATTGTTTGAAATGGAGTAATAAATCGGGGGGATGAATATTCTTAGGAGGAAGAGGGGACGTTGGAGAGAATTAAAAAAAAAGTCGATCGAAGAGAACGGTTGTTGCACAAACGGTAGATTGTAGATTTTAGAGATGGGACGGAAAGAGGATCTTCCTTTTACCTTTGATCTACCTTCTCTTGGCCCCCTAAGATTTTAGCCGCATAATACGGATCGGCGAGGAAAAACATAGTGACGAACGTGGAATTCGGCACGGCAGTTGGCCCCAAAAATTCCCCGGCATCCCGGCAGGAGCCGTGTGATGGCGTATTCCCGATGTTTTAATGCGAGTCCGCTTTTTTGTCGATTTTCGATTACCTCGCTCTGTCCTCGCCACATGTCGTTTACGTCGAATTACCGAAAATTGCGGGTTAGCCCTAATGCGATGATCAAGGACCGTCTCTGCGTTTTCAGACCCGACGGGGAGCCGGCAAAGAAGAGGCAGAATCGTCAAGGTGACGAAGAGGCGAAGATGGGGTTGCTGAAGAGAGTCAGAATGCTCAACACCTCCGAGTACGACAGCGGCCTCGAGCCGGTGAAGAAGCCAAAGAAATCCTGAGCTCCTCGCGTTGTCGCCTCGATTACCAGTGAACAGAATGCGATTACCATGATTCCCATCTCTCGTGTAAATGTCTTTTAAAACCACCCTTGCTTTAAGCAAAACGAAAATCCAAGTTACTCCGTCGTCCATTTTATCCATCTTGCCTGCCTTATTCATGGGCCTCGGTTCTTGACATCCATTTCCTAGATACGTCGTTCGTTTGCTGCGACGATTGCATAATTTCCGGTTTCGAGCTGTTGATAGAGAAAAATCGGTTGAGTATGTATAATGTGCAATAATATCGAATATTAAAAGTGAAATGCTCATTGTGGTATTTGCAATGTTCTTGTAGCGATTCAAAATCACGTTTAAGATCATAGTTAGATGTGACTGGATGATAACTGTTGGATGCAAGAAGAATCTATGCAAACAACAATCATCGGTTTCTTAGAAAAATTGGCCAGTTTTAAAGTTGACTCACAAAATAACAGTATATCTATTTAAAAAAGTACATAGAAGAATTTAATTTAAGTATCTTATTTAAAAACAATCTGAAACACTCTTGCATCCAAACAATACAATTATCATTGTCGCAGAAAACGAATGATATAATTTCCTATAATAACATAAAAAACTCTGCATACACGTAGAATACAAAATATACGAATATTTTTTCAAAAAAAGGAAAAAAAGAATAATAAACGTCCAAACGCAGGAAATATGCAAGTGCTTAATATTCTTTTGCTTCCTTTTGCCACTTCCCAAATGAAGTAATTAAATAATTTCAACGAAATACCCTCCTTACAGTTCAGTATCAGAGAATCGCGGAGCGTACCAAACGGCGCACTAAATCGCGTTACCAGCTCGCGCGGATGTGAAGTTTTTTGGTCGTAAATATGCGAGGACGAGGCGTAAGTATGTCGGTACGCGGACGAGGAGTTGGAATAAAAGGCAGGAGTCAGAGGCAGGGGGGAAGGGGAGGGAATAAGGGCGGAGGGATATGATTAATACGGCAGCATTATTTTCAGATTTTTTGCACCACGATCCGCGAGCGCAAATTGCTTGCAAATAAAGGCGGCGTCGGCTATCGCCGCTGGTAGGACACCGAGGAGGGGAAAGAACGTTGAGGAAGGAGGAGAAGGGGTAGAGGCCGAGAGAGCTCAGCCTCGGCTTAATTTAATTTAATTATGCCTTCTTTCTTCGCTACCAACGTGTCGGAAGATAGATGGCGAACTCGAAATCGCCTCTCCTGTCGGCTTCGCTCGGAATCACCATTTTCTCCGATAGATTTCCACTTTCCATTAATTAGGTCAACCCCTTCGATTGATCGTCCCGATCCCACCATTTCGACGAATATATCGCTCGATTCAGCGTAGCAAAGTTGACACGATATTGAAGAGGGGGGGTTGAAACGTGTCCTTGAAAAACAAAATTTATGACGAATCACAGGTAATTTTTAATTTTGTGTTTCGATTGAAGAAAAAAAAAATTAATTATCTAATTTTCTTCGTATCTTTTCTCTGTTTAAGAGTAAACAAAATTTCTGAAAAAAAAAAAAATTCGGGCACATTATAAACTTCGGTCAACTATTGTAAATAATTTTTTCAGATTTTTTTAAAGCAAATTTTAATCATAAAAAAAAAAAAGAATACGAATCTTTAAATTGTAATACAGATTCCACGAGATGACTCTATATTTTATTAAAATCAAAATGATTTTAATTTAAATGATCTCAAGACTCTCTCCTTGGTGTGCTCTCCTTGGAGCAGATTCATTTGCCTTAACGATTTGCCCGCGTGTCGAACGAAGCGTTTTTCATCGCGAAAAGAACAGTAAGCGTCGCATGACACGGTGAAATTTAATTAAACGTAATGTCCCTCGGTCCCGATGCATTTTCGAAACCCACCCAAGTGGCAATCTTCGAAGCGGCCACATTAGACGAGGGACGGGGCAAAGAGTGCGATATTTATTCGTAATGTGCATCGCAATTCGTCGTGGCTTAGCATCAGTCATAGTCATCGCGAGCGTGCACACGCTCATAATGAACCGTACGATTAGGATATCCCGTTCGTTCATTCGTCGAATGGGTTTCGTGGACGAAGAAGTAATCGTAGATTGCTTCGAACGAATAAAAAGCCCAAGAAAGGGTGTAATTCTCATTACCGGAGGATATGCGCAGCTTGAGTCTGATTAATATGACAGAAAAGGGAGGAGGGAACTGTGGAAAAAAAAAATTTAAAAAAAAAAAAAGAAAAAAAAAACAAGAAAGAAAAGAAGAGAATCGACTGTACATTGGGGACCAACCGCGTATCCACCCTCGTGTTTCGTTCTTTTTTTTTTCTCTCTTTCTTTTTTTTTTTTTACGTAGAAAAATGCGTGTCCGCGACTAATGGGCCACTGAAAAAACCTAAGCAGATATAAAAGGAACCGATTATTCCGGACGATTACCGATTTCCGGCCGGTTAACGATTTTTTCGAATCGTTTACACCGCAACCCGCCAGTTCATCTTCGCCAGTCGTTGTCTTTTACTACTGCTTCGTCGTCCAACAGAATTGGCAAGAATTATGTATATATATATATATATTACACGATTACAATAATTCATAATTTACTGAAGGAATTTATTTCAAGAGTGGTTTAACTTTGATTAAAAGTTTTCAACAAAAGTTCAACAACTTGTTTGTTAGATTATTCGATGCGTCCCGCACGTTATTTTCGCATTATTCGCGAAAGATTTTATTTCACAGAGGATATCTATACGACGTCACACGCCTCACGCGAGTAATTGATAAAACTATTTACGGTGTATTTTCTGATTTCACGGTTGGAATTAAGGATAATATATCGCGGAGATGATCGTCGATGTTTGGATTACGGGTTCGATGATGTTCTCTCGTGTACCATATTTTTTCCCCCCTCCCCTCCCCCCGAGTGTAATAAGCGGGTTGTTATCGCGACCATCGAAAGATATCGAGTCCTTTCATCGGCAATTGGAAGGTAAAAAACATGAGAGAATTTTATTCGTTGTTACTCGAACGATACATTTAATAATTCAACCGACGCGAGGATGTATAATTGTTGCTCTAATTATTCCGATAACGGTGCAATTAAGTTTCACGTGTAACATGATTTGTGCCGGCGATGTGATGCACTCTCTCGCCTCGACACAATGAAGAGAGAATTCTTTCATCGCGGGCAGGAAGACGGGCGAACTGTTTTTCCTTCGAGATCGGCAGGTGAAATCCGCTCGAAAATGCGTCACAATCGAGCAGGATTAACATTTTACACGAACATCTACCGTGTCGTGTAAAATAACCATTGCCAGGATCAGGCAATGGTTGCACGGTTGCTACTCTTTCTCTCGTTATTTTCTCGTGTATTTATGTACAACGCCATTATTTAAGTTGAACGTGTATAATATATTGGGTTAAACTGAACTACTATTTGGTTATTCATAATTCTCTATGCACACTCTCTACAATCTTCAACATCTACATTGAAAATTTTAGAATTGGAATTTAAAATGATTGATATATGTTATAGAAATTTTATACATTTGTATTTCTTATAATATACGAGTAAAAAATAATTATTATAGACGGATTATTATTTACGTATAAAGACATTTCACATTTATTCTAGATTAATTTCATTATCTTTTTTTTTTTTTTTTTTTTTAAATACTCTCCACTAATTTTCAATATATTTTCTCATTAACACGTAGTTAATTTTATATTCTACTATCTTTTCTCTATATACTTAAAGATTCTTTCGAAACGAGATTAATGAGTTATGTGACTGATATAAGCAACTCCCTTCAAAGAAGAAATATCATTTTTCGATATGTATTCACACGTGTTGTACTTGGCTCGGCGTAAACATATTAACAACACATGAGAATTGAAATTTATTGGCCTGTTTCATATTTATGACACGCGGTGTATATTTTATCGTATTACGATATCACGTTTCACCATCGTGCGCAAATTATAGAAATGATTCCGTCGTGGTTGCTATTCGATTGCTATTGGAATGAAAAAAAAAAAAAAAAAAAAGAAAAAAGAAAAAAAAAACAGGAAGCGTGTAACCGCGAAAAATCGTATAAGCGAAAAATTGCGAAAAAAAAAAATTGTTATACGATGTTGCATTGTATCGTTTCGAGCATCGTTATGCTCAATTCATGGTAGATTTGCCGGTCGATAGGATTTCTCGTGCATTACCGCATTAGTGCACTTCATCGCGATAAGTAACAAGCTGTAAACTGCTTTCCCCGATGTGATGCAGGACTGCGCGATTTTGTTGCCTCGGTACAAACGATAATAGCGCCCCGTATACACCGGTTACTTAACGTTCATTATAATTAACACGCTCGATGCCTTAACTTTCCCAGGAGGAAAGCGAGAATAATGCAGGTTTGTAATCGCCGACGCGTACGCATTTCGTTTTATCATTTCCTCGACTGGCTAATGACCAAGGAATTTACCAAATTTAATATACCTTGTTGACTATTAAAGATATCCCGCTCCTTTAATCTTTTACCGCATACCGTGGATCCGTAGTTTTAAAATGATTAAAACAATTGCATCATCAAGCGATGCAGGTCGAATACGTACGTCGAATAATGGATTTACAAATAAAAATCTCTGAATGTTTCATTAGCAAGCGCTTTGTAGCGTAAAAATCTGTAAATTGAAGAAAAAGAAAAGAAATAAAGATTCGAGAAATACTGTTATAACCAATTAAAAAATATTTGGACGGAAAGTGACTCACGTAGGAGGAGTTTAATGAACGGTCGGTAAGAGCGGAAGAGTGTGGTGAAAGCAATGCAATCCCATTTCATGAATTCCGGGTGTCTTTGAAGAGCGACGATCCACACCGCGATACCATAGCGCGCTCCGTGTTCCACAACAATTAACCGATGGCAATTAAGACATCTAAATTAATTCGTTATAAACAAGCCAGATATTCCGTAGCGAGCGGAGCAACGTAATTGCCCGGATTCTCACAAGCCTCGTGGTAAAGAGAGAGAATCCCCGGTGCACGCTTACACCTGCACAGCGTTATACATAATGTATATGCACGTATACCGTGCAATTTACCAACACCAAGAAACGGTCGCCCGGTAATAGCAACAATTACTTTATTTTACCATCTTCCCGGTTCTCAAACGAGCGCGCGCGCGGGTGCGCTCACGAGAGTTCATCTAGGCAATTTCATTTCCTCGCATTTTAAATATCCGCCTTCATCAGAAGAAGTCGTGGAGCTGACTTTCTTTTCTCGCCGAAGAACAGGCCGACTGTTTAAGCGCGGATTAAAAAGGCTTCTGCACATTTAGCTCTCGTTGTTGAACTATGGAGCGCTCTGGAAAACAATGCGCTGATTAGACGCGATCTTTGGTATTTATGCCTGTCTATGTGTAGCCTCTCCACGTAACGATGGCCTTAATTTCACGATCAAGATCTGAGAAAATTATAAGTTACCGTTTCCTGGAACAACTTCTCGTCCCGTGTAATATACCAAATTGAAATTATAATTCATACGTGTATGAACGCTTATTTACGCTTTGCGATTGCCATTCTCCTCGTACGCTTGGTGTCCCTTTTGCGCCCGATAGCGATCTGTAATTATACGGATCAATTAAGGGAAGAAAATAAAACGAAAACAGCAAATATAGTGTGGATAACAAAATTGTGAGCGAATATTCGAATCATGATAGTATTTTCATCGTCACGAATACACGGTTCGAGTAGTTTTATATAATAATTTCATTATTGCACGAATCTCGACAGTTTCCTGATGCCGTGTTGTTACCATTATAATTGTCGTTTATCACGTCCGTTTCCTCATTTTCAATTATTCTAGTTAAGTGATGCGAATAATAATAATAACGATATCCACACGCTTTGAAAAAGTTTTGATAAAATGACGAATGAAATTTATGTAGTATCAGCGTGACGATGATTCGTTTCATCGTTTATACATATGTATATATATATATATTTTTTCAAACCTTTCACACGGCTCGAGCGGCAACGAAATCGTTAGAAACTCTACTGTCGCAAACGTAGATATGTTTTGCGAAATTTTATGTAACATATTTCGTCGTACTTTTGCTAGTTTCCTCATGCTGCACGTTAATTGTCATTTTTCACGTCCGTTTCCTCGTTTTAAACCATCCTACATATATTCGCTGAGCGACATTTTAGCGTTAACGAGTAGTAGTTTAACGACACTCCTGGGACTTAATTGGCTACCGGTGGATTCATCATGCCGTTCAACTACGCCTTTTTCTTTTGTTCCACGGATGCATCAATGTTGCGCTTTAACTTTGCAATCCCTTCTCAGCAGTGATTAATGTCTTGCGAACGAGACACGCTGATGAACAATGACAAATCACTCTCGAAACTGAATTGGCCTGTAATTTAAAAATTCGAATTGAAGTAACAAAAATATTTTCATTTCTTATCAGAAAAAGAGAAAAAGAGGAAACTACGAAATTATAAAAAAAAAGACGAATCTTAAGGATTAATTAATTAAATTGAATTTGTAAAACAATTTAGATAACATTAAATTAGAAATAGCGATTCAGAACTAGTGCCAAGATATTTAGCACCTTTTTTATAAGAATGATATGATTTCTTTAGAATTATTATTATTCCTATAAATTAATTGTAAAATATCAAACGGATTTTTCACTTATTCCTTGTTTCTTGGTACCAAAAGATTAACAATGTGACGTATAACGAATGGATGATGGTCGACAAAATCGTAAAAGGATTAACACAATATCGTATTTGTGAAAGAATTCGAATGGCATATAATTGGAAGGAGCAGCGATCAACAGTATGACGTTTAGCGAATCGATGATGGTGCTGGTGGACGGCTCGTGGTAAAAACGGCAGTTTGAAAAAAGAAGGAAAAAGGAAGCGATGAGTGGAAGAGGAGGAGGATGGGGAAGGATACTCGAAAATTATTCCGATATGAAACTCATCGCGCGGCGTATCGCGTCAAAGGAGCCAATTTAAAACAGCCCTTTCCAAGATTATCAGCGCGTCGTTGCGGTGGGATTAATATATAAAAAAGGCGAGTACAACGAAGGTGAGGAAGGGTGGGTTCGAGAAGAGATAGAGAGAGAGAGAGATAGAGAAGGAGAGAGTGGGAGGAAGGGCAGAAGCGTGCGGGATTGGTAAACTTCCCGGTAATTTGTTCGTCAGTCGCTTTGAACCTCTTTTAAACAACTACTGTGTTCTCTTCCACCTTTTTTCGCTATCTTCCCCCACTCTCCTCCATCGTTGCTCGTTTGAAAGAGGGAAATTATTGCGGAAAGGTGGAAGAAAGGCGGAGAAAGGGGAAAAACTTCGTGATTAAAGGTGCTTCAGCTTGTTAAATTATTCGGTAAGAAAGTGGCTGCATTAAAGATTCTATCGTGGGAAGTTCCCGAAGATATTTCCCTTGCAATTATCGATGAATCTAATGAATTTGTTCTTCCTCCTCTCGCTCATCCTTTTACAAATTTCGAACGTGTCGAGGATTTTATTGTCACTCGTATGACATACTGTTGTTCATCTAATTAAAGAGAATGAGTAAGTTTTAAAAATTGACGAATAATGGTGCGGAATTGCTGCTCTTATAAATATTTTTTTTAATTGTTTCATTTTTATACATACGTATATTCTGGATCTTGATATTAACACGCGAACTTCCTCCAAGTAACGAATATCTTAGATTGCCGCAATAAAGTGGTAATTCGGAGTATCAAAAACAACTTAACAGACACGATGATCAGATTAGTAAGTAGATATTCGCCAGTGTTTTTGGAACAGAATTTGCCTTTTCGTAGTCGTAATACATTTAAGTGCAATTTATAGCACATCGAAGAATCTCTGCATTCTAATTAAAACATAAATTAAAATTAAAAATTATAAAGATTTATTAATTTGTTAAATTCATTAAAAAAGTACTTACTTCTTTTTTTTTTATTTAAACATACTTCTTTAATTTTTTTTATATCTTTAATTGATATGATATTATGTTAGAAATAATTGTCGAGATATTATAAATCATCGTTACGAAAAATAAGATTGTTAACTTACCGTATAATCTGAGTTATATATCTCGCAGCAAGTGAAATAGCGTTGAATTTTCCGCTTCCTACATTTGTCGTTTTTTTTTTTCCTCTCCTCAGTTCTTACGTGACTTGTCTCTGCTTCTTTTCAAACTAGACACGCGAACATATATATATATATAATCAATTGAACGTTGCAACTTTATCACAATTGTAATGAGACAAAATGATAGAAATACTTCCAAGTTTCCTTTCTCATTATTTTAATTTATCTCTCATTTTTAATAACGTAATAAAACCGATACGACCAAAATTCAAAAGTTATTCGATTCACTTGCGAATATTATATTGTAAGAACGATATCTCATCGATATAACTTCCGTCTCGAAGTTAATTCAACGTATATTCGCGGTTGTATCTCGGAGACAGAAGCAATAAAAAGCTGAAACAATCATTTGGACACACCTGTAACTGTATGGCCATTATGCGATGCAGTCGTGTCGATTTCGAAATTCGATCGCCTCGGATCACCTAAGGTTTCTCGACCGTTACTCGTTGTCACCGACTCTGCCAGATTGCATTTGGATTTGCATATGATCGAGTCATGGGACTGCCGTGTTACGATCGCACTAACACGCATCCCAACTTCCGTGTCGCATCATATGGAACAATTCAACGCGTTAATTACGGAAACACAAACGAGATATACGAGAGAATCTCAGGTAGGAACGTGTCACGCCGCGAAAACACTTGATTAATTAATCGACTTGGATACGAACAGTATATGGAATTGGATTTTGACAAAAAAGAAAAAAAATAGTTGGATTCTTTTATCTAACGAATTAAAATTGTTGGAACTTATCACAAGATACCGTTTGATATTTATCCTAATTGGATATCGTAAATCATTTTAATTAAAAAGAGAAAGAAATGTCCATAATGACTTAGTTCAGATATCCGTCGAAAAAAATTACGTATGGAATTGTTCGTTACATATATTATACTGATTAGACTTTCTTTTACACGCTACTTCCGCTTTCACTACGCCGGAAATGTTTCCGTAATTAATTCATAGGAAAGATTCGTATTTAGATTAAATGAACGATAAAGTAAAAGAGATTCCTTTCTTGATTTCAATGTTCACATCACTTTGCACGTTATTCTTTCACATTCACAAGTGGAATCGTAATTGATAATATTGAATTTACAAATTAACTCGTAGTTCTCATAATTAATCAATTCTATCTTATCTTAAATTCAAAATGAAAAATGAAATTTAAGAAATATAATTAATTTTACGTAAATTGAAATTTGTTTGAAAGATGATATAGAATAGATCGAAACATCGAAAGTAATGACTAATATCTTAAAAATAAAAGTTGTATGATTTTTGCTTATATAAATACTAACTTTAAAACTGTGCTTTAAAACTAAAGCACAGAATTAATTTCGATTTAATAAAAAATAATGACACATCTTCTTTGATAAAACACATTTTTGTTTCGTCAAAATTACGATATGTATAGAAAATGTCACCAATAAAAAATCTAACCTATAGATTTTAGTAATAATTCAGAAACATATATAAACACAATAAACGAAGAATAGTAAAAAAGATAAAAAGAAGTATAGGAAACTATGAAAAGGCATAAATCTTAGGAGAATATTCTTTACCTTTTAAATACAGTATTTCCGTTAAATTTCTAGTTTCATAGTCGAATTTTTCTTTAATCGACGTTCAAATAGTCGATCGTTTTGATAATCGAGATTTCATCGTCGATGTTATTACTATCAAAAAATTCGGATAATCGAACATTAAGTCAAATTTCTACTTTTATAATCGAATTTTTCTTTAATCGACATTCCAATAATCGATCGTTCTGATAATCGAGATTTTATCGCCGATATCACTACGTATTAAAAAATTCGATTGATTCGTGAAAATATGGACACGAAATTTGCGAAACTTCGTAGATATACATACGTAAGTAATTGTAAGAAGAACGGTTCGTGTATTACTCGGTAGGGTGTGTATACGGCGTACACAGAACGATGTTAGACGTTTGATTAATAGCGTCAGCGCTGATTGGTCACGCTACTAATAAAGGAGCGTTCACACGTATTAAAAGTTCGCGCCTCTGCGTCCACGCCGGTGTGCTCAGCGTCTTCGGTCATTGTAGTCTAGTGTTGGCACGATATAACGAGGGAATGGCGTGTCTTGCTCATAATTGAACCGAGCACCTACAATCCAATCGTTCTTAATCATTCGAATTCATCTCGCTTGCAAGTTCCATTCTCCTTTATTATTCGTTGTCTTACCAACCTGTGAAACTTATCCGAAATCCATATTTCTTTTTTGCCAATAACAATTATGGCGATAGACAATATGGACAGTTTTGATTATTTTTGATTATTCAGATAGATTAATCCAACATGATTGTTCAATAAGGTATGTTACGTTAAAAACATTTCGATGGATGTTAAATATTTCAATCTGAATCTATGATAAAAGAAGTATATAATAATTCCACTTTCTCTTCACTATTCATTTTTTCTATGCAACTTTTAACGTTTACTATCATCGAGTGCTTTGCCAAAGTTTTTATATTACAATAGATTTTGTTCTCTTTAGAAAATTTTACTCGTTTCTATGAAAAATTTGAAAGGTTTTTCAGAAATCCATTCAATTGGCGGGAAAAATTCGTGTTATAGATTTGAATGCATTAGTCGAGACAAGTAACTGCACTCGTAAATTAATTTAGCTCTTTCCTTCAGAGCAAAAGAGCGAAGAGATTCGCGAAGAGCGAAAATGGCGGAGATTACGCGAAATTATGCAAATGCACGGCATTGTAAAGGGATCTGTTTTTCGTTTTATTGGACTGGGCCTGCGGTGTCCTCGGTCGTATAACCGAAACAAAAGCTTACCTAACGCGAGAACAAAGGGTATAGAGGCGAGTAGAAATCTCTTGAGGGCACACATGCAACGAATTTAACTGCTTCCCTAGGCATTACTCTTGCTGGGTTTCTTTTATTCCCGCTTATTCTCTAACTACCCCCGTCTATCGGTCTTCGTATCCTTTTCGTGGTTTACTATTTGCAAAAGCAAAGATTTTTCAGTTTAAATATAAAGTATTATACGGTCAGTCACAAAAATTTTCATACATTATCTTATAAGGAAATATTCATCCATCTTGAAAAATTTGATTTTAATGAAAATTTGCGTGCATAAATTTTTCAATAAGAAAATCTTTTGAACGTGTAAAATCGAACGTGTAAATTAAAGTTTCAAATTTTTATTTTATTTTTTGTGTTTTATACAATTATATATAATTTCGCCTCGAAATATTTTTTACAATTAAATAATAGAGTCTTGAGTATCTTATTATTTAAAATTATGCTCTTTTTTCCTATCTCAAAATTATATTTAAAAAACGAAAATAATATTGATAATTGAAGTGATTAGATGATTCATCCTCTCGAAATGATATTTCACTAATAAAAAAATTATTTCATATATAATCCATTATAGGTTACGTATTTATAATATTTTATATAAAATAGAATTATTATTAAGTTTGATAATATAATTTATTATATTATGTTTTTTATAAAACATTATTTTTTTTTTATATATTAAAATATACATTTATTAGAATCAGATTTTTCTCTGACACAATATAAATCGATTACAGGGTCGAAGGACGGTTGCTTTGAAAGGATATTCATTATGTTCCTGAAAGTGCGGAGTCTTCGTAACAGCTTTTAAAAGGTGACAAAATCCCCTTAGAGCACGATTCGCAAGGGTAGGCTAAATTACAATTAATTAATTGACTTCGACTCCCTGTAATTCATGCGGTAAGTCAAACTTAATTAATTACCCTTTAGGGTCAAAAAGAAGAGGGTTAAAGGAAAAAGAACTTTCCATCTTCTGATTTTAAGAGGTATTTGTAATGTTTTCGTTCATGAACTGTTTGGTTCTTAAAAATATGCATCAATAATTAGCTTCGTCATATCAATCAGAGCTAAGTGAAATTTATTTTAAGTACTAATTTAAAAATAATTACGTAAAATAATTTCAAATAAATTATACATATATATAAAACTTATTTCAATTGATGATTATGTTTTTCATTTGTCAATTAAAGGAATTTGAGGCGAGGTGAATAATTGAGGAAATAATTTGAAGAATTGATTATTTGAGGAACATTCAGAATAAGTATTGAACAATGAATAAGGTAATAATTGCAAATATATTAACTTATTTTTCGTACATATTTTAAAAATATATTTATCATTTATCAAATAAATTCAAATATTAAAGTAATGTAATTCTTTAATAAAAAAAATTAGATTAAGATTATATTTAAACAAAGAATTCATATAATTATTTACGATTCATTTTCTTCAATTTTATAGGTATATTCTAAAATTTTCAAATTATTTATTTATCGAAAAATAAAAAGCTTCTTAAAAAAAGAAACAACAAGATAATAGAAATGAAAATACTATCGATGAAAGCAACAGTTTTACTTCGTATTCGACATCAATAAAGTAGGTTGAAATGTCAGTGGTTGAAAAGGCTATTAATTACAGACACCCTCCTCTATTGTAACGACGTCGATAACTTTTCTATTATCCTTTTAAAAGAAGATTTAAGGCCAAATAGTCCTAACAACAGTACGCTTGCAGGTCGTATAATCCTTACTATCATTATCGAAATTTTTTTTCTTTTTTAACACAACCTTTACATCTGCTCCGAAACGAATAAAAATCTCGTTATCCGGAAAAGACTATCCTCAGCTGTTAGACTACACCCACAGATGTTTCTATTTGCAACACTTATGAAAGTATAAGCCAGAAATTTGACAGAGTATGATTTTATTTTTGGGAGTCATAAAATTTCAAAGGCAAGGACCACCACGTACACACATGCTACGATCCTTTGTTGTTAATGGAAGCCTTGATGATCGCGGACAATCGCCGAAGGTGTCTGTCTGCCTGACAAGCCGACACTCTCTACATTGTAATTAATCAATATTACATCGACAATACTTGTATGTGTGTTCCAGGCAAAAGCTATTGTCGTAATTTGCTGCTCTTCTCTTTTTTGTTTACGCCGCAATCGGCCACAACCGCGATTTTAATTGTATCGCTTTAAAGCAACATTTTAAAAGTTGGTTGCTCAAACGAGATGTACTTAATGAATCTTCGCGATGCTAATTGCACCGACTTGCAAATTGCTCCGACGATTTCCGACTCGTGCATGTATGAATTATAAAAATTCCATGAATCATGCAGTAAATCATTAAAATATATTTATATAAATCAACGAGCAATAAAAAAAATAGTTGTATAAGTAAACGTTTTTCTCTAAAATAATATAATGCAAAAAAATCTGTTGATTTTTCTTAATTATTAGCTATTTAATTTTTCTATTTTTATTTAAATAGATTATTAATTAGATATTATGACTATTAATTTAAAAAAATGCTACAAAATCGACAGAAGTTTTGCATATCTTTAATGTGAGTGAAAATTAATCGTGAGAGTTAAAAAAAAAAAAAAAAAAAAAGAAGAGAGTTAGAGCGAAAATTTGGCGAGAAGCGGGAAAGGGTAATTACTAATGATCGCAGAGGATCGTTATTAACCTTTCTGGTGGCGAGAGGCATCAGGACGTAGCAGGACCATTGTCCATTCCGCTAGGTTCATTACGGTGTTCCAGTAGGGAATGAGGCGATGGTCGGCTGGATGATGTAAAAAAGGGTAAAAGAGAAATAAGAAAAGTGTCGGGGGTCAGAGGAGACCGAACGGCTACCGTGAATGGCGCAGCCTGACCCAAGAGCTGCCGGGCATCAAAAGGGCCTCAAAAGGACCGCTTCGAACCTCGGCCTGTCCGAAGCTCATTTGTTTTCACCGGCGCATGGAAAGATCGATCGACCGATGTCTTAACCCTACACTCTCCACGGAATCATCCGCTTTCGATAAGAAAAATTCTGAGGCATTAATTAGATCGGCCAGTAATAGAGTCATGATGGAAAACTGATTGCCTGCATCGAAGTTATGGCAATTTACTTACCTACCAACTATCTTCTCTGCATTTCCTTCCATTTTCTCCTTGGTAGTATTTAACATAGTTTTATTAACTCATTTTTCTCAAAGGTTTATTGCATTATTTTTTTGTTTGTAAGTTTATATTTAATATTTATTTTTATACAGTTTATTTTACATGAAATTATCTAATATTTCTCTTTTAATTTTTTTTTATAATTGTTTTTTTCTTCAGATCACATTAAGCTAGATTAACTATCTCTTATAACGTTTTCAATATGATATCCACAATCGTGCAAGTCTCTGATATTTGTTATAAAATGGTGAAAAATACAATGAAATCCAGAATTGTTGTACATACTGGTGACAGGATCTCTATATGTAGAATAGAAAATTCCCATGAGGTATATATTCATGTTATCCGCATTGAATGTGTTAAACAGCATATACTTACCCTTTTTTTCTATTTCACATAGGTTTCTTGCGATCCTCTTTCTTCTTCTTGATATCGATTCGATGGATGATCGTTAATTTGAATGGACGAAATGATCGGTAACATTAGACTAGATAATTCGATGAGCAAAACAAAAAGAATATAAATTTATATTCTCCATCGAATCATTGTATCTTACGTTCTCACGGCAAAAACATGGTAGATTATCTTACGTGATTGGAGTGGATGAAAATTCCACGTAGACGGACGTGCGGGGTGGAAGTGTTGGGAATTTTAGAAAAATCGGATGAGGAAGAGGTTACACGAGAAGAGGATACTAGGATTGCATTTACAAGGGGGATTTGTACGGTAGTCGAGAAACGAAGTGAAATTATCGATGCGATTGCCACTGGAACAGACTCTCGGTTGAAGGGCCGACAAAGGGTCGATCAGTGATTCTTTCCATCTCCTTTCATCTCGTTCCTTTTTCGAAAGATAACCCCACGGTGGCCACCTTTTTGTTTGCACAGTGAGATTGCTTGCCTCTTGCTCGGAAATTGACCGAAGATTACGGCCGACCGACGTTTGCTCTGCGGCCACGGCCTTAACTTTGCGCTACCACAAAAATATCATTGGCTTCCTCCTTTTCCCTTCCAACTTCTTTGTCTTCTTCTTTCTATTATTTTTTTCCTTCAGGTATTGATTTCTTTCATGTTTTATACATATATGAAAAACCAATCGATCTTTTACCTTTTTTCTCACTCAAAAACTTGAAATTTTAAAATTCAAATTACAAATTAATTTCCTTTAAATAAATGGTACGTAACGTAATGTTATGAAAAAATTATTCTTATAATCTATTATTGTGTTGCAACGAAAATTACAATACACAAATGTAATATTTTATATATTCTATACATTAGTTGAATAGATATTTAAACGTATATTAGTTGCATAAAAAATTGCAATCCGGTCATTATTCTTCAAATTTTTTCCCAAAACGTATCGACATCGATAAAATCGTTCTTTTTATTCTTGATTTACAAACAAAGTAAAGTATCATCTATCGTTCGTCCGAGAAATTATACGACAAACATTTTAACTGCGACGTAACCACAAAACTTCTCTTTCTCCCCGGTCATACACTTCCCTTTCCTCCTTATCCCGAAGAGAGATGATGTCTAAGCTTATTATCGAGACCCTCGAGACCTCTCTTTCTCTCCATCTTGCAGGATTTGATCGAAGTTGATGGAGCGAGCACGGAGCTAACCGCCCAGAGTATTATGTGTCGAAAAATATTCAAGAAAACCTCTTCGGCCAGTCCTTCGGAGGAGCAATGACTTTTGTCCGCCACGATACTGTCAGAAGTGATTACCCGTAATGGATCAAGCTCTTTAATGCTCTACCCACGTGCGCTAGAAGAATTATCCGTCCGAGAGGCAGCTAGAGCTTGTTTAAAGGGCGTTGTACGCCCGTTATACGACGCGGTAACAAGCGCGATTTCAGCTCACGGTGTACAATTAAAAGTAACACGGCTCGATGCGCGTTAACGCGAGCGAGTCGAATCGTTTGATCCTCCGTAGAAAAATTGCGCGCTCTATTCCGAGAGAAAGAGAAAGATTTATGACATACGGTTCTAAAGATCGTAAATCATTTGGTATATCGTAAACAGCCAATAAGCCGAGATCAAAGAGACATTAAACTCTGGTCGAAGTTGGAGAAGTGGGGTTAGAACCGGTTAATCGTTGATAGAGGAGTGATTATTAAATAGAAAAGAAAAAAAAAAAACAAGAAAAGAAAAAGAACAGATTATTCTTCTCCTAGAGAAGGCTAATTATGAGAGGCATTAATTAAGCACTAACGACGAAGGATTATTAACGAACAAATCGGTTCTCCTTACATGGGGACAAGGTTTTGATCGACGAGCCACGATTTTAGCCGAGGGCAACTTACGACGGCCAATCGATCTATCGATTGAGATCGATCGAATTACCGGTATGCACGATCCTTTCCTCGTATCGATATATATATATGTATATGTAAGGATCGATTGCAGAATGAAAGATTGTGAACTAATACGGGTGACAGAAGGGAGTGTACAGACGCACGGGAAAGACGCGATTGAATTACCATAAAACGCCATGATTAACGTAAAGTAAACGAATATAATGCCGCAATGACCGCAACTTGTTCTATAGCAGTTAGAGTATGTCCCCGCAATGGTTTCCTGTATCTCTACGTCCGACGCGATGTCTTTCATTTCTCTTTTATCACATCGTTCTCTGTGAAATTATAATTTCGTGTACGAATAGATTTAAATTTAATTGGTAGTGGAATTTTAAGATTATCATCTGTGATGAGAAGTACGATAAGACTTTAAAACTTCGCACGGTCATTCAATTATTGGGTTCGTGTGTAATAGGTTAGGTAATATGAACACTGTGAATGCAGAAATAAATCAATTTACATAATATAATATTCCTATATCTAGTTTTAAAATCATTTAAATTTTATGTAAGTATTGTTATGTATGCTAGGTTTTTATTATTTACGTAAATTTATATCAATAATGTTATTCGTTCATTTCAAGTATTGAAACAAATATATAAAAGATATAGCAAATAGAATAGAATATTTTGTGAATATGAATTATATATTTCGTAAAATAAATTGATTTAAAAATTATATATTACATAAATTACGTACTAAAAATTTGATAAGATTTTCATCAATTAAAGACAATATAATTCCTTCAATCTTGAAAATCTTTTGAAGGCGCAATCTAATTGTTTTGAAGCAGAAATTCTGATGTTTTTTGTTTTATAAAAAAGTTAAGTGGTCGATGTGCGTGCACGAGTGCGTGAGAATTGACATGCGTGCATAGGTGTGCGTACGCGTGACAGTGTACGGTAGGACAGAACATATGATACATATGGGAACGTTAGGCTCTGTGGTTTGAAGCCCGTAACGTGTGGCCAGGGCCGTATGAGATGTAAGGCGCCCCAACGATGAAAAGGGGGCCACGATCGACAAGGAGAAACGAAGAAAGGAGACTAACATTTCTGCATCTTGCCACATATTATATGTGGATTTAGCCTTCGAAGATTACGCAAACGACACTAGAGGCTTGATTTCCGATCGATTACAGTGTCTCCGATGACAGGAATTAACATCGTAGCCTTCTACGATACTAGGATATTTGATTCTGTTCGAATTCCATATGATTAATCAAAATCTTTCGTTCGAAAGTTGTTTTACGCTCGAGATTTTATAATCTGTCGAAATCTGACATTTGTCGAAAGATATTTTACAATTTATCTTTGAAATATGGTATCTGCATCAAAATATGATAGATTCAAACTTATCTTGAATTAAATTTAAATTATCTTTTAAGTAACGTCGATTTAAAAACTTAGTTTCGATAGAAAAATTGTTGATTACTTTCTCGATAAATTTTTTGACTTTTTGATTAAAAAGTTCGTCTAATTATTTGTATTTTCAAAGATTTTCAAATTTTAATTGTCATTCAAATAAGAAGAAAATAGATGGAGAACAATATAATAGGTGGCGTTTAGTTAAAAAAATATGGCGGACGTAGATTGAAACCGTTTACGTTGTTTAATTTTTTGTGTGTGATTAAACAAGTGTTATAGCAGAAAAAACTTCCCTGTGATTTCTTAATAACAATCTTTTGTTTATCAAAATTAATTTTTGCCTTTATTTCAAAAGTTTATAACAAATAATTATTCATAATTACAATTAGATTTTCAAAGCGAAATCCTAACCTAATAATTTTTCGTTATTTAATCAACGTGATTGTGAACCACCAATTGGTCAATTGTGCCAAAAACGATTCATATTCGAATCACAAGAGTTAAAAGAAAGTGTGGAAAGTCTTTATTAGAGTAACTTATATCGTAAAAGATTCGTGGTGTGTGGTCATCATGGTCCTTCCAAAAGAGACGGTTCGAAAGGAGGGTAGTGCATCGGCGCATTGTGTCTCATTCCACGGTGCATTGCGCAAGCTTGTGAGAGAGTCGATTGGCTGATCGGTTACAAAGTCTTTCTTGCGGCAAGACCGCATTCCGTCTTTAACCGGTCCCTACATCGACTCGTCGGCTCGATCTCATCGATGAATTCGTCGATCCGGCAATACCCAAGATTTTTACGATCCCTCCAACCAGGATCAGGCTTCATCGCTTCCTCTCTGCTAGGAAGGGGTATTCTGCTCGTCGATCGAGGTACGTCATACGACATATTTGTAAACCGTATACCGTTTCACGAGGAAATAAACTTCCGCGCGATGGCGTTTACCTACCTATATTTATCATGCAAATTTGTCGTAATTTAAAATTTACGCGTGTCTTTGAAATTATACATCTCTAATATATATTCCCGTAACTTTCCAACATGATTTTAACATTGCTATTTTGATGAATGTGCGTTTTCTAGTGAGTTCCTCGAACTCTACTACGGCAGGTAGTTTTCTAGCTATGTTTGATTGATAAAACAGCACCGATCTGCATACCGACACGTACCTGCGTGAATATATAGGGTGTCTAATTTTATCCTATAAATGAGAATTACTCATAAGTTATTTTTTGTTTAAACATTGCTTAAAAAAGATACTATACATAGATGATTTTTCTAGATATAAATTATGTTTGATACTTTTTATAGGAAATAGCGCATTAAAAATTATATTTAAAAGAATATATATCGTATAATCTCTACGCGTTTATCTATAAAAAAAAGATTCTATTGCATCGAAATTATTTAATTCATATTTGAATATTTGTACAATGAATGTAACGAGTTACGAATAATTTACAAAAGAAAATAGAATTTATAATTAAAAACTAAATAAGAAATATTCAAGAAGCAGATATTTTTGGAACCAACCATAAATTCATTCTTTAAATTATGGATATATGCATTTATGAATCATTCCGTACAAGTATTCAAAAAGAAGTATGAAAAAATTCGCATGGAACAAACAACAAATATATATAAAATAAACCCGCGTTGCTCTTCACCAAGCTATTTTTTCTCTTGTTATCCCTTGGTTCTCGCTAATGATGCAATCGACTAACAAGAATTCCAGCTATCAACTTCTCGTGGCCGATCGTTTCCTCTTTCCGTTACCGTATCTCGGTCCATCTCGTTCCTCAATCTCCGTGGTAATCGTTTTAATCTTTTCTTCGAGTGAAAGCAACTCCGGCTAAATTGAGATCTCGTCGGTTCATCCGGACTACGCCGGTGAATTTCATCGATTTACCCTTTTCCCTTTGAAAATTCAACGCAATAATCATCCATGGCCTTTATAATTTCGCGCTCTCAATTTTGTAAGATACAGAAAAATGCATAACTTCATTTTCATTAAATATTGATTCTTCTTAACTCTTTGAAGTAGATATGTATCGTGGATCCATAGTATGATGATTGAATGAAAAGATAATTTTTTAAATTTTATTTTCTATAAATCTATTGAACTATCAGTATAGAAAATTAGAGGGTGACCAACAGGATAAGTACTTTTTAGGAGATTAGGATGACTTTGATTTTTAATTTACTATTTGTAATATTTATTTATTTTAATATAATTATATTGCTGTATTCCACAGAAATATCAAAATGATCCTCGAATCATATAATACCGTTAGTCATAATTCCACTGTAGTTCCATTCATATTTCTATAATTCAATTTCCACGAAATTACAAATTATAAAAGGATAAAAATCGTGTTAATTTTTCAAATTTCACTTTATCTTCTGTATCTTAAAGTTATTTGAATATTACAAAAGAGAGTCAATTAGAAACTAATTATAGAAAGTATTTACTTTATTTTCGTTTCATGGGAATAGTTAGTTCTTTTTTTACCTCGAAAAGAAACAAGACGGGGAAAAAAATATCGAAAAAAATTTCTCCGATTGTATTAAATTGGAATCGGAATGATTTTTAAATCCGTGGCCCGCACGTAAAGCGTAATTTATCGGATTAGACAACCGGGGGTCGTTCCGTTTCTAAGGTGCAACGAGTGCATCGAAGGCGATACACCTTAGGCGGGAATAAAATCGCCGGGAGTGACGAAGGGTCGTGGCAAAAACGCGCTCTCGAAGAGCTAATTTTTCATTCGTCTTCTCGGTCTATTTGGCCCCTCTACTCCCCTTGCATGCTACCACTTACGTGTAGATCGGGCAAAGCATCCATCAACCGCGCGGCGGTGGTGACTTCTAGATGCAGAAAAACTTAATTACCTTCATTAAGGTGGAGAGGCTGGCTGCGTGATCGCGGCTGATCAGTCCTCGATTTCGTCCGTACCCCTGTCCCTCGATCATTTTCGAACGATTCGTCTTGGATCGCCTGTCAAATCAACATTCCTCGCGTCCGCATCGGATAAAAATTAATTTTTTTTTTTTTAAAGACGGAATCCTCATTATACAGGATGTCCCCAGATTTTCCCAGCCTAATCGAGAATAATCTGCGCGAATGTGAAATATTAAAAAAAAGAAAAAAAGATGTTGCAAACGTATCATTCAACTGTTGGATCGAATCCAACAATTCAACAGAATTCGTCGTTCGTTCGAATTCTGATTTGCAAAAAATAAAAAAGAAAAGAAAAAAACAAACGAGACACGAACCGATCACGGCCAATTAGAAACTTCGTTGCTCGGCTCGTGCCTTTCTCGAGCGAGCGAGGAAGAAGGCAGTAGTGCATGCATGCGCCCACTTCGCATACGCCGGTAACGCACGAGATATTATACAATGCCCTCTCCTCCCCCTCCGTCCTCCCTCCCTCCCCCGCCCGCTTAATGACTCGGCCGCCGTAGTGCCGCCAAAGGGGCGAGCTTCGTGCCATTTTATTTTTACTTCCGCAGGCACCCTATAGGCACCCGCTATTAATTGCCGTCGTTCCGCACCGACTTCGCCGCGAATCCATCTACAACCACCATCACGGCCAATACTTCTGCGTCCTATATAATACGTCCCGCGGGGTTTCCCCGCTTAAAGTTTGCGACCACGCTAATTTCTCCTCTGTCCTCTGTCGTACATTCGATCGTAGGTGGAAGGATCGCTCTTCGAGAGTGAATGTGAAGTAATAGATATTTCGCGTGGTATATAATGATAGATAGAAACGTAAAATAAAAATAATCGTTTCTCAAATAAGAAATAATTTCTTTTCCCTATGAAAATTTCAAAAGAACGAAATATAATATAAGAACGTATAACGATCCTTTTTATATTATGTAATTTCGAGAGATAATTGGACAGGTATTTTAGGAATAATTACGTGAATTTCGTATTATCACAATATATATTATAGTTGAAATTTATTGAAAAAGTGAGAGTATAAATATATTTCTGACAGATGTTAGAACTCGAAAAACTGCGATTATCATTTCAAAGTATTTTTAACAAATTTTTTCGAATAATGTGGATCTAATCGTCGTGTCCATTATCCCCAAAGAGGGAAGGAAAAATATTTAAAAAAAAACGTAAATACGTGAATCCACTCCCCTGATCCATGTAAAACACAAAACGAATCGATATCCAGGAAAAGAACGTCTCGGTTGAATATCAGATGGGCTGAAAATCAAATTAGAGAAGAAGACACACGCGAAAGCGTTAAGAATGGAGAGGAAAGGAGCGTGCACACCTTCGTTTTTTTTCCCTTCCCTTTCGTGTTTCTCCAACATTTTGCCAGGGGGGTGGGGGAAGAGGGGGCAATTTTCCAGTGCATGACAATGGGAATGCGCGTTTCGAAGATGACGATAAGAGATAATGGGCTCCCTTCTTGCTGTCATTATCGTCCCCGCTTTATTATCCCCCGCGCCAAGCCCCGGCTCGTTATTGGCCGCAGTTAAACGAGAGCAAAGGACTATAACGAAGGACTGTATCTTCTGTTGAAACCCCGCACTACGGTTATGCCGTGAATTAACGCGGGCATAAATTCCCATAGACACCTCCTTAATCGGCGTGTTCCTCTCCACACCTGCCCCCCCCCTCTTCGAGGGAACACGTTCACGTCGCCGTGGTTATACATAAGCGTATACATGAACACGTTGCTGACAATACCGGCTAATGCACGATACAGTAACTGATACAGTTATCTGTTCTTAATTGTGCGCAGAAATGCATGCGTTTGTCGCGGGTTTGTGGGAGATTTTTTTTATTATCGTCGATAATAAATGATTAACAGTTTTCTCTCAACTCTTGAGGAGAGTTGAAATTCAATCTCATAGGGAGAGGAAGGAAATTTTGAGGTTGTTTGGAAAATGTTCGATTGGATCGAAGTAGTTAATTACTCAATCTTGAAAATAACGAGTTTCGGTACGATGAGACGATTATTTGAAAGAATCCTTGTTGTTCAATTTATTCGAATATATATACGATGATTAACAGTTTTCTCTCAACTTTGAGGAGAGTTGAAATTCAATCTCAAATTTTGAGATTGTTTGGAAAATGTTCGATTGGAAGTAGTTAATTACTCAATCTTGAAAATAACGAGTTATTTTTCGATACGATGAGACGATCATTTGAAAGAATCCTTGTTGCTCAATTTATTCGAATTATATTATAGAAATTAACGAGAATATTGTACTTTAATCTTTAAAATCAACCCTTAAAGGTGCAATCAAAAGGAGAAAAAAATTACAAAAGAAATATTCGACGTACGATTTAAATTAACTAATTACTCAATCTTGAAAATAACGAGTTATTTTTCTTTATAGTGAGACGATCATTTGAAAGAATCTTTGTTGCTCAATTTATTCGAATTATATTATAGAAATTAACGAGAATATTGTACTTTAATCTTTAAAATCAACCCTTAAAGGTGCAATCAAAAAGGGAAGAAAATTAGAAAAGAAATATTCGACGTACGATTTAAATTAAAAATTTTTCCCTCTTAAAAAATAAATAACTCTCTACGCTAACCAGGAACACGTTTCGATCTCGGTATATACAACAACATAATTATCGCGTCTCATTTTTCTTATTCGCTTCGATACTTGGAACACAGAGTTGGCTGTGCAAACAGAGATACACATACACATACATCGCCTCTCCGATATCTGTACACACGTATGAACGAAGAAGTTTCGACCTTTGTCGGCGAGAATATTTCAGTAGCAATCATATCGGGTAATTCGCCAGGCTGATTGTCCCTGACCGCAGCTCCGATCCACGAACGGGCATCGTTCCTTATTTTATTCCGTCCTTATTTGGCCAAAGGTAAACTCTAGCCGAACCACCGACCAATGGCTAGCCGCATCGCGAACGAATATATATATATATATATATGATCGAAGGAGAGGAGGAGAGGATGAGATCAAAGGATCAGCATAAACGATCCAATCAGTCGAGTAATTCGCCGTGATTGCGTGGTATTCGCGCTGTTCGGACCGTTTCTGCTACCGTGTTGAATATCCGTGCGGCTATGTTAGAAAACAATCGTCGAATTCCTTTCAGACCTCGATTCCCGTAGAAGAAGAAAAAAAAAAAAAAGAAGAAGAAGAAGGAAAGGAAAAAAGAGAAAGAGAAGAGGAAAGGAGAAGGAAGATCGGGAGTCTCGTATTCTCGCATTATATATCTTCCAGTTCCCACGGCGGATAATTTCGGCAACACTTTTAACTCTCACCTCTTTTCCGCCACGGGAGCAGCCAGGTTAATTGAATTCCTCTCGAAACTCGTCCTTGCATCTTACGCTTCTTATTCTTTTCATTAACCTATTTGGAATAATTAGAGGATGGATACTTTTTGAATTTTCACGAATGTTACGCGGAGGATGCATACGAGGCTAATTGGATTTCTTCATAAATATCTATCTCGTAATAATATTTACAAATAATTGGTATTTACATATTTTATAGAAGATTACGATTTTTATAATGAAACTTCAAGTTTTTCGAAAAATTAGATCGATATCGATACGAATTATATATCGAATGGAAACCGATATCGATATCGTCGAAAATTCGATCGAATTAGTTGATTGTCGGAATGTCTCGATGAACGTTTTTCCCCCAAGGTAGAAAAGATTACACCTTCGGCCGTGGCTTATTAAATTAGGATGATACGGTGTCTCACGTCTGGAACAATTACGATCCGCAGGGTGTTTTTAAAGATCATCGCCGGGACCGGTACGGTCAATTAGTGATCGGGATCGTCACCCGTCGTCCGCGTATCGTATTTCCAACGTGGGAGGTCCACCGTATCTCTTCCGAAACGATGAACTCGTGGAACTCTGTAAGAGGCTTCCACGGTATGCCCTGCGTTCGTCAAATACTTGGATTACGTGGAATCGGGGGAAGAGGAGGGAGAGGAGGAAATTTTCGCAACAACCGTTGGAGTATTATCGAGGGTATATCATTTCGCTTACAAAATTCGAAGATGTCTGTCTGAAATAATATAGATAATAATCGGACGATAATCGAGGGACTTAAAAACAGAAGAAAAAATTTTTTTCAAACTACTCGATAATATAATTGGAGGAATAAAGATAAATTCTTTATCCGGTAAAGAACGAATTTCGATTATCATTGAGCTGTTTGTGGAGGAGGAACGTTTCATCCTATCTTCGTTATCACGATGAAAAATTATTCGAATCGTTTAAAATAAATATACGCGAAAGGAAGGTGGAGAAAAATGTGAAACGATCGAATCGAGGGGATGTATATATATATATCGGCGTGCACGCGAGTTAACGAGAATCATTAATATACATCGTAGCCGAACGCGAAGGAGGAGGGGGAGGGAGGAAGGTGTCCGAATTCGGGTGCGATCATGCAAGAAATCTGGCCGAACGAACTGGAAGGGACAGGGATCCCGTAACACGATCGGGCCAGTGCGATCACTCCGGTGATCCCCTGACGAGGCACACGTATGTAAACGTGAAATCGTGATATCGAGATCGCAGGGAGGAGAAACCGGGCACACTCGTCCTCGCCTCCTCTTCACGAGGGAAACGAGACGAGTGTCGGCCTGTCCCCAACGATTAGCGGCTCATGGAAGGTCCTATGAAGATTTAAAGCTCCATCTTTCACCGTTCGTGCTTCGATCGACGAATATCCTCATTTGGAGTAGAATCGAAGAAAATTGGCATTAGTTAGTTGGGGAAGAATTCGTTTGGTTGGAATAGTTCTCTGGAATGTTATATACTCGTTAAATGCCAATGGAAACGGGAAATATTCGGGATGGTGGAAACGACAATGCTTTGATCTAACAATGCTAGAAATATGAGGAGAAAGGAGCGTTGCCTCGCGAGGAGAATTTGGAAGAAAAGAGCCATTAGAGTAGGTTAATCTCGGGGAGAATTGTATTTGAAAGAGAGGAAAACTCTTTTTCGCCCGGTCCGTTACGAATCACTTTGAGATCGAGGCGAGCTCGAGCGAGAAAACTCTTCGGGGACGTAGCGTGAATTCGCCCTTAAGGGGTTGTTGGTTCGCCTCTAATGGAGGGTGTCGTGTCGACAAAAGGAGGAACCGAGTGTCCCTCGAGCTTGTTGACTAAATAAAGGATTGCAAATTTTCGATTCGAACGGCCACAGATTCTTCTGCGCCCTCTCCGTCCGGTTAACGGTCGCCCAATTTGTCACACGGCTTACGGGGCCAGCCCGTCCCTCTCCTTTTCACGAATAAACGATTTTAACGCGGGTTTCGTGACAATGCCTTTGCCGTAACTGGTCTAATGTACCGAGGAGGAGATCATTTGCGGCCGAGAAACGTTCGGCTAAGATGCGGAATAATGTATAGCCACATTCCCACCACTCGATAAACTGAATGAGAGACAATGGAGAGAGTTGTGAGAGTGAGTTTGTTTGCGGACGGATCGAGTTTAATTTTGGTCAACGACGAACGAAGGGAATGGCGTTAATATTTTTAGATAAAGAAAAAAAACAGCGTGGTCGCTACTGCAGCGGGAAGGTGGAGGAGGGAGGGGTATTTATTATTGGTATGGCATAGCGGTCGTAAATTACTTTTAAAGGGAGTCGAACACCTGCGCGGATCCATGCATAAACGTTGGATCGATAAGATCGAAGGTCCATCTTCGCGAGCCGTGGCAACGGTGCCGTAAGGTAATTCAGCTGTTTCTTTCTTTACGATTTCATTTCTTTCTTTATTTCCGTTTAATTTCCATAAGTTGCGAGCCGTGCGCGTGCCCGCTTACGTATCTAACTCCTGTTCGTAACTCGTTCAATGTTTCAACATCGTTCAAAACAAAATTATTCGGATCCGGATAATTAACGAAAACGATTCGATTGTAATTTATTTTTTAATATCGAAGAGCAAAATATTTTTATCGAGCAATACAATAATTTTTCTTCGTTAGATCGAAACAATTAGGTTTTAATTTAACGCCTCGTTATCCCTGTCGTATAAAATATTTTCAAAGTTTCATACGGTGTATGAAAAATGCATTATATTCCGCATAAAAATTAATGAATTCCCTCTTGAGATAACGCGCGCAAGATTCTTTTGCCATCGACTGTACCCATAACTTTTAGTTTTCCTCGCTCAATAAAAACGTAATCATCATTTTACAACCGCAATATTTATCTCTCCCTATTCTAAAACTTTTATCGTTGGGTATATATCCGATAAATTATCCACGTGTTGTGTGGTGTACAAGCAACTTGGAATTGAAAGAAAAGAAGAAATAAAAAAAATTAAAAAAAAAAAAAAAAAAAAAAAAATCTATCTAAATTGAGGCCAGCTATTCGATTATACTAATGAAAATACTTTCACATTTCCATGTGGGAAGCGATATTAGCGATCAGAAGAGTGGCGCGCATTAACAGGGACACGTACACCGTGCGCAAACCGGCCTTTTTGCGATAGAGCAGAAGATTACATTCCGGCAAAAGTGGAAAATAACGCCTTCCACCTGCGAGCTCACAATAACTGTGAAAAATCAAACGAAAAACCACGCTAGAATTTTACTTTAGCCGAAGATACGTGATCCTCTCAACGAGAGAAACGGCATGCTCGATCCTCCTCCCCCTCCTCCCCCCTCGCCGTGGTGATGTAATAGTAAGCAAGATCAAAAGTTCGCGTGGATAGAAACGCCAGTGTGCCGGGTCGTCTGTAATAGATAGAAAGATTACGTTCACGATTGGCATCACGAGGGAGAGGGGGGGGGGGGATAACATTTTCTCCTCGCGAGATTAGTGCAAAATTACAGAGATAGACGGCTGAGAGAAAGAGAAAGACAGAATAGTTAGGTCGCTTACAACGATGCGTCTATCGATTCTTTAGTTCTAAATCCTGATCTAGACAAACGAATTGATATAAGTACGCATATATTTTCTTTTTTTTTTTTTTTGAGAAAGAAATAATAAAAGTTGAATAAGGAAGAAAGGATGACGGCTCTTGCAAAAGCGACTTTGTTACCGATTATTAAACTCCGTACGCGTATATCACGTTCCACCTGTATCATTATCGACCCTAACTCATCTGTATTTTCGGGGGAGAGAAGGGGACGTGTGATAGCGATACCGGTTCTCGACCGGCATCTCGACGAAATCTAAGACCCCACGATACATCCGAACCGCGCCTCGACGCGTGGTTTAAATAACGAGACGAAGCACGGATGGATGCTTATTTATCTTTCATCGTACGCACAAGGATAGATATCACGAATATCTCGTTCTTAACGCAATTTCGAATCGCTGTTTCGCGGATAAGGATCGAAACACGGTCTCTCTCCCTCTCTCTACCTTTCTACCCCCCACCCCTTTTCGACCCGAAATAAATTTCACGGGAGACCGCCAATTGCCGCGATTTTTAATTTACCGGGTGTCACGTTTAAAAACCGACCGACCCGTAAATTCAATTAATATAAGCAAAGCGGGATAATTGTCGAGGCGGTGTTTGAGAGCCGCTGGCCTCCACAGATGTCTCCCCGCCTAATTAGGCGGGCGCACACCCGGAATTATACCTTTCGGGCCAACTGAAACGAAACACAATTCATTATCCCGTGCTACGCCACCTTTAAAGCCCGTCGCCACGCGGAATGCGCTCGTGCCCTTGCACGAGGAGGACGCGTCATCTCGTCGTTTCTCAGCAACTACCGCTAAGCGTAATTGGACGTTAGACAGGCAGCTGCAACAATCCTGAGGAAAATTGAAATCGCTAATTGTCGGCCTCGCGTTTCTTTTTTTTTTTTTTTTTCCCCCCTCTTTTTGATGACACGATTTTGTACGCGCGTTCGTCGTTTCGATCTTTCGTTTCAAGAGATCGATAAGAGGTCTCGCGACGTAGATGGAAGAAGATATATATCCTCGATGGAGAAAATATTCGATATAAATGATGGAGCAAATATACATCCCGTTTAAAATTCCAAATATAATTATTATTTATTCTCTACGATTTCTCGAGATTAATCGGACACGGATGTTGAACACCACCCGTTTAAATCTACCGGTTCACAAATGGTGGCAAGTTTGCAGGGAATTGTTGCAATATAAATCACGAGAAACAGTTGATTCGTCACAAAAGGCGCAAAAGGGGGTACAGAATCGGGAATTGTTGCGTGTACGTTTGAGCGAAGTTGGAGGAATAGGAAACGATTTACCCCCACAAGGTAGTGCACAAGTCTCAGCTGCCCATTGCGGAGGGGTAAAGGCCATTAAAGAGGTTTGTCCCGAGACCGTTGTTTACGCGGCGGAAGTGGGCTATAATCAGGCCACGGTGCACAAAACCGCAAGGCAACGATATTACTGTCATTTCAACGGCCCCCTCCCCTGCTCGGTCCTCCCTCGCACCGAGGAAAGAGCCGGGGAGAGACCCTGGAAATTAAATGGATTGTTCCGTCGTTATTAAGGGCAAAGGAGAGAGGCGCGTAATTACCACCGATCGCGTTTTGACTCGTGGAAAAAAGCTGTTTCTTTCTTCTTCCTCCTCCTCCTCTTCTCCTCTTCGTGTGATTGTCGATCCGATCCGCGTGTGTCGTCGTCTCGGGACGGCCAACGATCGGGAGGGCACCTCCCTCGATCCTTATTATCAATCTCGAAACGAGGGCCGGAACGAAGGTTTGATACCGCCAAATCGGCGAAAATTAAGTGTCTCACTCACGGATCGTTTCTTCGCGATTATGGGGTAATATAATTCTTCGCGTTTTGACCAATGATAATGATACCATTGGGAGAAGGTATGCCGGTATATCCTACCCGTTTGTCCCCTGTATAATCCCGGTTTGAAATTCGAAATCTCGATCTCTGCCGTTTCTTTTTTTTTTTTTTTTTTTTGCCTCCTAATAAGAAGACGAAGCGTCCGGCGGTTAACGAAGCGAATCGTTGCGAAATCGCTTGATTTAATTTAATTTGGCGAGTTTGTGCATTTCGTATCCGCGAAAATACTGTAACGAACTCGCGATTGGAAACGATTCGAGAATCGTGATCGATCGTGAACGTGTACATTAAGATTATTATTATTATTATTGTTGTTGTTATTATTATCGGTCGGTCATTATCCGTGATTCGATTGGTCGGGGCCGAAAAATTAAACGCTCCACGAATCGTATTCCGTTACGAAAGGAGAGTTTCGCGAGGGAGGTTGGGACAGACAATAACGATATCGGGTGGAAAAATACCTGAAACGTGTTCTCCGTTGTTACTCAAATGGAATGGATCGTCCAATTACGGGCAATGTCGTTCGGGCCCGAATAGACTTTCACGACGACGACGACCTATATCTCGATCGTGATCAATCAATTATGGACAATTTTACGACAACCGGCCTCCTATTTCCTTCTTCGAATCTCTTCGTCTCGAATGAATTAACCCCTCACGTTATACACGATATAATTTAATTTTCCTTCCACAATTATCTTCCATTTCTTCCAAATCGAAAAATTCTTACGATTCGACGTAAACATTTATTTTAAAAAATTTTTATCTACTTTTAATCGATCATTCAAAATTGCACTCTCAATTCAAAGTATACTCCCTTTGCACGAGGAAGAGAGAGGTTACATATCCCATACCCGTAAATCCGAACGTTGTCTCGTCGGGGGTGACATCTTCCTCATCGATCGGCAATAATGCGCGGTGCGCCGTGAACGATGCCTTTACGGTCCTTCTTATCCTCCGGCTGCGGTTTAATTTATCGTTTTATGGTCCTTTCTGGGAGAAGGAGGGGGCGACCTAGGAGCCCGCCGACCACGGATGGGAGCAGCGTCGCTGGAGAACCCTGGGAGAGATCGGGATGGGCCGAGTCAGCCAGCCAGAAAAGAGAGAAAAGAGCCACGGACGCGAGACGGCGTGGAGGGTGGAGGGAGGGAGAGAGAGAGAGAAGGAAGGACCTAGAGGGAGGGAAGAGAAGAGCGAAGGAAGGAAAAAAGGTTGTGGAGGAGGATGGGAGAGGAAGAAAGACAAATGAACCGCGAAACAAAAGGGGCATCGGCGCGATAGATGGAAGTGGGGTTTGGCCAGAGGGTAACGAAGAAGGGATGAGGGGGCGCAGCTAGGGGGCGTGGCTCATGCGGTATTAAGCAACCGCGCCACCGCATTGCAAAAGGCAAAGTGTTATCGTTGCGACCACCAAAAGACTCTACTCAAGCTCGACTTAATTAGATTCAAAAACGCGAATTTGTTTTCCGTTTACTTACCCCCCCCCTCCCGTTTCCTGGTGCCTCCTCCTTTGCCACTCCCCCTTCTCTTTTTGAACTCGAGTGCAAGTTGTAAATCGAGGCGACATCGAATAAAATTAATAAATTAAATTCGCGATAATACCACTTTCATCCGATATTCTTCTCTATCTGTACATTTATATATATATATATGTATATGAAAAATGTTTCCTGCAACATCTTCGCTTCCGCGATTTAACACGCGTAACTCTCAACCATAAATAACTATCATCCTTTTTCAATTATCCTCTCGGCTAATCGCGTTTCCCCCTTTTCCGATAGTTATCGATAGTTGAGCGAGCACCGTGTACTTTCCCTTCGAAAGGGAACGATCAGGGTGTTGTTCTCCTTCCTTCCTCCCCTCCCCCCTCCTAGTTTTCGCCCCGCGCGAAAACGCTATTACAAATTATGCGCGTAACCGCGCGTTACGTTCAACATTATTTCGCACCGGATGCGACTGTACAGGTAACAGGAACTTTCGACTCGAATCCGCTCGGCCACGATACGGAATATAATGGAACAGGCTAAAGGGGGAGGAGGGGGGAAGGAACTCGAGACGAGCTCCTCTGCCCGCCGAGTCCATTCAAAAAAAAGGAAGGTGTGAGAAGGTGTATTTCGTACGAAGGTGTGTAATTAGAGTTATTACTTTAACAAGCCTGTTACCAGAGGAGAAACGAGAGAGAGAGAGAGAGAGAAAGGAGAAAAAAGTAAAAAAAAGTACTGTAAGAGCCGCGGGGGCGCCGAAGGGGTTGAGGAGGAGAGCGAGAGAGAGAGAGAGAGAGAGAGAGAGAGAGGAGTACGATGGTCGAGCCATTGTTAGCCGGCTAATGCTGGCCTTCTTTGCATCATAAAGGCAATGTGCAGACCTGGCCTTTTATGCAGGCGACCAGGATAGTGCACCCATACCATACCCGCCCGACGCACACGCGTGTAACGCACGCGAGAACCGTACGCGGGCGGTGGCCCGTGCTACTCGCCTTCACGGCCCGCTATCTGTATGCTAACTTATCGGAGTCAATTAATTTCACTTAGGCCCAGCTGCTTTGGCTTGCTTGTTAAACGAGCGTCGACAAGGAACGGTGTCTTTGTTGGATCGCGTCGCAAACCATCGCGGCGGTTTAGCGTTGCATCATTGGCTTGTTTCATGCGTTTTATGCGTCCGTTATTTATTTGATAAGTGTCTTTAAAAGACTTTTTTATTTATTTATTTATTTATTTATTTATACAGTCCAGTACAGTCGGTGGCAAAATATCGTCGATATTTCCACAAGGAAATATGTAATTATTTTAAAATTCTGATTTTAATGATGATTGGTCCCTCGAAAATATGGAAAAGCAATCGCGGAGAGTTCGCGCTGGCAAATTAATTAATTACTTGGAAATCGTATGTATAATTATTCGTTAAATGATAAACTGAATTAGAAAAAGGTTTGAACGCGAGTTTCGTGATGAAAAATAGAATAATTCGATGTTTTATATTCGGAATCGAAATTTTCGATCGAGGAACATAGATTTCGTTCCTCGTATCTGGCTTGCTCGCGAAATGGAAGTGAGTTCTAATTAATCGCGGCCATTAATTCAATTAAGCCTGAACATCGGTCGGGTTATCTTACTGTCCTTATGCGGTCGGAAATTCACACTATTGACTTAGCGAATTAACGTGGGCCGCCATTAATTTCTAACTGCACCTCGTGCGTTAAGGCGGTGCATAATTCAGCGTTTGTTAATTAAAAATCCACGGAAAGAAGCGATCAGCGGTACGCTAAGTGGAACATCGTTTCCCTTTAGAACACGACAGTAATTAATTTAATAGCCCGAGAAGATGCGTTCTTGAGAAGCAGAGCTCGTTACAACGTCCTCATACATTTTTATTCGCTCGTAAAAAAAAAAAAAATATATATAACGTATCTGTACCTATTTCATCTGTCCATTCATTTCGTTACGTGAGAATTTTAAAAAAAGCCTCGAACATGACGAACGAAAATAAAATTAAAACTTTTACGAATCGATTATAATCGATTTTTTAAAAGACGAGAGTTACCCACTTGTTTCTTGAGCTTCGTTTTTCCCCTGGATTCGTTTCACAAGTTTTTCGTTACAAAAATCGTTTTAGAAAATGGTTCTTCTTAAAATTAAGAAATTAAATTATTACAAATTTTTATAATCGGTACGAGCGATCGTAAAAAAATTCCTTCGATCAGGCAGCGTTTTAAATTTATCGTATATTAAGCGAGGTGGTACGTGATCGGTGTACGGAGAATAAGAGAGTGAGTATGATTCGGTTGCGCGCGGCCGCGCGAAAATTTCTGCAAAAAGGGAACGGCGGAACGGAGAGGGAAGAATTGTCATAATGCCCCGTGAAATAAGACCGTTCCCATAACGCGCTAGTCGGGTGCAATGGGCCGGATAAATCGTCAATGTGTTTCGCAGAGGAATTTCGTGACGCTTCATTAGGCGAAACCATGGTCGCGCCGCTTGTCTCGGTGACAAGTTTGACAAATTATTCCTCGCCGGTCTTGTGCAGCTTGCGAGCGTCCTTTAACTTGCCTGAAAACCCGTCGGAGGATCCTTCAAAGGATCAACCTTACGCGTTAACATCGGGGACAAGAGCAAGCCGATACTTTTCGAAGAAAATAATTTCTTTTGCTAATGGAGAGAAGGAGGAAGGGGGGGATTCCTGTTTGTCCACAGATGGCGCGACGACCGCCGTCCAATGAGCCATAACCTCGAAATTTCTCACACTTTAAAACGATCAACGAGACGCGATTTAATTTCAAACGCAAGAAAGGAGTTGTAATATATAATTTATAGATTAATTTCGAGAATAAGAATTGTGTGTGTTTCGAGAATAAGATTAAGAAAGAAAGAATACGCGTCGAAACTTGTTATGTTATGGTATATAATAAGATATGGATATTTTCAATAATAAAAATCAAGAAGAATCACCAAAGAGGTTGGACACGATGAGGGCGAGTGAGAAAGAATAACGGCGAAAAGAGAAAATGGCGGCAAATGTGCTAATAGTTCGCAAAACATTTGGCTTTAAGAGCTTGGCAGGGGCTCTCGATGCAAAATTCGTAATTCACAGTTTCTCGAGTCGAGGGGGAGGGTTGCTCGTTTATAAGAGCTTCTCGACTCCAGGAATTGGATTGGGGCGCGAAAGTTTTTGCCCTGTTATTTTTGTAATTAAAATTAACAACCGGCACGCTGCCAAATTGTCTTCTTAGTACCGTCTCCTCCCATCCAACGGTATCGTGTTGTTCCTTCGACGAGAATCTCCCTTGGCACTGGAACCGCTTTGAGCGAAGGAAGGACGCTAGCTGCCGGCCATCATCAATACGTGTCATCATGTTATACGCTTATCTCTATACATATATATACATATATATATACGCGTATTATATAACGATGCAGCATTTAACGTACAACGGCGTGCCACTATTATTTCTCCAATTAATCATATTTTTTACGATCGTTTTGATGTTTCTTCTATGCAGATTTCTATTAAACTTTATTTCTTCGCCTTGCTCGCCTCAACAGGGACAAATAGGGAGTGATGCCCCGTCATAGACCAGAATAAACAATTTTCTCTCTCTCTCTCTCTCTTCACAGAAAATTCGAATCCTCACGAATCCCCGTTCATTCTACGATTTCTTCGATCCTCCTCCCTCCCTTTTTTTATTATTATTATTATTATCCTCGTCGTTCTCGAAAATATGTATCAGGCGGAGGAGAGAAAAGAAAAAGGTGGAAAGGGGGGGGAAAAGAGAGGAGGAGGGGAGTAGTAGTTAAAAGATGGCAGTGCTACCATCATCAATATGTGTCACGGGATACGTACCGCTCTCGATACGCTATATATATATATATATATAAGAGAGCCTTGCACGAGAAAGTATTTACCACGGGACCGCCTTAATTATCTCTCTCGCCCTCTCTTTTGGCGGTGTACGTACGCACGTTGCTTTCCTGATATCTGCCGCGATCTGGGTTTGCTTCTAACGACCGGACACCGTATAAACTCGAGAGGAGTCTCGAGTGCGTGAAACACCTCCTCCAAAGGAAAGAAGGAAGGAAAGAAGGAAGGAAGGAAGGAAGGAACGAGAGACAGCTGCGGCTCTCCCTCCCCTCCTCCTTCGTTCCACTTCGCCTCGTTATCGCGAGGAGAGGAGTATTCGCTCTCCTCTCGATAAGCTTCGAATTGAATTCGAGGGCGACACGATTTTTCAAACGAGAGATCGCGATCGTCCCTCTCGTAGATGGCATCTTGATCTGAGGGGGGGAAGGAAAGGGGGAAGGCTTTTAATTAAATCGAATTTACATCGAATTTATCGCGATCGAACGAAAATTATTTCACGTCCCGATTTCAATCCAGAAGCAGGGAGGGAACGAGACTCGATTAAAAATCGATCCAATTTTCGAGATAGATCAACGAGAGAGAGAGAGCAATTATTATAGAGACGGTAGTTCGGTAGTTCGAGGATAGTCGAGGGCCTCGATCCTCGTGGATCGTTGAAATGATTCCACTTATCCTCTACGGGGAGTCCCATGGAAGAATCCAACAGCGGGTACAAAAGCCGAACTCGATCGCCCCGGGACGCCCAGCTACCGAAGATATTTCATTTACCGGACAAAAACCGCCTCCCCCTCCTCTTCCGCTTGCCCCCTCGATTCGTTGGCGCGGTCTAAGGGAGGAATTCGAATTAATATTCGGCGCTGACGTATGAAATTACAGCCAGCCTTGTCTGCCGTCTTCCTGTCATCGTCGTTCCCGTTCCCGCTCTCGTTTGTTGTTGCTGCTTCTGCTCGCTGCTGCCCCTCTCTCGGCGATCGCCGCCAGGAAACAAATGAGCGACGATCATCCTGTCCACTCAGAGGCACAATGGGAAACGAGCACGACTTGAAACGATTCGATGCCACGACATCTTACATATTGGATAACACGTACCGCCTCTTCAAAACTGCTCCCTCGATTTGACTACCGATTTTGGTAGCATCATTTTTGTCTCTCCATCCGATTGTTGATGTCGATCACTCGCATCGTTTTCGTGTGGAATTTTCCTTTAACGCTTATTTCATTTCGTATGGAGAAATATAGGAAGAAATGTAGGAAGATTTTAAAGGTATATTGTAGAGGATGGAAAGAGAGGTTGAAATATTTTCAACGATCTAATGTGTTTTCCAATCACGCTTATGGCCGGGGCAACGATCTTCCGGAATGGAAACACGAAGCAAAAGAAGACTTCTCACCTGTTGGCCCCATTGTCCGCGAGATAATTTGGTTAAAGTAACTAATCGTTCGCTCTTTTCAGGTCCCGCCGCTTATATACTCGATGCCAAACCGCGGCCCCTTTTGTCGTAATTAATAGTCCTCCCCGCAAGACCTTACTGCTTCTTCTCTAAATGATTCTTCATCCATCATCGTGCGCCCGACTTTTGAACCTTCGCCTTTCGATTTCCCAGAAACCGCTTCCCACCGCATCCCCGATCCCTACCCCACAGCTCTCAATACAGTCTCAACACATCCTTTGATTTCATCCTCGATTATCGAACAGCGAATCGATTCTCTTTTCGAGAAAATCCATTTCATCTTAATTCGATGACCAAATAGAGTGATAGTTTAATATCAGAGTTTATGATCGAAACTTCGTACGTATTTGATTGCCCTTCGAGAATCTCGAGCGTTAAGAAAAATAAAGGAAGGAAAGAAAAGAAATTAGAAATTAGAAATTCTGTCTTCTCTTTCACAGTCGGTTCCCCGGAAGCCGTTTCGGTGGATAATATCACCGATCTTGAATCCGTTTGCCGAGTCATCTCTTAAGATGATAGTAATTGTTCGTTAATTTGAAAGGAAAGGAATCCGTTTCCATCTTGCGTTTCGACAGAGAATGTAGGTAGGGAAAAAAAAAAAAAAAAAAAATTAGCTACGTTCCAGGGCAGCTGTGCCGGCTTTTTAAGCGACACACCTGCTAATTTCTTCAAATGCCCCCGTGTGGAATTGCTCCGCGAGTAATCTTTTCTCGAGAAAAAAAGAAAAAAAGAAAGAAAGAGAGAGAGAGAGAGAGAGAGAAATGAAAAGAAATGATGGCGAAGAAACCTTCGTTCTCGAGAGGAACTTTGGAGGAAATATATGTACAAAGGTGAAAAAAAAAAAAAAAGTGGGACGTTCGAAGTCGTAACGATTTGATAGAGAGAAAAGAATCACACAACGATTCGTTCTACGGTTTTGTATGTGTCTTCGTTTAAAATTCGGTTGAAAGCGAAGGTGTTAGTAGAGGAGGGAAGAGAAAGCGTATGTATCTGCGTCGTCATACGACACGCATAAGGGGGCTGAAAATATGGGCAGTGATTTAGACTTACACCAATCGCGACATCCGCAGGAAGGCAGCCAGGTAAACAATCCGTGTTCACAAGCGGTTCTCACTGAATTCCACCTGCCGCCACACTTTCCCCTTTCATGCCGTGGATTTATCGAGCTCGCCGCCACTTCTCAAGGCAACGAAATTTCCTGAAACGACGACGACGACGACGACGACGACCCACGCTGGATTTTGACTCGTGACTTCGTCTCAAACAAACGAACGAAATTCTGCATATATTTTCCGACTAATTTCCATAAATGTAATGTAAAGATGGGGCAAGTATTTTCGTGCAAGTATTTTTTGATTTTGCGTTTTTAGTAACGATTTCAAATCGTTGCTTTCACTTTAGACGTATCAATTTTAACCACGAATCTAATGAAACAACGTTAAAAGCATTTCCTTATTTTCTCTTCTTAATAGAAATAAATTTTCGAATTTATTTCTATTTTATTTCGAAGAACGATCGATATCTGACACTTATCCACGAGTTCTTATCCAGATGCACAGATGTTGCGACTAGACATCAAATAGCAAACCGTGTATACACCTTCTGCTCGCGTTTGATGTATTCCACGCGAAATTCTACCCCTTAACGAAGCGAATTTGTTCCTCAGAAATTTAAAAAAAAAAAGAAAAAAAAAAAAAGGGAAAAGAAACAACAACGTTCATAAAGCAGTCGCGAGAGAAAGTCGTAAATTCCCGGCCGCGTATTTTATAAATGATTTACGAAACGCGTATGCAAATGTTCCCACCGCGCTAAAACGATAAGTTACAAAAATGTTGATAGTTGAAATATATCGTCGATTGCTAAATCTGATTCCCGCTTCCTCCTCTCCCCACTCCGCCGCTGCCGTGTCCACTCTTCCCCTCTCCCTCCCTCCCTCCCTCCCTCGCGCTCCACTCCCCTGCGCTCTCTTCCTCCCCCCCTCCCTCGCCCCCTCCCTCTTTCCGCTAGCAACCGTTCTCGCGCACACGCGAGAGTGCGACTGCACATGCAATCGCATCTCGATGACCGTACCTGCCAGTGATTTAACGACTTGTCACCCACTTTATCAATTTACCGCCGCTGGAGACCTCGGGTTTACGCACGTAAACTGTGACCATCCAATGTGTACTTATAGTTTCTACCCACCGCGCGCTCTTTGTATCGGGTTAAGTAATGATTCTGTCTTGGTGCTGACTGCCGAACGGTTGCCGAGGATATTACTCAACTCCATAATCTGGAATCGAAGTTATCGGGTGGAATTTCTTCGAGTGTATGCTTGTAATCCCGATTTCTCTAATGTCGGCTTTCATCCTTAAGAAGGGATTTCGTATTGGTTGGAAGAATGGTTAAGTAAGTTGTAAGATGTGTACGTTTGTTGTCCAGAGTAAGAGTATGTATATGCAAATGAGGTTTTTTTTCTTTTTGTAAGGTATCAGAAGTGTTTGGATTTGGTGCTTGTTCCGTTGCCGATTACTTTCTAGCATTAGGTTATATATTATTTAGGTTTTATTATAAGTAAATTTATTTTAAAAGTGTAGTTTTAATATATATTCAGGGTGTTATATATATATATTCGTGGAATATTTTTAGAGAGTCTAGAGATTAAACTAAACATAGTTTTTCCAAAGTTTTTGTATGATTCTTATTGTTATATAAAAAAATAATTCAGCGATTTATTAAATTTTCATCTTGTTCGAAACTAAAATTTTATTTATATCAAACATAGTTGATACGTTGCATTTAGATTATTTTTAAACATGTACTTACTTGTAGGCACAAAATACAACATTTAAAAGTCGTTTACAGAAAATTAAAAAACAGTATTGTATCTATATAAATATCTCTGATGTATTCACTTGACACTCGTACAAAAATCCCGTCTTTATCCGTTCGATCGAATCCCACGGAACAATTAGTCTCGACACGAGAAAACGCTTTGACCGAGAGAATTCTGTAAAACAATATTTTTTTTCCGTCACGGGCGGCGTTGATTCGAAAAATACGTTACAAGGAACGTGTTATATCTTGGAAGGAGAATTTCAACGGACGGAGATGGGACGGGCCCAAAAATGGTCGGGATCGAGAAGAAAGATAAGATGGGAATGGCGTGTCCCGGCATGTTTTTGAAGTTTGCGTGGTAATTGTCCAACCATATGCTCGAAACTCGCCCACCGAAACGATAATCGAAAGAAGCTTAGGCTTATGAGTCTCGATTACAAGTGTGGAGAACTTCCTCTTAATTATAATATTTAAATTTCCCGCGCGGGACCAGGCCATGTGTTCAAAGCTACCGCGCCCTCTTTATCTCGGATACAAGGTGATGCGTCTTTCATTTAGGCAATATGGCGGCTATTTGCACGGGTACGTGTTTTTACGCAAATTGTGTGAGGGTTACGCGAGAAAAATGTTGGTTAAACACTGGACATTTATCAAGATTGGACAACGATAATTCATTACCTTAATATGGCCGTATCAGATAGAACGTTGTGAGTGACCGCTCGAAGAAACACGAGGCTACGTTTCGATTATTTCAAAAGTGGTGAATGAATTACTTTTTTCTGTTTCTTTTTTTGCTCTGTGCGATATATATGATAAGAAATAACACTGAGTTCAACGTAAAATCCAAAGATTGTACGAATAATATGGTAAGAGATATAAAATAAGTATATAATTTATAAGAATAGATTAAAATATATAGGTTATAGAAATAGGTTATACATGTAGGTATAGGAATAGGATAGGAAATATAGGAATCAAATTATATGGATTCAGAAGTTTATTTTACGTTGAAAAAATTTAACGAGCAATTATAAACGTTTAAAGTTCGTAAAATTAGTTTATTAGATATTGTTAAAATATTCTGTATTGTGCGTATTATCATTAGGTATTGCGTATATTCAGGCAGGTTAGTCGTTGAAGTTCATTTTTAGGTTAAATGATGTTTTTGTCATTGATATGTATAAGGAGAAGAAAACACTTTTTAATACCATTGTAACATGGTTAGTTATATTATATGTATTATAAATATTGCATATTTAGTTAAGTATTATTAATTAGATATTGTTATAAAGAGAAATAAAGATTAATCGGAATTCCTTTTAGAAATATATTCTTGTTTCTTATTTTCATTTGTATATCTTCGTTAGATATTAAGTTTTTTCTCATAGGATTAACGAAGATAACTAGAATAACATTAGAGTATTGCGTTGAATTCGTCGCGGATACTGGACGATGATTTGTCATCGGATGGGTAACGATGCAAGCGACAAATCTCGCTCGTATGGCGTATTGATGAACATCGATAATATACGATACTCAATAATGACAAGCTACCATCGATTATATCGTTTTCACTCCTCGTACACCTGCACGCGCCACGTATCCTTTCTGAAACTGGTGCGCAATTAAAAGATTCGATTAAACGATAAACATCGCGATTCCACGGTTTTTAATCTCTCTATTTTTCTTTCCATATCTGTATACCTATATATATATATATATATATATATGTGTGTGTGTGTGTGTGTGTCATAATTTATCGTACGTCTTTAATGATGAATTATAGACGTACGTTTCACTTTTCTTGAGTGAGAAATTTACTATATCATTCGGTCAAAATTTTTCATTTATAATCATCCGAAATAAATTGAACGATTAAAACTGTTTCGGTTAATTTAATAGAAAGATACGAATGTCACGATATTATTTTGATGTAACCGCAAATATTTACAAAGTGGAAGAATATTCGGCGACGAATTTTCGTTTGAAAGGGATATCCGGTTCGAGGCCAATTTATCGGCAATCCGTGTTCGACATTACGCTCAATTTTCGCGTACACGTTGGAAATAGGAGGTGAGAGCCAGAATGATTTTTTTTTTTCGAACACACGCGCGTTTACGCGAGTAAGCGGTTTGCAACCGTGCGATTACGCTTCTCCCGTGATCCCCTCGGTTTTTTCTCGTCCACCGGTTGGCTCGCTCCTGTCACGTTGACTCGACCAACTGGTTTCGTCTTAATCTCGTTCGACGAATCTCCGTGACGTTGAGAGAAGATCGTTAACACATTTGCCATCAGAAGAATGCCGCATGCCGGCATTCGACATTTTGGCGACTAATTATACGACGCGAATCGTGGCTAATCGCGTTGTTTCTTCTCACCTTTTATTATTATCAATTGAATTTTTTTTTTTTTTTTATTCAAATGTTAAAAAGAAATTAGCATCTTTTTATAAATATATTATCAAAGTACGATATAATTTATTGTTTTACTTAGAAATTAGTTTCTATGTTAGTTATATTTTTATTAAAAAACAATATGATATAAATAATGAAAACATTTAAAATATTTTTCTTATTTGATACAAGTTATTATTTATTTATGAATATCTAACAAAAATCAGATAGGTCTGATATGCTGTTACGTTATATACAACAAGGCAACTTTTGCTTGTTCCTTTGCCTATTCTTCACGAATCATTATAGCTCACTGTAGCATACTCGTTATATCGGTGGAAAGAGTTGCAAAATCTGCGAAATAACGAAAACTTTTCTGCCAATTTGTTAACTGTTTAACGTACCCTCGTAAAATCCGGCATAAATTAAGGTTAATCGTCATCTCCATACTGATTTTACACTCGAGCTCGCCCCGAGACCGCGTAAAAGGAGTTCATTGGATATTCTTCAATTAATTACGTTAGCGTATATATATATATATACGTACATAACCTCTATTCCAAGAGGTAACATCGTGTACCGCCAATTTACATGCCAACAATGTTGGCCGATTTCCCTGTTTAAGTACCCCTCAATTATATCGATTTCCACCGAGTAAAATGCGATAAATAATATTCGTGCGAGGCGATTAAGCGCATTGTACACCAGTCGAACGTCCATTTTACGCGAGGCCGCTTAAAAGGGCATACAAGCTTCCGTGTGCTCGCCTCTTTCCGAAGTTTAACCATAATGCGTGCTCTTAAACGCGCAAGCGCGTGCATCGGACAGATAAAACGAACCAAGTGGAAGTGAGATAGAGGGAGAACGCGAGGCGGAAGGTGGTAGAACAGGGAGAGGGGGGGACCGGAAGTGGGAGCAATTAACGATATAAGTGGTTCGCTGGTCTCGAAACCAGATAAGATCGGCTAACTCGAGTCTAGCTCCTTTTCTCGAGACCGTTCGATGGGAAGATAGTAAACTCGAAAGAGGCAGGTGCCTTTTGGACACATTATACGCTGTTACCTCGATCCACCTTTTTCTTTTTTTTTTCCCCCCTCTCTCTTTCTCTCTCTTTCTCTCTCTTCTCTTTCTCCTTCCAACCCTTCGTATTTTTGTATTTTTCTTTCTTTCTTTTTTTTTTTTTTTTTTTTTTTTTTTTTTTGTCTTTTTACCTTGTTCCTCGCGTAATACAAGAAGATGGAACTCTGTTTCGATCCGCGACGTCGCGAAAATAACTTTATTTACCGCTATCCGCGATAATCGATCGCCTCGACCGGTTATTTGCATTTTATTAAATGCCCACCGGTTAATTGCTCTCTTCTCGCTTCTCTCTTACCTTGTGTTCCAAGGGACGCGTTATTAATATTAAGTAGGCGTCGATTCTTGGTAAAACGATGTACATTGTATTTCTAAGATAGTGGGACCGATAATCGATTGATCTTGGCCCGACGCCGGTCCTTAATTCTTTATTTCTTTATTTCGCTCAATTTAATGACGGGATAAACTGTAATTTCAGTTGAACAGCAACACCGGTTTCAATGTGGAAAAAAGTATGTATTTTAAATTGGGATTTCGATAAGCGTCATGCACACGCAATTAACGTATGTATCAGACTCATTTATACGTTATAATAGATTACAATATTTTTTTTTTTTTTCTTTCTTATAATCAATTTCCATATGTTGCATTCGTGCTAGATATATTTGAAGATTGTCCGTTCGATGTTCTAATAAAAATATTCATGAAATTTCACTATATATATATATATTTCCTTAAATTATTTACACACAAGACTTTAAAAGTTAATCTACTTGTTCTTTAATTAATCGAAAGAACTGTTTATAAATACTCATGATCTAACAAATATGTATACTGCTAATAATCCTCTTTCTCATTTACATAATTCCTAAGGATTGTACGTAAATGAGAGAAAAAAAAGTCCAAGTTTATAAAGTTAATTATTTTATATATGTGCTTTGTGCCCGCATTATAAGCTAATAATAAAATATAATTAAATTTTCTTTCATACGTGCTTAACGATGATGTATGTCTTTTACATTGTCTCGCTGCATTAGTCTTGGCTAATCGCAATATAGCAACAAATATTATTTTGTAATATTCTATATTATTTCTTCACCCTCTTTGCATCTTTGAATATTTAAAATATTCTCCACAAAAAAATCTGCACTATATCTATCAATAAATAACGATCGAATCGATCGGTGTGCGATCTTTTACCTACAGATCGTGCCTCGTTTCGATCGAGAAGTCAGGGCAAAAGCGGACAGGATGCGGGGGCAGAGTATACTCGCGTACTTTTGTTCCGGTGATTCTCTTTTGTCGCCCGTTTCAGGATGCAGAAGCCCGGCAAAAGCTCGATTTGACCGTGGGTTAACCACATCCTCTCTCGCCAGTCCCTTCTTCCTCCTCCTCCTCCTCTTCTTCTTCTTCTTCTTCTTCTTCTTCTTCTTCTTCTTCGGTTTCCATTGGGGCGGTGTACCTTCGGGAAACCAACTACCGCGCGAAAAAATGAAACTGTGATTTCCTACCAGCTTTCAGCTAATAAGCGCATCCGTTCTCGGCCACGGTCTGCAATTATGCAAACCGCGCGCGCACTGGTTTCTTAAAACATTTTACGAGGCACACGTTCGGTGCGCGATATTTAACAACGTTGCATTCGTGCCCTGTCCCACGGAAGTGACGCTCGTTCCACCGACACGAACCTTCTTCTATAGAAAGTATTATAAAAAAGGGAAAAGAAAGAAAGAAAGAAAGAAATAAAGAAAAAAGAGAAGAAAAGAAAAGGAAAGGAAGAATAAATATTTTGCTTTTCCTCGTATGCATCCTTTCACCGATGGATCGGTTAACGCTCTATCTAATGGCTGAATCTTTGCCTCCTTCGACGCGACTTCCTGTTTATCAAATATAAATAAGAAAGTAAGCAGATGATTGATATTGATTATTTCAATTTCGATGGAAGATAAATGTAATCAATGAACCTTTCATTACGATAATTTCCTCGTTTTCATCGCATCGTTTTCGTATCGAGATTGCACTCTTTCTAAATTTTGTCTCTTCCATCTTCGTGTAACTGTCGTGTAACTGTGAAATTAAAAATTATTCGAATTTCGACGAGAAATAATTGCTTTCACCGAGGAGTGGATAATTTTCTAAATTTATCATCCTTCGCATCGGTGGGAAGAAAAATATTGTAAAAGAATTAAAAAAAAAAAAAAAAAAAAAAAAAGTGAACATCTCACTTTCCTTATCAAGATTACTGCATCCTTTCACCGAAAGAATGTATTTAAGATTTATTAAGATTCCTCGTTGCAAAATCATCGTAAGAAGTTTAAAAGATAATTTCTCTGAAGGGAAATTTCAAACATGATAATATAAATATAATTTTTTAAAATTAAAAATTCAATTCCAATGCAACGAAATATCTCAAATATCTCGAATAATTTCCCGCTTCAACATCATAATTACAATTACACGAGTACAAAACTTGAAAGGAGTTACTTACGAGTTTTTCTCTTTTATGTATCGAATATGAACGAGGGGGAGAGACGTTGAGAAAAATCGTCGGGCCACCGCTAATGGGGTCGAAATTAATTTCACGTAATTGAGGATACACGAGGAGAACGAGCGTCCTCCTCCTCCTCCTCCTCCTCCTCCTCCTCCCGCCGCTACCCGTTTTACCCTAATAGGAATAAAATAAGCCCTTGTGCAGCAGTTAGCGCTCGAGCCTCGCTCCTACATAATTGCAGCGTCGGCTGACCAACACCGGAAATAAGCAAACGCGATTAAAGCCTCGGCCACGCTGTCACGCTTCCCGGGTTTCGCCTTCGACGGCTCGTAAGGCCCTGGCAAATTACACACCGGGCCCCGAAAACACGGCAACGGAGACGGAGACGGTCACCCCTTCCCTCTCCTATAATAATAATAATAATAATAATAATAATAATAATAATAATAATAATAATAATAATAATTGTTTTACGCTCTTGCGATTCCTTCGCGCGGATCGGGAACAAAATTTCGATAATTCGTATTGTTTGATTTGTTTGGGAAAAGTTATTAACAATAATGTGTATTTTGGATAATGTTATTTATTAATTTTAGTTAATTTATTGGATAAGTTTAGGGATTAATCGTCAGTGCAGGGATAAATATCTTGCCTCTTGTTATTAAAGTTATATAACTGTTTCGATATTTAAATAAAATTTCCATTTCTCTACGTCACGTTCAATTAAAAATTTGCATAAAAATTCGCAGTCTGTTTATCATAAACTAAACTGTCGAATAGGGGAGGTCAATATGCTCACTGCGTTTTAATCTGGATTAGTGCATATCTACTGTGTACTCATTTTTAGAATATTCGTATATATCCATTTGAATCGAGATGAAAAATTGTGAAAAATAATTGATAAATATAAAGTTTTGTTGTATATCTATATCGATACTCGAATAAAACTCGAAGTTAATAAATATTTTTCATCATCGTTAATGTATCTAAAGATCGTTCGATTATTAAAGGGAAATAAGAAATTCGCGATAATAAAAAATTAACAATGTTCTGAATAATTCGAAAAATTGAAACAAATCTTAAGATAATTCTATTTCTTTTCTCGCAGACTTATTGGTAAATAATTCGAAACAGCTTACGTTATTCAACTATCACGATTAGTGTAGTGTTTTTTTTTGGATCGTTTGCTTGCAAAACGCGATCAAACGGTTTAACATAAGTGCGCGTATGCAAATGGGAATGCAAATGAGCAAACAGTACACGATCTCTGTGTGTTCAGGCATTAACCCGATCGCGAGTCTCTTGAAATATGCATCGTCGCGTGAAAAACATTGGAAAGAAGGGCTCGAAGGGCCCTCGTCGTTCAAAGGTCAATTCAGTGGCCAGGGGAAAAGGATCGATAGCTAAGCGACCAAGGAGGCTTGCCTTTTAATAGTTGCAAATTTTTTTCCCCTCCGAGGAAACACAGCGAAGAAAACACGCCTCTTCTTCCTTTCATTTTCACCTAACGACCGAGTTGTAGTAACTTTAATCTACGATCTGCTTCCGGCTCGTCGTTAATTTCGCGAATTAAGAAAAAGAAGAAGAAGAAAGTGTTAATTCGAGAATTCGATTAAGCTTTGCACCCCGCCATCTTTGGATTATAATGGTAATAAAAATAACGACGATTTTTCGACGAATCTCGAATGCTTGCAAGCGCTTTTTCCCTTCATATCGAAATAATGTAATAATAATAATAATAATAATGCTCGCTCGTATAATGATAAATATCTGATATAACGAACGTGCCACCAGAAAGAGAAAGAAGGGGATAATTCGTTAAGATAGAAAATAAAGAGATAGAAGAAAAAGAAAAGAAAAGTAGAATGAGAGAGACTGAGCGTTAAATTTAGTATAATATATTTTCCATATAATAATTCTCGCTATACAGACATTATTTTACAAAGCATGATTTTTATTACTATGTATACTTCTTGCTGCATTACTTAACGTTAAGTCGCACGATACCGTGAGACCCACTGATTCTGATGCGTCCCGACGGTTTTTACACAACAACGCCGTCATTCCTCTAACGCGTGTCCCTTTACATGTCGTTACACCTTTATTCTTTTCGTCGTTACAGCCTAATTTTATGTATTCGTAATACTGGTATTTCATCATTTCGGTGAACAACGCGGCAATCGCGCGTGGAGCGTCGAACTTTGGAATATTCTGTCGAATTTGGACATATTCCAAGTCGAATTCGACTAATTGAATTATTAATTTTTAAAAACTCTATCTATCTAAAAGTTCGACGATTCAAACACGCGTTGCGACGCGTTTGTCCATTCTACGTATATTGAAATCTGAAAAATACTTCTGGAATATCTTGTTATCACGGTTGGCTTCCATTTAACGGGATATCGACCAACCTGTTCAACCTTACTGATACACCATCTCATCCCATCAAACGTTAGCTATTTACAACATTTGTCTGCCGAAATGGAATGGAAATCGACGCCGCGCGAATCGAATCCTATAATTCTATTTACAATTCTATAATGCTCCCTCCGAATGCAACGTTCGAAATTTTTCCGCCAATTTTTCCAACAGCCAAACAACTCTTCTCTTTTGTTTAAAAGTTTCACGAGCATTGCATTCGGATCAACCCCCTCTCGAATTTTACTCGCGATAGAGATAATAATTCGCATCCGTACGAGATCTTTGAGGCAAGGATCGAGGCAAGATCGCGACCGATATTCCCCAAATGGGGGAGAATAACGGAGAAAAATACTAGTCTCGAGAACTACGCTTCACTCTTTTCGACCGCGTGTAATTTCGTGTCATTTCGTATCCCTTCCCCCCTCCCTTTCCCCAGGCAAAGGTCCCCTCTCTAATGTCGTATTAATCGCAGATTCGTGCGCGATCGCCTCGTTCCCTGGCGCGACTCCTTCTCGATTCTCGAGGTCTGCCCTCGTCTTCATCCTTCCCTCCCTTTTTTCACCGGACGAACGAGTTTTCTTTTTTTTTTTTTTTTTTATTTACACCGCGAAAAAAACGTTCAGAAAACGTTTCTTTTTTTCTTTTTCTTTTTTTTTTTTTTTTTCATTTGTTAACCTCGCTCGCGTCGTTCAACGACGCTCGATCCACTCGTCGATCGTTTCCTTTTGGCGTTTTTACGTTACGTCGCGTACAAACAGATGCATCCACACGCACACACGCACACACGCACACGCGATAAATCCGTCGAGTCGTCGTCGATCAAGCGTCGATCCGCGTTCGATCCCTTTCGATCTCTACGATCGGTATATGACGATTATTAGGAGTATGAATACTGGTCTCAGCGTAACGTTCGGCTCGCTAAATCGTTCGAATCGCGAAACTTTGGTTAACCACATAACGCTTCCTCTTCGCCCATTCTCATTATCTAGGAAATCCCGGACGTCCCGTGCAATGTCACTTCCTCTGCTCCACCTCACGAAATCGACCGTTCTTTTTTTTTCTTTTTTTCTTTTCTTTTTCTTTTTTTCTCTTCTTTTCTTTCGCGCAATACTTGTCGTTGGCGTGGAATTTCGCGAGCTTTCGCGCGCGAAAGTTTTTTTTCTTTCAACGATCGACGACGAGAAATAATATTCTTTCTTTTTTTTTTTTTTTTGTTCTTTTTCGTTTTTTGTTTTTTTTGTTTTTTTTCTTCCATTACATTCATCTGTTGGCGGTTACGCAAGTAAGTTGGGTTAGTTAGAACGGAGTATAATTGCTACAAAAAAATCACCGCGCGCGTCTTCTTTATAAAGACTATATCTTCTCGTCGATTGGCTGCCTCTAACAACATAATAGAAACACTCGAACATTTTTTTTCTCGAGATATCGCACGCACGCACGCACACAACTTTCCACAACTTTTTGAAAAAGAAAGGAAAAAAAAAAAAAAAAAAAAANAAGGAAAGGATCTCCAGAGCGAGTTTTTCCACTTTCTTCCTCTCGGATCGATCGTACCCTCTCCTCTCAACGACAACCCTTCATCTTCCATCCTCCTCGTTCATTATCCTAGATATCGTGTATACTCTCGTCGTCACTGTCCGCCCTTATACTCTGAGGGCTGTCCTCCCTCTTCGGCGAACGGCTCGCGCTCCTCTCCCTCTGCCTCGCTCCTCTCCCCAAATGTTCCCTCTCCCTTCCCTCGATCATGTCCGGACTGTCCCTGTAATAACCGGCCAAATTCTGCATCCCGGAACCTGTCAACGATGCCACGCTGGTGTTGCTCGGTCCCGGCTGGAGCATCGGGGACGGGTACAACCTCTCGTCCTTGCACATCGGGGACCTTTCCCTCAACCCGGCAGGACTCTTGCTCCTGTCCCTCTGCCTCGACCCCCTGCCCATCCCCTCCCGCCCGTCCTCCGGGCTGTCCCTGTAATACGTGCTCAGGTTGGACAGGCTGGAGCTCGCTGTCAAGGTACCTCCAAGGGTGGCCGTGTTGCTCGACCCGGCTTGCACCATCGTGGCCGCGTAAAGCCTCTCCTCCTTCATCAGCGGGGACCTGTCGCTCAACACGGGGCTCTTGCTTCTGTCCCTCTGCTGCCTACCCTCCCTCTCCCTCCCTCCCTCGCCCATCTCCGGGCTGTCCCTGTAGTAGTTGCTCAGGTTGGACAGGCTGGAGCTCGCGGTCAAAGATCCGAGGGGGTTGCTCGGCCCGGCCAGGATCATGGTGGGTGGGTACAATCTGTACGGAAGTGGCTTCTGCAAGGTGACGGCCGCCGCTGACGCTTGCTGGTAAAAGAGGCCGTTCGCGGGCAGTGCGTGGGCGCTCGGGTAAGGCCAGTATCGTCCGGCAGCGGGATGCGCCGGGACAGCCGCTGCCCCGCTTCCGTACAACTGTTGGAATGCAGCCACCGCGAAATTGTTCTCCGCCATTATCTCGAAGCCGACGATCGTTTGCCTCTTCCACTTCGTTCTGCGAACAGAATGGAGGGGGGGGAGGGGTTAATTTTTAACGCGATTTATTTATTTTTTTTTTTTCTTTTTTTCCTGTTATATTTAGGGAGAGAGAGATTTTTATATCTCATTATGTCGTTTGGAAATTTGACAGTGAATGTTTTGTTTCATTGAGAATTATTTTGGAGAAAATCTTGTGATATCGTTCGAAAGTTTGGAAATTTGAATCGTTTATTTCATTGAGAATTATTTTGGAGAAAATTTTTCCAGTTTACTGAGTATGGAGGGGTTAATTTTTAAGGCGATTTATTTATTTTTTTTTCTGTTATATTTAGGGAGAAAGATATTTTATATCTTATTATGTCGTTCCAAAGTTTGGAAATTTGAATGTTTTATTTCATTGAGAATTATTTTGGAGAAAATTTTTCCAGTTTACTGAGTATGGAGGGGTTAGTTTTTAAGGCGATTTATTCATTTTTCTTTTTTTCTGTTATATTTAGGGAGAGAGAGATTTTATATCTTATTATGTCTTTTGGAAATTTGATAGTGAATGTTTTATTTCATTGAGAATTATTTTGGAGAAAATTTTTCCAGTTTATTGAGTATGTAGGGGTTAATTTTTAAGGCGATTTATTTATTTTTTTTTCTGTTATATTTAGGGAGAAAGAGATTTTATATCTTATGATGTCGTTCGAAAGTTTGGAAATTTGAATGTTTTATTTCATTGAGAATTATTTTGCAGAAAATTTTTCCAGTTTATTGAGTATGTAGGGGTTAATTTTTAAGGCGATTTATTTATTTTTTTTTCTGTTATATTTAGGGAGAGAGAGATTTTATATCTTATGATGTCGTTTGGAAATTTGAAAGTGAATGCTTTATTTCATTGAGAATTATTTTGGAGAAAATTTGGTAAACGAAATTTTTCTGAGTTTACTTACTAGATTGGTGGATATTTTTTAATCCTATCGATCCGTTTGAAGGAAACTTTTACGGTTACGAAATTGAAGTTGGAAAAGAAACGAGTGTTTACTTTGCGAATTGAAAGTTTGTTAATCAGAAAGAAACTCGCGTTACGAGATTTTTTTATCCAGATAATTTTGATATGTATAAAAAGATGAAATTGTAAGAATTTACAAGATTTGCACCGAAAACTTTTACGTAAATGTGGAAGTTTGTTAATTAAGAAAACTTCTATTTAAACTATTTTTTTTTTTTATCGATAATTACAACTTCGCAAGGATACAATTTCAAAAGTTATATTGATCCTCTCCCTCCCCCTTCTCTCTTTCAAATTTACTTTCAAATTATTTTAGATATCCTTGATACGCTTGGTAAAATTTTTCACAGTGTCGTTCAGTTAGTTCACCCTCGTCTATATCCACTCTTTCGAAGGGTGGAATAAAAATTTCTCCTGCCTTTTTTTTTTTTTTCTTTTTTTTACGATTTCTTCGAATCCGAACCCCTGCTCGTTCGATCGCCTCCCAATCTCTGTTCGCGTATGTAAATCTCGATCTGGGACAATTACGCTAAAACGGGGTGGCGTGCCGCCAAGTGGTTAGGTTGGCCACACTGTTGGCGGGCTTATTATACTAACAAATAGCCCATGGAGTTTCACCGCCTAATCATCGCGTATCATGCCACGCGCGCCTACTGCTTTAGAGACGTGTTTAGAGGTGTGCCGGTGCAAATCTTTCCAAAATTCTTACCGAATAATAATATACTACGGTTTGAATATGAACCACGTGATGATTAAACGTCTTTAAAATGGCGAAAAATCTTCGTTTCGTCGAGGAAATGGAAACGATAAAATTACATAACATACGAATAATTAAGTGACAATAATTTTTACATCTTCTTTAGAGAAATTCTTAAAAAAAGATTCGTATGTATCTCGACAAATAATAATAATAGAATCATAAATTTCTTACGAAAAACAGACCTTTCTTGATAAGTAAAATTTGATAAGGGTTTTATACACACACAGATGTAAGTTTCGATGCGGCGCGATGACTCGAGGAAAATTGCGATCATTTGTAAAATAAAAGGGTAGTAGGATTGGTTCGATCCCAATCACCGATAAGAAAATGTTTCCGACTACGGAGGGAGGGGGTGAAAAGCGTGCGATTTCGTGCCATGCTTTTCCACGTCGCAATTATTACTCGGAGGGAACTTCTACCTTCTCCCCTTTCGATGTACGAAGAGTTTGAAAACTCGTCGATTCTCGTACAGAAAAGCGCAATAATAATAATAAGATTGTAGCATCAACCGTCCTTTCTCTTTTTTTCCCGCGAGTGTCTCGAGATTCGTCGATAATTTTTTGTCTTTTTATTATCCTCTCCTTCATCGATATTATTTTTATTCAGATCGAAAAAGCGTAGGGGGAAAGCATGCACGACGATGATGACACACTGGTTCGATTGAACCAATTACGGTTGGATAATTATTAAAGAGCGGAGAGGAAAATTATAGTCTCGCGTCGACGAGCCGACACGTGGTGATTTACCTCTCTCTTCGAGTATTTGATAACGAGTATTTAAACTCGTTATTTGTTATTACTGTAAACGTAATGTTACACTATTGTCTCTCGATTAAATTATTCCGCGGTGTTTTCGGGGTTTTAAACGGCCTACGAAAACGATACATCGAAACGATGTTCGCTATGTGGAAATTATTAGGATAACGAGATTATATAGGATATGGAATTTTATATTTCGGATAAATATGAAAGTGATTTAAACGAATACTTTAGAGGAATCGATTTTATTATCTAAGCACGAAATATATAAAGAAAAGAAAAATCGCTCTTTCCTCGAAAATTATTATTAAAGCCTGTCGTCTAATAACTGTATTACCACCTCCTCGTTAATAATTAACGGCAGTTATACGCGTAATCGATCTCCATTTAATATGGATTCATGCTCCAGTAACGGTCGATCGATCAACCGACACGCGCGAACTTAATTACCTAGGCCCCTGGCTAATTAGAAAAAAAAGAAAAAAAATCTCCATCCACGAAACAAGAAGCGGAATCGGATTGTATATAAAATTTCTGTGGCTAGGCAGCCAACGTCAAACGTCCACGATTATCCACAATGATAAATCAGCCCTGCCTGCACGCCCGTCCACTCAATTAAAAGCCGACGAATTCGCTCGCCGCTCGGAATTCGGGGCGATAATTAACGAGTCCTCCCCTCCCCCTTGTCGAGGGGGACATTCGTTACGTTTTTCCATAAAAACAAACCGGCGACGGTGGATGAAAATTAAATAAAATAAAATAAAAAAAAAAAAAAAAAAAAAAAAAAAAAAAAAAAAAAAAAGAAACGAGATGAAAATAGATAAAAATAAAATAGAGAGAGGAAAAAAGGTGAAACCTTCGAAACGAGGCCGCGGCGAGTTTCGGGCGAGGGAGGAGTGAGGTGGGGGGATGAGAAAGTTCGTTGTCAGGGTAATTAATAATCAGGAGATCCGTGGCTGGCAAGGGACAAAGCGGGGTCTCTAACGGATATGCAACTCGCACGGAAAATTCGACAATTAATATATTTCGTGGGGTTGCTGTACACCTCTCTCTCTCTCTCTCTCTCTCTCTCTCCCTCCCTCTCTCTCCACCATTCCTGTCTCTCGACTTTTATCCAGCACACACGCGGATCGTTTCGAAATGTGGGCCACACATTCTCTCTCTCTCTCTCTCTCTCGATATGCCTCTTTTGTGGGGAGATTGAGGGGAGAGGGGGGGTAGGAGAGCAGTAAAATCGTTCATGAATTTTAAACAGGGCCCCTCTCCTCGAATCGAGGAGCCGCGCGATCATTTCTCATTTTTCCGCTGCCACCGTTGGCGAGAAGGAGATGGAGAGCTATACCGACAAACGAGAGATAGAGAGAGATAGATAGATAGATAGGGATAGAAGGGAGAAGCCGTGTTGTAAACCGAGCAGAGATACCGTCGGGGTGAGAAGGGGAGGGGTGGAGACGACAAGTTGCAATGAAAACCACTCGTGCGATTATATGATGAGTAATGTTTTTTAATACCCCCACCGCGTGCACGCAAGCAAGGGGTGGCCGGTCATTTTCGAGTGCAGCCACTCTAAAACACCCTTAATTGCTGTGCCGGCTCTTTGTATCGGCGGTGAACCGGGGAGAAAGAGAGGGGGGAGAGGGGGTCGGAAGTGGCTGCGGAAAGAGCAAGAGTCATTGATTTATCGTCCTCGAGAGCCGGGTTGCGAATAAAGCGTACGGTAAACGGGGGGAGAGGGAGAGGGAGAGGAGGAGAGGGGTGAAGTGTTAAGAAAAGTGTAACGATCGCTTCCATCCAGGGCTTAATGATCGTCGACGAGGTAAAGGGAACCTCGGTTCACGATCCTCTCGTGACTCTGGGAAACTGGTTTTTCCTTCGATCGGTTGCATATTATATATATATATATATATCTCGTCTCTCGTATATAACGTTTAATAATAAAATTATTCTTTTGGATAATTAATGATAATTAATATATTACGCTCGATATATTTTTTTAACGAGGGAGGAAAATTTCGACGAAACGTACGTACGTGTCTTCGTACGATTTTTTTACGATTACACGGCGATTTATAAGAACAAAGATAATGAATTTATAAGATAAAGATAAAGAACGATATATATGGATAAAGAATTGCGCGAGCGGTTAAAAGGGGGAGGATAAAGGGAGAGAGAGAGAGAGAGAGAGTTAATGCATTTATAATGGTGTTTTGGGACCGGTCGGTGGTTTTGCGGTTACAGTGTCCTCGGCGACACTAATGCAACCAACCTCGGTTTGCGACAATATAATGGCGACAGACGAAGAGAAAGAGAGAGAGAGAGAGAGAGAGCTAATAGAATAGGGCGACATATTTTCAAATTATTATTTGCTCGACTTGCCCCGTTGGAACACATGTTCCTCCTGTGGATAGATATACGTGTCGATTCTCTCTCGTACAAAGGGATGGTATGAAAGGTTCGAATTAACATTCCCTGTCACGCGTTTTTTTAACGTTCGACAAATTTCTAACCACCGACTCTTCGAAAACCGCATTGGATTAAAACGATGATCGAGAGGTAACGAGCTAGAAAGAAAACTATATATATATATATATATGTATATACAAGAGCCCACGCTCTTGTATAGAAATTGCCGTGCCAGTTACAGTATTTTTAGACGTGGAAACGTAGTTATAACCCCGTTAACTCATAAAGGCCGACAAATGTGCATGCAAATGTATCGTTACACCCTCCTTGGTTAGCCTCGTTTCTTTTTTTTTTTTTTCTACCTGTTTCGCGAAATTCCACGGCTCGCGAAAATCTACCGTGTGTACGTACGCTCGATACAAATACAACCGTGCAACCACCTGGTTTTCGTGACACGAATTTTTCTGCTCGCGAGAGGAGTGGAGAGGGGAGAAAGATCGGCTCGAAACGAGCGCATTTGACTAGCCGGAGAAATCAAGACGATCCGTTATAAAGCGGTTTACCGGAGGCGTGGGAAGCTCGTGTGTTCTTCCGGCTGGTGTCGAGAAGCCTCAAGAAACAACGGAGCCGGATTCTCACGATGTGCGATGTATCACGACGGCGTTGGCTGATGTGTCGCCATACGGCTGTTACGTACGTACGGCGCCTCCACTTTTATGGAGAGGGAGAGAAAGAGAGGGAGGGGGAGAAAAAAGAAAAAAGAGAAAGAGAAGAAAGAAGAAGCGGAGAAAAATCACCGTTTCTTCCACGCATTTCTCTCGACGCCGTTTCTTTTCTTTTCTTTTCTTTTTCTTTTTTTTTCTTTTTCCTTTTCCATAAATCCCGCGGTAAAATTTGCACTTAATTTACCGTTTCAATGGAAATGCTTTTTGCTCGCAGTCTCTCTTAATTAACAGATCCCCTCGAGGCGAGGAAACATGTTTAAACATAGGACGGTTTAGGTAATTGCTATATTTAACGAGAACTTTCTCCTCGTTTGCCGATGTCCTTTTGCGCCGTTACTTTGTTTCGACTAATTGATTCGTTAATTCGTAACACGGATGTAACGGTACGATTAATATAAAGTGTCGAAAGCGAGGTGAAAATTCGTTCGTTACATGTTTTTACGCATTATACGGATTTACGGAAAGTGTTCGTTCGAAGCATTTATCATAGCGGGGAATGATTGATTTATGGATTTATTTGTGAAATTTATTCGTGAAATTTTTGGAAATTTTTTTTTCATCGCTGCAAGTAAAAAAGCAGTTAGATCGGATCTGGATATTATATGTGTAAGATCGAAATGTTAAAAAACATCCGTAAATATTTGAAAACGTATCGTCCTCTAGTTTCGATGATTTTTTTTTAAATCCAAATCCGATATAAAACGAAGATTAAATGGATTTTCGTTCGATCTATCAATTCACTTTGATCCTAAGCTTGTTTAATTTCACTTTCAAGATCAAAATTAAAAAACTCGTTCAACTGTTACCCCGATTTAATCTAATCTGAACGATCTAATAAATCTTTATAACTTTAACGACGCGATATTTAAAAAATCACCGAGATCGAAGGAAGATTCAACGTTTTTTCGATGATAAATAATTTAATACTTGAATAATTTTTGCGTATATTTATATAAAAAATAATACAAAAAAAAATGACGCATTAAACAATTGAATTTTAATATACGATCAATCATTACGTCGATTCGTACGTAAATACGCGGTACGTATTTATTAATGCGTATATATACGCACGCGATACGTATTTAATAACCGTACGTATGTATACACACGCGATACGTATTTAATAACCGTACGAATGTATACAAACGCGGTACGGGAACGTTCGTTCTCCTTGGGCTCGACTTCGATACGCGTACAAAAACAAAACAAAGTTTCGGGATACGGTCGTCCTCCAAATTTAGTCGTAGTATATCCGCCGTCCCGTTAACATCGTCGTCTTATTTCTACGCGTCGCGAAATTTTCTTTCCGTTTTTAACGCTCATCGTGCTTTTTTTCGATCCTGCATTCGTTTTCAACCACCATCTGCACCCACGCGGTTCAACTCGTGCTTTCGCTGTATTCCTGTTGGTGAAGATTAACCCGTTTCGAGAAAGGGAACATCTTTTAAGTATTAATTCTAGTATTAATTAGTATTAATTAGTGTTTAAGAATGGAAATTACTCGGATTACTCGTGGCGTGTTGGGGGGTAATTTTTTAATTTCCTTTTTTTTTATCGGTATCTTATTATCGCCTCGGTATCTCTATCGTTAGGGCTGTGCTGTGTTATACACGCGTATCGTTCTTCTATCCAACGCGTGTACGAGGTATTACGGGTCGAGATAGCCGTGTAGTAAAATATTACATCGTGTTCACGGTCGATGGTGTTTAACGTTGATGGTGTATAACGAGCGCAAAACCGTGTGAAGGATTTTCTAGTAAGCCGTAGGACAATTCTGCGTTCCCCAGGATTCGTGTTCTAGTATATTCGTCGAGTTAGCGATAGTTTCGTCTTCTTTACGCGTAACGAAAGATTCCGTTTCGCTTAAAAACGATTCTCTCGGCTAGTAGGGTGTAGGTGAAGAATGTTATCGCGTCCGAAGTGGTAACATTCCAATCTTTTAGTTGTAGCGATCCGAGAGAGGAGAGAGGAAGGACGAAGCGACCATGTGGACAATTCGTTTGTTATATATATATGCGACTTTTAGTTATTATAGTTTAGAAATTAAGTCGAATTTCGATTAGATTAGATTAGCTTAGATTAAGTTAGATGATCCAGAGAAGAATGAAGATTTTTTTTAATTCCAATGTTAAATACCATTGATCATGAACACGATGTAATATTTTACTACACGGCGTACTTATTCGCGATTTCGTGGATTTTTAACAATTTTTTTTTTTTATCTACGCGCGACTTTAGTTATTATAATTTAGAAATTAAGTCGAATTTCGATTAAATTCGATTGGATTAAACTAGTTTAAATCAAGTTAGATGATCCAGAATGAAGAATTTTTTTTTTTAATTTTAGCGAACCTGTTGGCGATCACGTGGATTTTCAACAAATTTTATATAAGTGCGACTTTTAGTTATTGTAGTTTAGAAATTAAGTCGTATTTCGATTAGATTAGATTAGTTTCGATCAAGTTGGATGATCCAGAGAAGAATGAAGAATTTTTTTTTAATTTTTTTTTTAATTTTGGCGAACCTATTGGCGACCACATGGATTTTTAATAATTTTTATATACGCGCGACTTTTAGTTATTATAATTTAGAAAATAAGTCGTATTTCGATTAGATTAAATTAATTTCGATCAAGTTGGATGATCCAGAGAAGAATGAAGAATTTTTTTTTTTGATTTTGGCGAACCTATTGACGACGACATAGATTTTTAATAATTTTTATATACATGCGAATTTTAGTTATTATAGTTTAGAAAATAAGTTTTATTTCGATTAAATTCGATTAGATTAGATTAGTTTCGATCAAGTTAGATGATCCAGAGAAGAATGAAGATTTTTTTTTTTAATTTTGGCGAACCTATTGGCGACCATGGATTTTTAATAATTTTTATATACGCGTGACTTTTAGTTATTGTAGTTTAGAAATTAAGTTAATTTTCGATTAGATTCGATTAGATTAGATTAAATTAGATGATCCAGAGAAGAATGAAGATTTTTTTTTTTGATTTTGGCGAACCTATTGGCGACCATGGATTTTTAATAATTTTTATATACGTGACTTTTAGTTAATGTAGTTTAGAAATTGTTAATTTTCGATTAGATTCGATTAGATTAGATTAGTTTCGATCAAGTTGGATGATCCAGAGAAGAATGAAGAATTTTTTTTTTAAATTTTTTTTTTGGCGAATCTATTGGCGAGCACATGGATTGTTAACAATTTTTATATACGCGCGACTTTTAATTACTATAGTTTAAAAATTAAGTCGAATTTTAGAAGTTTGTTAAATTTTTAACGCGATACAAATATCTCCCTTCTTTTTTTGTTGCGAAAAATCTTAGAAATCAAAGATTATACATAGATATACATATCTACATGTACATCTACGTATAATAACAAAATTATTCACATTTTCGGCTAATATTAATTCTTTACGAATAATTATATTCCAAAACACGTTTGAACGCGTTTCAAAGCGATGATTCATCCGCTACGCGTCTTAGAAAATAAACAAATACTCCAGAAACGATTCTAGGAAAAATTCGAATCAGCGTAGTAGCGATAATGCCGATAAACAAAACGAGAGTAAACAAGATCGCGAAACGAAAAACCACTCGTGATGAACGCTCGCACCGACCGGTATTTACGCCGTTCCTGAAATCCCTGATCGACCATTTAAAACCCGAGTCACGGTGATTTCCTCGTGGCGTACGTGTTTTCCGCGAAATCGATCACTGCCCCGGCTCAAATTGCCTCGTCCACTCCTCGATAAGCGATACGCCACTTTTTCTCCACCGCGGCAAACATAGTCGGTTGTTATTTAGAAGTCATTAGGACTCGTTACCGTTGCTCGCTCCCCGTTTATCGGCTAATTGCGTGCACGATCGTGCATCGACTCGGTGCATCCATAAACGGCGCGCACACGCGACCGTTTTGGTATTTGAGCCAATCCTTGCTTGATAAACCAAGATGTCGAAAACTCGAAGATTGTCGAACCTATATGTATAGGGAAATAAGAATAGTCCTCGAAAGAACGTTGATGAAATTGTTGTAGGCTTTTCTTCTTTCACCTTCTTTTCTAGAGAATCTCTTCTAAAAATTCTAATTCCAATCGCGTGAAATTTGCATCAAATTCCAATAGCAATAAGGTTTAGAAATCGTTTAGAAATCGCGCTTCGCGTTCTAATTGAAATAGGAGCGACTCGTTCGACTCGTGATTTATGTATCCGCGATGGATTTAGGATGGAGGTCGTGGTTGGATTTATCGAACGAATCACCGAGGAAGCCTCACTACTTTAATTAGTTGCCGGCCTTAACCCTTGTTAATCCCGTTGGAATTTTATGTATTTTCCCGTTTAGACGAATCGACGTCATGTCTATCCAGATTAGAGGTAATCTAATCACTTCGAACTCTTCCCTCTACTTCTTCTTTTTCACTCTTTTCGAAAACGATCATTGCAATGCAATTTTCGATCATCGAAACGAAACCTTTCAATTAACTCCCTCTTTTCACACTCTTCCTTGAAAGAAAGAAAAATTTGGATGAAAATTTAACGTTTCCATCGTTCTATTATTCTCTGATATATTAGTTGTTTCGAGATCGAAACGGAGATCGGTTTTTTCGCGAAAAGAGATTCGATTCTCGAAGAATGAAAAAAAGAAAAATTCGAATGAAAATTTGTCATTTCCATCTCTGATATATTTCTTCGCGAGAGAGTAGATTCGATCCTCGAAGAGTGAAAAAAAGAAAAGCTCGAGTGAAAATTCCACATTTCCATCGCTCTATCGTTCTCTGAGATATCGGTCGAATCGTTTCGAGATCGAAACGAAGATCGAAACGGTTTCTTCGCGAGAAAAGATTCGATCCTCGAGGAGTGAAAAAAAGAAAAATTCGGATGAAAATTCGTCATTTCCATCGTTCTCTGATATATTTCTTCGCGAGAGAGTAAATTCGATCCTCGAGGAGTGAAAAAAAGAAAAACTCGAGTAAAAATTCCACATTTCCATCGCTCCATCGTTCTCTGAGATATCGGTCGAATCGTTTCGAGATCGAAACGGAAATCGGTTTTTTCGCGAGAAGAGATTCGTTTTTCGAAGAGTGAAAGAGAGAAAAACTCGGATGAAAATTCGACACTTCCATCGCTCTATCGTTCTCTGAGATATCGGTCGAATAGTTTCGAGATCGAAACGAAGATCGAAACGGTTTCTTCGCGAGAAAAGATTCGATCCTCGAGGAGTGAAAAAAAGAAAAATTCGGATGAAAATTCGTCATTTCCATCGTTCTCTGATATATTTCTTCGCGAGAGAAAAAATTCGAGTGAAAATTCCACATTTCCATCGCTCTATCGTTCTCTGAGATATCGATCGAATAGTTTCGAGATCGAAACGGAAATCGAAACGGTTTCTTCGCGAGAAAATATTCGATCCTCGAAGAGTGAAAAAAAGAAAAACTCGGATGAAAATTCGTCATTTCTATCGTTCTCTGATATATTTCTTCGCGAGAAAATATTCGATCCTCGAAGAGTGAAAAAAAGAAAAACTCGAGTGAAAATTCCACATTTCCATCGCTCCATCGTTCTCCGAGGTATCGGTCGAATCGTTTCGAGATCGAAACGGAAATTGGTTTTTTCGCGAGAAGAGATTCGTTCTTCGAAGAGTGAAAGAGAGAAAAACTCGGATGAAAATTCGACACTTCCATCGCTCCATCGTTCTCCGAGGTATCGGTGGAATGGTTTCGAGATCGAAACGGAGGTCGGTTTCTTCGCGAGAGGGGAGATTCGAGGAGTGAAAGAGAGGGCGAGAACGAGAGGGGTAACGATTTCGAAAAACGTAAGGCAAAGTGGATAGCAGCGGCATCGAGCTACCGCATAATACTCTAGAATTACGAGTCACGTCCCGGGGGCATCCGAACGTTTCCTCTCACGCACCCGAATCTCCTGAATCGAACTCGAAACTTCGTCTTTAATGGCCGACGTAAGTGCATACGCGTCGAAATTACGCCGATATCGAAACTCGCTCGCCAACAAATTTTTCATCGTACGAAAGTATCGGCACGCTTCGATTTAATGTTAAACTCCTCTGAAATTTAAATATATTTGTTATCAATTAATAGTTAATACAAGAATCGTTTTATTGACATAAGAAAAAGAAAGCGTGGCAATATTTTCGTTTCATATTCCAAATAAATTATCCATCCATTGAAAAATCTAATCCAAAGGGGAAAAGATGGAATCCCCAAAAACCCTAAAAACCCCTTGTTGATCACGTCCTTTTAATTACAACGAAAGCGAAGAAAAATCGCTTCGATAAAAAATTCACGAAAGAAAAAGGAAAGGGTGTGTATATCGATACATTGAAAAGTCATTTGTCACTCCTCCCCTTCCCCCTCCTCCTTCTCCTAAGATGACGCTTGAAGAAATTCATCGCCGAGCCATTCATCTCTCTAAACGCATCCCTCGCCTGCTACCGCTACTCGTTGACCTTCGCTCGGATCGCGAATAAATTTACTTAAAAATTCGTGGCGTGAACGGCAATGAAGTCCGCTGTTGAAAAGTCGTTGGCCACCCCACACCTGATAGGCGATAGTTCAGAAGAAGAGGGGACTCGCCGGGGGATCCGTTCGGCCGTCGTGGCGCCCGAGGTGTGGTCGGCGCCTCCGCGGCGAGAAGGCGCCGAGTCACTCGAGAGGCGAAGCGTGTACACGGAGCAACAAAAGTTTAAGCGGGCACTTAAGAAGCCGGCTGACAGAAGCGTCACTAATTTTCCCCGTCTTTTTGCGCCTCCCTCCTACCATCCCCTCTCTCTCTCTCTCTCTCTCTCTCTCTCTCTCTGTTTCTCTCATCGAAAATTCACGGCGATAATCGTGGCACGCGTATCATCATCGTCGTCATCGTCATTCTCCTCGATTAATTAACCCCCCCGATTCGATCGTCGGTATGACGATACATTTTCTTTCTCAGCAATTACGGTTGGAAACGGTTAAGAATCATTGTTGAGAAGGGAAATAAATATCGTGGAGAAATTGGATTTTTTTAGATCGGATTTTGCGAAATTACGTATTTTTCTTCTTGTTTTCGTAACCACGCGAGATACGATCGTGAAGGTATTTATCTCTTTGTTGTATCATCTACAATTTAAATGTAACGATTCGAGGGGGGAAGATTAACAGGTTAGATCGGGGGTTGGATTTCGGTCGCTAGATGGGAAACGATTCGAGGCCGGTCGCAATTAGATTCGAGGGACTGAATAGTAGCCAGAGAAATGTCGAAACGGCCGATTTTTGGACGTCTGTCATTAACGGAGCACGGTCGCCACGGTAATTGACAGTCTAATGGCACGGTTTAGAGACTTTGCCCCCCCCCCCTTGGCGTTTTTTATTTTCTTCTTCTTCTTCTTTTTTCTCCCTTTCCAACCTCGTCTCCAAGGAGGAGAGGTTGGGAGATTCTCATTAACGATTCGCCTTCTTTGAGCGGCCGATCGGCCGCCCGTCCGAGGTGAACGGGGGCGCAGAAGTCGCGCAGTCATCAGTTGTGGGTGTTTCGAGGCTAATCACCCCAGGAGGGAGGGACCCTTAACAACGGGGTGAAAATCGGCGTGAAGCCATTTCTCGAGGAAATTTTAGATTTTGGAACGAAATTTCTTTTCGTGGAAAGTGAGGCGCGTTCCTCGCTGCACTTTCAACCCTTGAAAAAAGAAAAGGTTGAGAGAAGGGGTTTCTTTGCGAAGGGGTCTCACTGTAAATATTCCTTTGTACAGGGAAATTTACATTCTCTGGAAAATTCGGTGGAGGAAAGACAAAAGGAAGGAAGGAAGGGAGGGATTAAGGGATTTGTTTCAATGACTCGGTATTAAAATTCAAGTAGCTAGTGGAGTTTAATCGAATTCGCTTTGATTAGAATTCTTCTTTCGTTGCTTTTGAGAGGATTATTCAATAGTTGGAAGATTTCTTTTTTTTTTCTTTTGTTTTTTTTTTTTTTTTTTTTNNNNTTTTTTTTTTTTTTTTTTTGTTAAATGGGAATGCGAATTTTTCGAAAATTTCCCTCGAATCGAAAGAGAATACGGGATCTTCTTAATTTTTTCTTTTTTGCTCGATGTTAAATAACTGGATCTTCGTGACTAACGAGCGTGATGATCGAGGAAAGATAGGGAAGTATCGAGACGAAATTGCAGGCGCCACTGAATGACTCGGTGGAAACCGTCGTCCGGATACAAAGGATGCCGCTAAAGATCCTAAAAATCGAGTCTCCTACCCCTTCCCTTTCTTTTTTCCCCTCTCCATCGAATTCATCGAAATTTTTAATTTTCCAACATTCTCTTCTTTCTTTCGCCCTTTTTAAAATATCCAAATAAATCGTTTGATTCTCGATTTATTCTCGAAACGAGGTAAAGCTCGTGAACGATCTTTCCAAAAGTCGAAATTATTACTCGCATCTCGATGAAAAAAAAATCCCCTCCCAAGAGATTTTTTTTCCTTTTTTCCAAAGGATCATCGTTCACGCCGCCGTGATTACGCCAATACGCCTTTCGACGTTTGCAAGGGAAGGGAGGAAACATGACTTTCGAAACGTTCTCCGCGATCCTTGCGTTTAACCACGTAAACAGCCCCTTTGTTGGCCGCCGCGATTTCCATTTACGAATTCGACACGGCCTGTCACGAAAACATTTTTGCCGCCGCGCCACTACATTTCGCCCAAACCCGGAGGAGGAGGAGGGGCACCGCATCCTTGGATTGACACGCACCGAGTAATCGATCTCGATCTCGATTTCTTCCGATTCGCTTTTGTGTAAAACAACCAGCTATCGATCCGCGCGTTTCTTCCCGTTGCATGGCAATCTCGATTGACGAAGAACAAGGATTCTCTGTCGAATTTGTTTGTTACGCAAGATCATAGATAATCATTAATTGGGAAGAGTTTTTTTTTAAATTGCGAAAACCGATTTCGAAGGAAGGAAATTCAATCCCTTCGAGAAAATGGAATCTCAATTCTCTCAAGATTGATGAGACAAAGCTCTTCTTCGATATTCGTTTACCCAATTTCGAGCGAAGCGATCAAATTTCACTCAAAGGAAATTTTCGTCTTATTTTTGAATTTTAAAGAATAAAATTCGAGAAGATATTATTATTATTCGATCAATATCGTGTCGTTGGAGGGATTGATCGCGAGGAGGTTGTTTACGAATCTCTCAAAGATTATATCTCCATCCCCCTATTTTCACTGGGCAGTGATCTGTGAAACGGATCATAAGTTTCCTCGATTGTGTCGATCCTACCTTCTGTTCTGGTACCACGTCTTCACTTGGGTGTCGGTCAGTTGCAACTTGGCCGCGAGCTCCATCCTGTCCTGCACGCTCAGATATTTCTGCCGCTCGAAACTCTTCTCGAGGGTCTGAAGCTGATGATCCGTGAAAGCCGTGCGCGCCTTCCTCTGCTTCTTGCTCTGCGCCGAGCTCAGCGTGCTCGACGAGGAACTCTTTGGATCGTCCTCCTTGCCACCTGGAAAATATCGCAAATGTTCCATTAAATCTCGCATTATTTCGCGACATTGAATTCGCGTGATAGCAATATTTTACATATATTCTCTTGGACCCATTATTCCAATTAAACACGGTTTAACGGTGGAACGTTTATTATTTTATAAATTGAATTCGATCTTTATTTTTTCGATTTTTCGCGAGAAAAAGGGGGAAAAAGGACAGGCCTTCCCTCCTTTTATTTTAAGATAGAAATATCGTCCCAATTAATCGAATTCAATTTGTTATAATATAAAGAAAAACTTTTGTTCGAAACATTTCGTTGTCGTAATCGTTAAAATCTTTTTAAGTCAGGACGAAGGAAAAAAATAAAGGAAAACGCGGTGGCGGAGAAAAAGGGCAGGCCTTCCCTCCTTTTTATCCAACGAAGAAGATAGAAATATCGTCCTAATTAATCGAATTCAACTTTGCGAATTTCGTTGTCGTAATCGTTCAAATCTTTTTAATTTGATAATTGAATTCGACTAATTGGGACGAAGGAAAAAGATATAGAAAAACGCGATGGCGGAGAAAGAGGATAGGCTTTCCCTTCTTTTTATCCAAAGATAGAAATATCGTCCCAATTAATCGAATTCAATTTTACGAATATAAAGAGAAACTTTCATCTTCCGTTCGAAAGATTTCGTTGTCATAATAATAAAGAAAAAAATATAGAAAAACGTGATGGTGGAGAAAAAGAGTAGGCCTTCCTTCCCTTTTATTTTAAGATCGAATTCAATTTTACGAATATAAAGAAAACTTTCATCTTCCATTTGAAAGATTTTGTTGTCATAATCGTTGAAATCTTTTTAAGCCGAAAAAAAAATAATAAAGGAAAACGCGATGGCGGAGAAAAAGAATAGGCCTTTCTTCCCTTTTATTTTAAGATCGAAATATCGTCCCAATTAATCGAATTCAATTCTGCGAATTTCGTTATCATAATCGTTGAAATCTTTTTAAGCTGGGACGAAGGAAAAAAATATAGGAAAACGCGATGGCGGAGAAAAAGGATAGGCCTTCCCTTCTTTTTATCCAAAGATAGAAATATCGTCCCAATTAATCGAATTCAATTTGTTATAAAGAAAAACTTTCATCTTCCGTTCGAAAGATTTCGTTGTCATAATCGTTGAAATCTTTTTAAGCCGAGACGAAAGAAAAAAATATAGAAAAACGCGATGGCGGAGAAAAAGAGTAGGCCTTCCCTCCTTTTTATCCAACAAAAGATAGAAATATCGTCCTAATTAATCGAATTCAACTTTCGAATTTCATTGTCATAATCGTTGAAATCTTTTTAAGCCGGGACGAAAAAAAAAATAATAAAGGAAAACGCGATGGCGGAAAAAAAGAATAGGCCTTTCTTCCCTTTTATTTTAAGATCGAAATATCGTCCCAATTAATCGAATTCAATTCTGCGAATTTCGTTGTCATAATCGTTGAAATCTTTTTAAGCTGGGACGAAGGAAAAAAATATAGGAAAACGCGATAGCGGAGAAAAAGAGTAAGCCTTCCTTCCCTTTTATTTTAAGATCGAAATATCGTCCCAATTAATCGAATTCAATTTTACGAATATAAAGAAAACTTTCATCTTCCGTTCGAAAGATTTCGTTGTCATAATCGTTGAAATCTTTTTAAGCCGGGACGAAGGAAAAAATTAAAGGGAAAGGCGAGACTGAGAGTCGAAGATCTTCCTCAAAGAGTTTGTTTTATCGGGCCTCGTAAAGGGGAGGTAATCGATGGCAGCACGGTTTTTGCCGGTCCCTGCATGGCGATCACGGCCGCCTCTCCTCTCTATCGGCGGAGATCCTTTTGTTCTACGTGCTCGAGTCCGCGCAGCCGTGAGCCGATTGGCTGGTATCGCGGATTGGACCACGCAGCCGCGTCGAGACGCCGCAAATTATCCCTCCGGTTCGCCGGCACCCACGGAGAGGGTGGGATTCCCCGAGGAAACCGATTACACCCGATACACGCGTCGCCTTGCTCCCCCTCCCCTCCCCAGTTCTCCACTCATCTCCCCGCGAATCTCGTTAACGGGCCGCCTCCTTTGTTCTTCCTTTTTTCTCTCTCTCTCTCTCCTCTCCTCTCCTCTCCTTGGTGGAAACACGCTCCTGCTTCAGTGGATAGAATTGATAGGCTATCGCGTTCCAAGATTTTGGATTGGAATTCGAATTATAAGATTTCCCTCCACGTTGAAGAAAGCGTTCGTTCGTGATTCGAGAAATAAGATCAGAGAGAGAGAGAGAAAGTAAATTATACGAAACAATTATTCAAACAAGTTGGAATAAAAATAATCAACGTTTGTGATTATTCTATGATAAAAATATGTAGAGGAATATTACGATACAAATACTTTCCATAATCCTGGATATCAACTCTCTCTCTCTCTCCCTCTCTCGAGGATATCCCCTTTCAGAGACGCGTTTCATACCTACCTAAATTTTATCTATTATCAATCGACGTGGGGGGGAGGAGGAAAAAAGGCGATACGGCGGAATTACAGTGGAAAGGGTATCCGTTCCGGTGTAAAACCGGAGGAAGAGGAGAAGAAGGAGGAGGAGAAAGATCTCGAGGTTCGAGGGAATCCCCGTCGGGGGACCGATCGCTCTCTTCCCCCCTCCCCTCGTGCACCCCCACGGGAGAGACGTTGCGCCGCGCGGCCTTCTAAAAAGGACTGTCTAAAGGACCGTTGTCGCGAGCTCATCGATTGGAACGGTCTCTCTCGTGGGTGGTGCGGAAGAAAACAGGGTGGAGGGATGCGAGTAAGTAAGAGGGAGAGGAAAGAAAAAGGGGGAAGGAGGCGAGAGTGGTAGAGAGCGGTGGCGGTGGAGGGGGTATGGAGCGAGAAGGAGAGAGAGAGAGAGATATATATATATATATATATATATAGAAGCGCGTTGGAGAGGGACGACGTGTTGTTGCAAGAGTGGGAGGGAGAAGAGCGAGATAGTGGAGAGAGAGAGAGAGGCAGTGGATTGAGTTAACTCGAACGAAAGCGTGGCTCTTAGCCTCCGTTTGATCGGCCAGATTCGCTCGAACGGATCCAGGGGCCTGGGTCCGCCATGTTGAAAGATGGCCGACGATCCCTCAGGAAAAGCTCGCGGAGGAATTTCATCGTCGAGGTCTGGACTTGGAGGTCGAGTCGCGGGATGAGCGAGGGGGATGCGGAGACAGATGGAGGCAGGGGAGGGGGTAAAACGGAGGTTGGAAAACTAAATTTACTATGTGATACACTTAGAGCTTGGGTCTCGACCAACGTAGCTTCTCTCTCTCTTCAATTTTTTTTTTCCAACAACACTTTCGCGATGTTGGAACTTTTTCAACTCGCTCTCCTTCTCTCGAAACAGCAGAGAGTTTCGAGTAACTCGAGAACTATCGCGAAACGGAGTCTCCTTCTCTTCTTTCTCCGTAAAAAAAAAAAAAAAAAGAAAGAAAAAAGCTGCCTTTTCCACGTTTCTTCCACCGCTTACTCCCACGACACGTAGCTTCGTATCTTCCTCTTTATACCAAGCCTTGTCCCCCAGCTTTGTACGTTTCACTTTGCCTCCTCCTCCTCCTCCTCCCTCTCCTCTCGATCCTCTGGTAATAGGAGTCGATGCTCTCGAAGGAGATTCTTCTTCGCGTATGGATTGAAACGTATGACAAAATTGTCGAAGTGAAAAGGGGCCGATCTCACTTATATTTCTTCTTATATTTTTCCTCGTCTCTTTCCGATCGATCATCGGTTTAATTCGATGAAAAATGAAGTAGGGAGTCTTTCTCTCTCTCTCTCTTACTACTTTTCAAGAAGTAAACCCGAAAGGATTCATTTTTCTTTCTTTCTTGTCTACGGTGACGGTAGTATTTCTTTTTGACTTCTTTCCACTACCTCTTACGTTACAAGATGCCACGAGTCTCGTGTACACTTCTTTTCTCCTTCCTCCGAGATACTTTGGAACAAACACCGTATATCTTGTTATACTCCATGCTGTCCACGTATTTTCCATAAACTTTATTGTTTTCGTGAGTTTCTTTCAGGGAGGGAGGGGATCGAAACTCTTCTAGATTATTATTTCGTAAACTTTGTATTATTTACGATATGTGTGGAATATTCGAAATTTAATTTTCTTTTATTTTTCTCCAACAATTTATCGATATTAAAACCCACGGTTACAATTATTATAACGTAACGATAACGTGATCTCGTGATCTCTCTTAATCTTGGAAAACGAAAAAATTCTGAATAATACTGCGTCAAAAGAATATCGACAAAATATTCCGTTACAATATACGAGGAAAGAAGAAAAAAGGAACTCGCGTTGAACTATCTCGCGTAAAGATAGAAGAGAGATTGTTTCCACGAATTCCACTTACTGATCGCGCGCAATTCGGATAGATGGTCGCAACGGAGTCGCGTTTCGTAATTGCATCGTAATGGATATAAAAGAAGGTGGAAGGGGGGAGGGTGGAATAATAATATAAAGGCGTGTATATATACCGGATATACGGAGGAGGAGGAGGAGGAGGCGAGTGGAAATTGTCGTGTTTCGTGTGCGTGGAACGGAGAGGGAAAACGAGGCCCTCGCGTGCTACACAGCTACAATGTATGGAACATAAAAGTGAGATTAACAGGATGTTTATCGAGCAATTATTCCGTGGTGCAATTAGTGCCAGCACGTCCACGAGGTATCGTCTTCGGGCGGAGAGAGAGAGAGAGAGAGAGAGAGAGAGAGAGAGAGAGAGAGAGAGAGAGAGAGTCCAGGGCAAAAATGTTGCTTGGCCGCGTTTTACAACGAAACGCGACACCTGCAGGATGTACAGGCGATTACCGCGGAACGGACATAACTCGGGCGGGTTGATTACGATTGCCCCTCGGGGGAGCGACCACGCGTTATTTTTCAACGTTATCGATTAAATCTACTACTTGCTCGGAAGCATCGTGGGATTGGTCTCGGGGAATTTTCGAGTTTCGATTAGATTGTCCGGGGAGGGGGGTATAAATTACATTATAGGCGGTACCTCTATTATGGGATTATTGAATTCATCGGTAAAAGACGTTCGTCTTTTGTGTTACATCGATTATTACTATATCTCTTCTTACTTTTTCGTTGTATCGATGATAATTATCCGACAACGCGTAGGTATAATATGGGTGTAATGCGATTCATTGTAAATAATTCTTCGTTTTATCTCTTCGTATTTGCGTACGTATCGGAGAAAGGCGTAAACGTTATCTTATCTTAACGGGATATAAAAACGTTGAGAGATATGAAAAATTAAGAAAGATTAGGCGCGATCGTTTTTTGTATCGCGGATTGTCTACTTTGCGGTTTCCTCGCGTGAATTCCTCGTTGAATCGTTAACGTTATCGCGCGTTTACAACAACGAGCTCCGCGGGTAAAAACGCACACCTGCGAACTAGTTACCCGCGGAGTAACTACGCGACGAAATAAAGCAATAAGCGAATGAAATCGTGGCTACCGGCGCACAATGGAGGACCTCTCCAACCCTTCCGCGCCGCCCCCACACGCCCCTTTCCGCCCCTCCCGTCTTTCTTCCCTAGCTCTATCCTCCACGGACCATAAAGCGAAGCGAAGCAACGGTTTGCGAAACTTTTATTATCGTTGCTTTTACGATCTGTCCGGGTTAAATCTCGAAACTCTGCTCGTGCACACGAGCAGTCGACGAGTTTCCCTCGTCACGACGAGATTTTATTCTCGTCGTAAATGGGCGATCGTTAACAACGAGCTATCCAAAGATCGGAAACCGTTTAGTCGATCGCGTNAAAAATAGTTTACCTTTGATATCCATTAATTCTTATTAGGATTTACACGTTTGTTGCAATAATGTTAATCGAAGAAATTTTTATTATCAATTATTGACAAATGATATAGAGAGAGAGAAAATACTTGTCCCTTTGATAATTGAAGGATTACGAATTTATTAACCGCATTCGTTATTCGCAACAAACGTGGCATTTGGTTGAGTGGGAAGGGAAACGTTTAGGAATTTAGCTTTCTCTCGACTCGAGTCGCACACCCCTGTCGCGCGTTTTCTTATAGTTTGCCATGCGCTCTCTCACCCTCTCGCCCATTGTGTACAAGGGCGGTGGTCCCCGATGGGGGTAGAATCTGACCCCTCTTCTGTATTGTGTTACCGTGTCGCCACCTTTGGGGGTCGGGAACATCGGGGGATAATGTTATATAGGGTTAACGTTTTATTGCCTGCCCACTCTATTTCCACTCACCCCGGACAGGGGAGGGGGGAGACAAACTCCAGGGGGCGAGAATTTGAAAAACAAACTATTACGGTGCCGAATTAGTATCCCATCCTTTTCCTCCTCCTCCTCCTCCTCTTCTTTTCTCAACACTTGTCATTCGTCAAAAATCGAGAAATCAAATAACCTCGTTCGAAATAATTTTTAAACCCGCCCAGAGATATAAGTAACGAACGAATAACGATAAACGATTTTGCGAATGTTATGTAAATTTAAAAAGAAAAGAGGAAAAAGAAAAATTACAGAAGAAGAGACACAGATTTACTGCTCACTCTTGACGTTCGAAAATCGTTGGAACGAAAGGCGCACCACGTTATTAATGCGCGTGTATGAAGGGGCTGTTGAGCTGTTTTGTTAATATAAAGTCTCCCGGCGGTTTTTAAAGGGATCCGAACGAATAAGGACGGGGAGGTGTCGAGTGTCGGGTTTGTACAATGATCTGTCTTAGCGTGGAAACATTATAGGGAAAAATGCAATCGGGAGTTACTGTCAGATCGAATTATGCGAGCCTAAGGTTTCGCGGGGTGCATAACGAGGCGCGTTTCTCGAATTTCATCGGGCGCATTCCGCGTGGCCGGTGAATAGGGATACGCGACTACTGCACCATGCATGATCGTTCCGAAGTAATTAGCTAGGACACCGGAGAAGTTTTACGCAGTTTCCATCGACCGCACATATTTTTCTCCTCTCCTATCGTTATGAACCGGTATCGGTTCTGCTATAATATATCGTTTCGAATGTCGTTAACTATGTGCTAATAAACTCTGATCGATCTTTTAACCTTTATGTTAGAATTACCTGTTAGATCCAGATGGAATATACTATATAAAAGAAAAAAAAAAATAAATGATTACGTAATTTTACGTATATTTATACAATTTTCATCCGACTAGTAATACTAGTAATAATGGTAATAGTAATATTTCCTCCTCTTCGATCTGGAAAATTTACATAAATCCACCCAAGTGGTGGAGTGATTGGTAAAAATGTTAAGCATTTGGATACATCGAAAATGCGTAAACCTACTTCTTCTCATCGAAGGAATTAATCTCTATCGATCTGTTAACCTATAAAACGGGGAGGGGATTACAATCTACGTAAGAATCTAAATAGTGCCATTAACTAGATCAGCGATCTAGATGTATCAAGAAAAAGTGTATTTTCTTCTCTCTCTCTCTCTCTCTCTCTCAAATTTCGATCGAATGGAAGAAGGAAGGAAAAACATGGCGACGCGGAGATCGAAGGAACAAGATGGAGGATTGAACCGAGAAATTGGGGAACAAAGTGTGGAGCGCAGCTTATTGCGAATTGAATGTTAATCAAATATATATCGAAATTGAAAGCGACAGATTGATCGATTCCTAGAATTATCTCTAACAACAAAATAATTAAAGATCACCACTAGCGTCACAAGATATCCTTTCTCCATACATATCCTACTAACGTAATAAATAACAAAAGAAAATATACAATATTTCTTTCTCAATATTCTCAATATTTCTTCGTCAATGGACACTTTAAACGGAAGAAGCAACGCGGTGTTGTCCCCCCCGCGGCGAAAAAATTGTCGAATTATTCGGAATAATAATCGAAGGTCGATCGCTCGTTCCAGCCACGCCGAAACTCGGTCCTCGCCAAGGTCCTTCCCTCGGTCACGCGAAAGTCGTGTTAGCGACTCGCCAAGTGGCCTCCTGGAGCACTCGTCAACCGAGTTCCCTCCGGCGGGGGAGGGGGGAGGGTACACGTGTCCACCACTCGCGTGCACTTCTACTCGGTGGACACACTCGCTCGTACATCGATATCTCGTGATTGTGTGGGCGCGCCAAGGCGTTCGTGACCGTGCTCGCGTGTTAATTGGCGCTCGTGGTTGATACGTGGAAGGAAATTTGGGCAAACGGCGAGACGCCGGCGGGCGAATTAACCGAGGATCGCTTCGATAGGAACGGAGGGAGGGGAATACTCGTTTCCTGCGAGAATTCCACGTCCATTTTGATCTCGAGGAGGAGGAGGAGGAGAAACAATTTTAGATTTCAACTCGTAATTGGAGCAATTGAAAATATTCGGATTTGGAGAATATCTCTGTCTCTTTCTGGGGTTACAGAAGAGGTTCTCGCAGATATTAGAGGATTAATTCGCGCGTGTCCAGTGTTTACAAAGCGGCCGATCCTAGATTAGAAGGGAGTATGATTGATTACTCGAAACGGGTGGCGAAGTGGCTGGCTGTTTGAAACAATGGAACGATCTCATTTTTGGTCGGATGGAATGAACCGATCCTTGGAAATCGTCCACGGATATTTCTTCTTTTAAATGATAATTTAAGATATCTCTAAGATGATGAATCCGGTGGCCTTGAAAGTGCAACCATCGTGACGGCGCCTTTGCGCTTTGCGATTGTGTTACATCTGCTCGGAAAAGAAACAAAGTAAATAGGTCGTTATTTAAATCAAGTGTGCCTCGATGATGATAAAATTTTGCACGATTTAGAAAGATTCAAGATTGCGCCCGTTACATCTGCTCGAGAAAGAAAAAGAGAAAAGAAACCTCGAAGAAGAAGCAAGCTGAATAGTTGGAAATTCAAAATTTTCTCGAGATAAAATTTTATACGATTTAGAAGATGTTTAGAATAGGTATTATATTTAGAATAGATATTTAGAAGAGGTGTTAAACAATTGGGATCGTCGAGATAAAATTTTATACGATTTAAGATATTTAAGATATTTAGAATAGGTTATATTATATTTATTATATTTATATTTATATTATATTATTATATTTATATTTAGAATAGGTGTTAAATAATTGGGAACGCGTAGAAAATTACGCGCCTTCCACGTTACATCTGCTCGAGAAAGAAAAAGAGAAAAGAAACCTCGAAGAAGAAGCAAGCTAAATAGTTGGAAATTCAAAATTCTCTCGAGATAAAATTTTACAGAGGTTCAAGAGATGTTAAGAATAGGTATTATATTTAGAATAGATATTTAAACAATTGGGATCGTCGAGATAAAATTTTATATATGATTTAAGATATTTAAGATATTAGATATATTTAAGATATTTAGAATAGATATTATATTTATATTTAGAATAGATATTTAGAAGAGGTGTTAAACAATTGAGAACGCGTAGAAAATTGCGTGCGTTACATCTGTTAGAAAAAGGAAAAAAGAAAAAACAAACTAAATAGTTGGAAATTTAGAATTCTCTCGTCGAGATAAAATTTTACACGATTTACAGAAATTCAAGAGGTGTTAAACAATTGGAAACGCATAGAAAATTACGCGCCTTCCACATCTGCTCGAGAAAGAAAAAAGAAAAGAAACCTCGAAGACGAAACAAAATAGTTAGAAATTTAGAATTCTCTCGTCGAGATAAAATTTTACACGATTTAGAAGAGGTGTTAAGCAATTGGGAACGCGTAGAAGATTGCATGCGTTACATCTGTTCGAAAAAGAAAAAAAGAAGAAACAAACTAAATAGTTGGAAATTTAGAATTCTCTCGTCGAGATAAAATTTTACACGATTTAGAAGAGGTGTTAAACAATTGGAAACGCGTAGAAAATATGTATATATATATAAGAAATGATTGAATTGTTTCCCGATGGTCGATGGATATCGGATTCCTTCCATTTATTGTTCTTATGGATGATTTACTTTGGCTACTCGAGTATCGAGTCTAGACGATCGGTTTACTTTCAGTCGTACAATTTCTCAAATGCAATAAACAAACGTTGGCTCTTTAATGGTAGCGGCAAAGCGAGGTCACCACTGTCAACGCTGGGACGAGGTGGTTAAGAGGATTTCCGATCCTGAATCTTGTTAAGGGAACGTTGAAAACGAAGCGTGCGAATCCCAACGACAGCGGTGTAGTAGCCAGCCGACTGTCGTGCGACAGCTATGGAATGTTTAGGAAATCCTAACCTGATAATTCGTACTTTATTTACCGGCCAAGTATCGCGTATAATGATATTAGTCGTGGATAAAAAAAAAAAAAAAAAAAAAAAAAAAATTCTCTCGAGATATTCTCCATAAAAATATCTCGATCGAATTGAATCACGAAATTTCTTTGAAGGAGATTTGCATGCCGAAAATGCATATCACAAATGGAATATTGTAAATGATTTAAAAGCTTAAAACGAGATAAAGGAGAAAGTTATCGCTCCCCTTTCTCTTCTCTCTCGAGAATTTAAAGTTACTCCTTATCTTAACACGATCTCGTTTCGACTACACCCTTGATCTTTTTCTCCCTTAATTTTTCGACCACGAGAAATTTCACTTAACTCGACTCTCCGTTCGAACACCTTTCCCCCCCCCCTTCGAAAATTTCAACCTCGTCCTCGGGCCGCCCGATTTCACCCTTTTCGACGTTTCTATAAAAGACCCTCGATTATTCGGTGCACGGGATTAATCCTTGGCGGATAGAGAGGTGACAGCCGGCCCTCTCGTTTGTCCTCTCGTACGGGGCGCGAAAAAAAGAAGAAAAGAAGAAGAAGAAAGAAAATGGAGGAAGGACGAGAAGAGAGAAGGAAGGCTTTCGACTCTTCACGTTCTCGTGGAATTATTTCCTAATCCGCGCCGAGATCTAAACGGTTGCCAATCATTTCCGGTTCTCGGATTAGTCGCGCGCGAAAAGTTGCCTTTAAGTAAGGGCGTGAAACTGGCCCCCTTCCTGGCCAACAATGAGAGTCTTGGGCACGAATGCTGGCTTCGTAAGCGGATTACAAACGATTTGTACACGCGCCTCGAAAAACGCTCCTCTCTCTCTCTCTCTCTCTCTGACTTTTCTCGCCCCCCGTTTCGTTCAATATTTTGAGCCACGAGTTCAACGTCGATATGGATATCTCCTTTCGACTCGTCGAGCGAATTTTCAAACTTGGAAGCCGTTTCGAAGGGAAAAAAAGAAAAGAAAAAGCGAAGAATAAACGCGTAACGTGTCCCGTGTCGTTGGGGGTCAAAATTAGATCCCCATCCTTGTCGTTAAAAATTTACGAGATATGAATGGGGAAGAAAAACTCGCCAACGATTGTTTCGTCGGAAGAAGAAGAAGGGAAAAAAAAAAAAAAAAATCTACGATTGAGATACGTAGGAAAATGGTCGGGCAAAGTGGCGTCGCGCAAGCGTGTCCGACGGCAATTAAGCGACGACGGCGTTACCTCCTCTCGGTTAATTGGCTTTCATTAATTCTTTATTGGATTGAACGAGCAAGGTGGACAACGCCGCGTGTTACCTATAATTACTCCTGCTAGATTAGATTGCGCCCGCGCAAAACAGCTGCACGAGATAACGTCAACTCGACGTCAACGAATATACTCCCTTCCCCCTCCCCTTTTTTTTCCACTCCCCTTTCCTGTTCATATCAGACACCCGTTATCCTATTTTTTAATAATCGTCACGTAATCCTCGAGAGAGGAGACGAGATATTATTTGAAAACAATCGTCGAAGGAAGTTTGTCTTATTTTCATCATTATTCCCTTCTTTCCTCAGAAGAGAAGGGAAATTCTCGGCCGAGGGAAAGGGGGTAGTGTCGAAGAATCGCCGTGTACGGTCGTTGTAATTGCAAACGGCGTTACTCCTTCTAATTGGCCTTCGTTAATTCCTCGACTTCGGCAACGGGTGAGGTTAACTGATAACGGTCGTTACTCGATCGAAAGGAAAGAAAAACGCCACGATATCGATTTCTCGAGGATGCCTCGACATTAGAAAGAAATCGACTCGTGAGTCGATTCTTTAGAATACGTTGATGCACGAAAATTTGCATTTACGTTCAACTTGATAGAATAACGTGATCGATAGTAAACGATTATCGCCATTGTTGCGATTTATTTGAAATGGATGCGTGTAATCTAAGATATTTTCGATGCGTATTTCCAAATCGTTATGAGGCGGTTTAAAATTTTCATTGTCGATCATCGAAATAAATTTAGAAAGATTATCCAAAGCGTGGTACACATCCATCCAGTGGTTAAATTTTAAAAGAATCGAAAGGGGGAGGGAGGAATTGGCACGAGCAATGACCTCTCTCTGTCTCTCTCTCTCTTTGTCTTATATCGCACAGGCAGTTTGATTTACTCTCGAGATCGATATCGAGGGAAGAAACTCGCGAGTAGGATAATTGTTCGAAGCGGGATAAGACGTTGTTTCCGTTTTTTTCTTGTTTTTTTTTTTTTTTTTTTTTTGCGCGCGCGGAGGAAAACGCCGGCCAATTCCTCTGGTTCTCACAGCCAGAAGCAGTATTAGTGCCTCTAATCACGTAGCCGTAGTCATGCGCGTAATTGTTCTTAATGTCTTTTTTTCTTCCTTTTCTTTCTTCTTTCCTTGTTCCTTTTTTTTTTTACGAATAAAAATAAGCCGATTACGAAAAGTGAGTAAGTACGAGGTTAGCCTCGAGGAAGGAAAACATCGTGGCAACGATGATGGTAAGAGGAACGAAGGAGGGAATGTGTGTTTACACGCGAGAGAGGAGAGGAGAGGAGAGGAGAAAAAGCTGATGGCTGAAAATTGACGTTGGAAATCGTCTCGAGAACGGATTGGCGGATTAACCAACGGCGTTCCCTTCTCTCTCTCTCTCTGTCAATGTGGCAATCAAAAATGGAGGAGTGTCTGTCTCTCTCTCTCTCTCTTCTCTTTTTTTTGTCGTTAACGAATTGAACCAAGTGTAATATTCTTCCCCTTCGACGAGTTTTGGTTAAACGATCAATAATTTCGAGTGAAATAATAGTGAAAACAGGAATAATACCTCTTTCGAGCGATTACGATTGAGAATTAAGTAAGACAGGTTAGCGAAGGAATAAATAAAGAAGGATCTCGAGTTACGAGTTTTAAAACGGATTGAATTAAAAGAGGAAAGAAAGGAACGAGAACGGGCGGAAGTGTCGTAACGTGAGTGGCGAGCTTGGTTAATGATCGTTGGGGATATTCCATTAAAATCTCGAAAAAAGTCCCGCGATGGCGGCCTCTAATTAGGGGACCGAGGGACGGAAAAATCGTATTGGGATCGTTTTAAAAAAAGGAAGAAGAAGAAGAGAAAAAAACCGCCGCGTTCCGTGAAATTTCGAAAGCCAGATCGATCACGATGCTACATATTATTATGCTGACCGTCCTCAAGGGTCAATAGCCGTGAAGCATCGGCCAATTAAAGAGGAGAGGACCGAGGATAAACTCGCGGATAGACTCGTCCAGAAATGATGGAATGAATGGAAGGGAAAGCGTTGTTGGGATTTCGTTTCTTCCTCCGAATATCCGTTTTAAAAGATTCTCTTTCGATAAACGAACTTATTAATCTCCTCGAGTGAAATTTCCAGAGTGAAATGGCACTTTGAATACGAATCGATAAAAAAACCTGCGAGGTAAAAGATTCACTTGGTGGCCTCCCCTCGAAGGAAGACTGGATTCACTGGTGTAGCAGAGAGTTGAACAAATGAGGGTAACATAATTAAAGCGTTGGAGAGCCGAAGACCAATTTCGGGCCATTAAAATCCCTAAACTATGTCGGTTCGATGTGAAGGCGAGGAAGAGGAAAGACCCTTGTATCTCCCGGGAAATATCTGATTCCCGCGCACATTTCGTATCGTTTCTCTCGCCGAGCCTAACATCCGCCCCCATAAATGTCCTTGACACCTTCGTGAAAGTCCACGCGAGCGTGCGTGCGACGAACGAACCATCTCTCTCTCTCTCTCTCTCTCTCTCTTTCCCTCCTATTTCCCCCTCCTAGCAGCCCATCCCTTTACCCTCTACGTCTAGTAATCGGTCAATTAAGCGAGGCGGAGGATTCGTTGTGGAGAAAAGAAGGATGAGAAGATAATACGTGACGACAGGCCGCTTACCATTGGAAGTAACGGAAGCGCCATCGTGATGGCTGGCGTCGCTATCCTCGTCGAGGTTGCTGTTGTTCAACGATGTCCTCGACTGGTGCCTTACGCTGAGGTCCCTGGGCGTGGACGGGGGGCTGGCCGGTGGCTCTTGGCTCTGGAGGGCGGCCTGGTGGTGCATCTTGCTCGACGCGCCGCCGAGGATGTCGGTGATCATGAATCTGGACCTCTGGGGCATCGTGGTCGAGGACGCGTCCCCGCGCTCCAACCCGTTGTTGCCCGCGTGATTGTTGCTCCTCGAGTCGAGCCCATTCGAGAGACGCTCCACGCTCACTCCGTTCCTCTCCACGATGTTCTCCAGCCTGTGGGCCTCGAGGCCGGACATCCTGGTCAGGTTGAGGCCGTTGCTGTTGGCCACTGTGACGCCGCTACGTGCCGCCACGTGGTGGTTCTGGTGGTGATGGACGGTCATCACGGTACACGTAGGTGGTTCCTTCGGGCTACGGCCACCCGCGGGTGCCTCTGTCGCCACCCCAGGACTCGCCCGATACCTGGGAGACAGAATCTTGCCGACGGTTGACGGGGCGTAGCAAAGTCCAACTCCGAAAACTCGAAATCCCTCCGCCTATTCCTACCTTTCCTTCCTCTTGTTCTTGTTCTTCTTGTTCTTTTTTCTTCTTCTTCTTCACTTCACTTATTTATTTTCCCTCCTTCCAACACCTTTCTTTCCTCTCCTGTCCCTGTTCGCCCCCCTTTACCCGTGACATCCCTGTGTCATTCCTATCCTCGCTCGCTGTTCGATATTCGATATCCGATCCACGAATATATAATAATTATTATCACACTGTTTCTCTCTTCTCTAACGTCAACGAAACTCACGCCGTTCGTGTTTCGCGGGAAGACGCGATGTCGCGATGATCTCGTTTCGCGAACGTTTCTCGAACGGGAAAAAATCGGGGTAATAATAAATGGCGACCGACGCGCCTCGCGCTCGCTCCACCTCCACACACGTCTCCACCTTCTTCTTCTTCTTCTTTTTCTTCTTCTTCGTCGTCGTTTTCGTCGTCGTCGTCGTCCTCTTGTTGCCGGCAATTAAGGGGCGCTCCGCTCGCCTCCTTGGTTAATTGCTAATTGGCCACTTAACATAATTGCCGCGCGTAACAGCCAGTTCGTCGGCCATTTCCGCTCTGCTTTTTCCCCTCCCTCGCCCCTCTTCAACCCCTCCCCCTCCTCCTCGTTTAATTATCAATTATTATTCCTTTCACAACGAATGTAGAAGAGACCTCTCCTTTCCTTCTTTCCCTTTTTTCTCTCTTTCCCTTTTTCACGCGACAGCGCGTGGCCTGATGACGATAACAACGATAATCCGTCGTACACATACGATACGAAACACCCTGTGACGGCTCCAACTTCTCCGCGCTCTGATCCAGGTTCCAGAGGAGATATCCCCTTAATGGAACCGGTGGCCGAAGACGACGCGATTCCACGGGATCTTGGACGAGGCACACTCGATCATCCGACCGGTTAATCACTGGTGTCGCACCGCGATTAATGGACGGAGAGGCACAGACCGAACCGGTTATATATACTCTCTTCTCTTCTCTTCTCTTCTCTTCTCACCGAAAACTCTTCGAAAACAACTCTGTTGTCCTCTTTCCTTTCTTCGAAGCGAGGAAACAAAATTTGTTGGTCACTTTCGATCGTGTTCACCGTGCAACGATAGTCCAATCGGAGGCGGGGGGTGACATCTTCCTTCCTTCCTTCCTTCCTTCCTTCCTTCCTCCCCCCTTTTCGAAGCTAATCGATCCACGAAGCCTAGGATTTCGTTTCAATTAAGCCTTCGATTTCTCTCTCTCTCTGTCTCTCTTCCTCCCTCCCTCTCTTCCTCCTTCCCTTCCTCCCTCTCTTTCTCTCTCTTCTATCGGAAGAAACGCGCGCGCGCGCGCGCGCGGAAAATGGTCGAAAATTGGTGCGTGGAATGCGTCGAACTCGCGGCGAATAATTGGAGACGGGAAGAAAACGCGCGGCGGCGAAAGATCGTTTCGAGTGATGAAGGATTGATCGATCGTTGTCGAGAATCGTCTCCCGTGTAGAATCGGTTCGAGGCCGAGGCGTGCGTTGTGCATCGGGTTGCCTCGACTGATCTGCTCGCACTGAACGGGACGCCGACCGCCTCCGTTCCTCGTTCCTGGGCGGCCATATCGCCACTTCGGCACGCCCCCTGCTCCCCCCACCGCCGCCCGCTCGCGGCCAATCGGGGGGAGCGGCGCTAACGAGCCGGCCAATCGGCGTAACGGGGACCTCGGCGCCTCCGCTACGTGGCGCGGCTACGCCCAACTAATTTGAAATGTGTTTCAGCGGTAATTCGATATAAAATTGTAGTTAATATCTTTCATTATAGCGCGGCCCGGGTGGGAGGGAGGAGTCGAGAGCCGAGTCGCGCTTGGAACAGCGCGGAGAGCGCGGATGGAGGGGTGTCGAAGGGAGGTCGAGGGGGGTCGAGAACCGACCGAATCGGGGGAGGAGGGGACGGAAGGGGGGGCAGAAGAAGAAGGGGTTCGAAAGGAGGAGAGAGAGATTGATACGAAGCGCGCTTCCAGAGCTTCCACCGGAGCTCTCTCGTTCTCTCCTCTCCTCCTCGCTCGAGGAGGAGAGACGTGACCACCTGGAAGGGGGTTGAAGAGGCATCGAGGACGAAGGGTGATAGTGATGGTGGTGGTGGTGGTTGTGGTGGTGATGATGGTAGTGGTGGTCCTTCTACCGCGGATCCGTTCGGCTGCTTCTACTTGGGTCGTCAAGGATGCGGACCAAGGATGATTCTACTACTCTTCGCTCCGCACGAAACGAACTTTCCCAAGTTCGAACGTTTTTCCCCCTCCCCCCGTTGGACGATTTTAAGGCCGATTCTCGAATGCTTTTCGGCTAATATCGGTTAAAATATCGCGTTACGATTTGACTCGAAACGATTATTATCGGGCGATTCGATCGATGCAAAGATTAATAACTTAGGTAGATACGTATAGGTAATGATAAGAAGAATGGGTTAGGACAATTTTTTTGCACAATTTCTTAATTTCTCGTTCTAATTCTTCGTACGTTTTAATTTTAATTACGTATTTTGAATTTCGAAAGAATCGATGATGAAAAGGAGACAAGTGATGTTCTCTCGCGAGCGAAAAAATAAAAATAAGAAAAATTTCCGATATTCTTCTCGCGTCGTCTTCGCGAAAGAAAAGTGGTGATTGGAACGAGATAGGGGGAAAAAAGGAAAGGAAAACGAAACTTTCCCAACACCACCAAAAATTTCACCACCGGTGGATCAGTGAATCGGATCTAACGACCATCTGGTTCGAAGGTGTTTCAAAGCCTCCTCTCTCTCTCTCTCTCTCTCTCTCTCTCTCTCTCTCTCTCTCTCTCTCTCTCTCCGTCCCCCCTCTCTCCTTCTCCCTCTCGATGTCTGCCAACTATGCCCGCTCCAATTTACGTACGGTGTGTGTGTGTGTGTGAATGCTCTTTCTGGAATCTATTGGAGCGTTTCGAACGTGAAAATACGGTTCACGCTCGGAAACAATGAGCGCAAGCGTCGAGGAATAATTATAACAGCGCTCGCCTCGTATCGTCGACGAACGAACGAACGAACGAACGAACGAACGAACGAAATCGGATTAGACACACCGCGGTGAATCGAAATGGAAGAATTATAGAAATTAGGGTGGCATCATTTAATTAGGGGCGGTGGAAGCCGATAGGCGGATGCGTATTTACGCGAACGAGACCCCCATATGGCGTGCTGTGACAACGCGATTACGTACACCGTGTGTTTGAAAGTAGGATAGAAGAGTTTAATATATATGTATATATATATATATATAAAAAAAATCGATCGAATTAATCGATACATTACGTATCGTATAGTATTTATAGATAAAGCTAGTATTTTGTAAGGATTCTTTCTTCGTATCCGTTGACGCTCGATCGTTTATTTATTTATTTATTTATTTTTTTAAAACAATCAATTTTCTCGCTCCAAAAAACACTGAGATGATGATGAAATACAAAGATACGAGAGAATCTCTCTTCTTCCATCTTCCGTTTTCGACATAAATATATCTAAATAAGTTGAATAAGTGTAAAAGTAATCGCGCTTGAATAAGCCTCGAGGGAGAAAAAATTGCGAGCTTCGAACGAACTCGTCTCACCCCTCCTCTCCCTTTATCGAACAAATTACGAGGCCGAATCGCGGGCTAGGAAATGCTCCCGTCGTTAAGTGCTCAGCTATTCGCGCTAACTACGCTGCGTGACGTGTTACCATTAAGCGACGATTATTACACGCCGTAGAAAAGAATAACGAAACGTTATATCAACGTCCTCCCCCCTCTCTCCTTTTTTTTCCCTCTTCCACTTTTTCCTCCTCCTCCTCCTCCTCCTCCTTTCCTCCCCCACATTTGTACGAAACGAATAAAGGCGAACGACGTCGGCTCGATGTGAAGAAAAGAGAGAAGAAAGAAAAAGAAACAGGTTAACGGAGCCTGTAATGAGACCATCAAACCGTGACACGATTTAAACCACGGCCACCGCGGCAAGAAAGGCGAACGCTTAGCTTTTCCTCCCTTCGGTTTGCACCTACGGCTTTACTGCCCTTTTGCGGATGTGCAACACCCTCCTCCTCCTCCTCCTCCTCCTCCTCTTTCTCGGCGCGCCTCATGTCGACTCATTAAAGGAACATGAGAATTAGTCACGAGGTTAGAGGCTTCGTTGAACAGAAGGCCGAACGCGAACAATGACTTTTCCGTCATTTTCCATGATTCCAGACAACAAGAGGGGGAGGAAAAATCGTCAAGAGTTGTTTGTTATCTCTCGAACTCGGTGTTTCTTAATCGACGAGAGATTATTATTATATTATTATTATTATTATTATTATTATTATTATTATCTGTTTACAGCCCCTCGATTCAACGTTGAGAGTTTTTTTTTTTTTTTTTTTTTTTTTTTTTTTTTTGCGAGAAAATGAGATTCTTCGTGTCTTTTTAAATACGCGTCCATCGAGAGAAATGAAAAAACTCTGAAAAGTTTTCTTAAGCAATTGCACGATTGAAGGATTGGTCGAATGGAATACGATTTTGAAGAATCGAGTATCGATCGCGTTTTACGAGGGGGAAGGGGAGAAAGATTGGACAACTAGGTGTTTGGAGTTATTCGGAACGAAACGACCTTTCGTGACGCGATTTGCCGGAAGCGTGGCTGCTTTCAAGGATTTTTATCCGATCGTAAACCAGCTTTCACGACCGATTTGTGAACTTATTTCATTAAACGTTTTCTTTTTCGTCCCTGAGAGAAACCCAATCTGAAATCGGGTTATCAGGTTAGAGTTTATTAGAAGTGTGCGCGGTCTCTAGAAAAAGGAAAAGAAAAAGGTTTGATTCGCGCGAAAAGTGAATTTTTCCTTTCTTTCGAACTCGCTTGGGATTTTTTTTTTTTTTAAAACACCTTTCCGAGGAGGAGGCGTAAGATTCACCGAGGGTTAATTGCAAGTTGATGAAAACAGTTTTAACGCTTTTAACTTTTCACTTGGCCTTCCACACCACGGACGGCGAGACTCTCATGTATATTTAATAAACCGACACGTGGGTACACTTGTCTAACCTGTTAACGCGATACATGGTGTATCCATGTTAATTCGCTCTCGAGGCTTTAAAAAATTCAACAACCTAACCGCGCTTCTTCACGCCCGGCTGCACCCTCTCCTCCTCCTCCTCCTCCTTCTTCCGATTCGTTCGCCGGGATCGAACTTGGAGAAATTAATCTATTCTAAAATCATCCAGCTCGCGAGAAGAGTAATAATAATCATTCTCATAGTCGTTCTATCGAAGCAGCGATTAAGAAAGGAAAGGCTCGTATCGTATCGAAGAGAAAAAGATCGTTCTCTCTTTAGAGTATCGAGAAATAATAAAATAGTAAACTCGATTAACCATTCTTGTAATCATATCGACGAGATTGACCAATTTCAATCGTCAACGTTCTATGGAAGGAGCGATTAAGATCCAAGAAAGGAAAGGCCATTGAAAGTATCGTATCACAGCGAAGAGAGATTAAAATAGTAAACTCGATTAACCATTCTCGTAATCGTCAACGTTTAATTAATCGAGAGACATCGTACTGACGATGTCAAAACAATTGTCAACGTTCTATGGAAAGAGCGATTAAGATCCAAAAAATTGTATCGTATCGTATCACAGCGAAGAAGAGAGAAAGATTAAAATAGTAAACTCGTAATTGTCAACGTTCAATTAATCGAGAGACGTCGTACTGACGACGTCAAAATAATCGTCAACGTTCTATCAAAGCAACGATTAAGAAAGGAAAGGCTCGTATCGTATCGAAGAGAAAAAGATCGTTCTCTCCTTAGAGTATCGAGAAATAATAAAATAGTAAACTCGATTAACCATTCTCGTAATTGTCAACGTTCAATTAATGGAGAGACATCGTACTGACGATGTCAAAATAATCGTCAACGTTCTATCGAAGGAGCGATTAAGATCCAAGAAAGGAAAGGCCATTGAAAGTATCGTATCACAGCGAAGAGAGATTAAAATAGTAAACTCGATTAACGATTCTCGTAATCGTCAACGTTCAATTAATCGAGAGACGTCGTATTGACGATGTCAAAACAATCGTCAACGTTCTATGGAAAGAGCGATTAAGATCCAAAAAATTGTATCGTATCGTATCACAGCGAAGAAGAGAGAAAGATTAAAATAGTAAACTCGTAATTGTCAACGTTCAATTAATCGAGAGACATCGTATTGACGATGTTAAAACAATTGTCAACGTTCTGTTAATTGCATGAAACGGGGCCAAGATCGAGGAGAGAGCGTTTTATTGTATCGACAATCGCGACGACGATCGCCTCGAAGAGAGGAAGGGAAGGAGGGGGATCCCGCGGGGCGGTCGGGCGATAAACGGTCTGAAATTAACGATCCTTTAAAACGGTCGTAAAATTCGGCCGGAGATAAGGATCCACCTTCCACTTGCTTCCTCCGGTATCGGCCGCCACGCAACGAAACGTACTCGCGAGCTCACAAATTACTCCCACGCTCGGTTAACAGTGTTTCGCGCGTGCTGTGCAACCTGCACGCTCTTCCTACGCGCGCGCCTTCCTCCTCCTCCTCCTCCTCCTCCTCGCGCAGCACGAGCCGGCGCGGTGTTCCCGCCCGCAAAAAAAAAGAAAAATCAAATCCTGTCCCCGGTGGTGAGTTATGATAGGACGGGTAAGGGACGAGGAAAACGTCGTGTTTAGAGACGTTTGATTTTCTTTCTCCGTGGTGGACGTGTTTAGAAAATATACGCGTTACGATCGATGAGATAAAACACACACACACACACACACACATATATATATATATATATATAAGGTAAATTTTGAATAGCAGGAAAAATCATACGAATCGCAATCATCGATCTCGATCTCGATGAGCATTCCGATTTATAAAATTTTCGATCGGCAATAAGGAGATCGATCTAAAATTTGGAAATTGAATGCGAGGAATATTTCAACGCGAGATTTGTTGCACGTTGATACGGAGCGTTAAACCGAGAGGCGAGCGAATGAATTAATTGCGAACGCGACCGCAAGCACCGCAACCACGATCAATCAACACGACTTTATTCAATCCAGCTTCGATCCCCTACCGATACGACGTCGTTACCGCCGTTTACCGTTCGAGTCGAGCTCGCCACGATCTCGAGTGTCTCTTCGACGCGAGATTTCGCCTTTCTCTCTTTTCCTTTCTTTTCTCTTCTTTTCCCTCGCCGCGCACGGTAATCAACGTGGCGCACACCGTTGTAAACCGAGTGTTAAATAAAACACACGAGAGAAGGGGGAAAGGGGAAGGGTTCGTGGATCGTGGAAACGGAGCGTGAGCAAACGGACGAGGCGGCGGGCCTCTCCTCGTTGGCAGACGAGAGCAGAGCAGAGCAGGGTCGTCGCGCGTACGCGTTTCGCGTGGTGGTGGTGGTAGTCGTAGCTCGTACCGTGTCCGATGCATATTCATACGGCCATACATTATACCGAGCGAGCGGTGCACGCGGCAGGCCAGAGCCGAGATCTTAGATTAAGGTAAACGCCGGTTAAGTTAACGGCTAAACTTCCATAAGTCGCATGCGCATCGCGTACGATTTACCTTCTCTCTTCGATTCGTCCTTCGATTCGCCTTTTTTCTCTCTCCCCCCTCTTCTTTTTTTGCTTTCCACCGAGTTTTATCTTATCTCGAATTGACTCGAATTCCCTTTCTTTCTTTCTTCTTAAGTATCGGTGTAATCTCTCTCGAGTTTTTTCTCAAATTTTTTTCCCCAAAAAAATTACGTGTCGCGTTTCTTTTGTCGTTTTTTTCCTTTTCTTTCTTTCTTAAGTATTTCTCGAAGCAAGCAAGAGTATATCGCGCGCGTGCACGTTTGTTACGGTTAACTGCTCGGTTAACTGTGATCGGTTCCCGTGCCGATAGAGGAAATTTGGCGCACGAAAGAGGAAAACTACGTTGAGGAGGAGAGTTGGAGACGATTGGAGAGTTAAACGGTGGGTTAATCGAAGGTGAAGCTCTGTAAGTCCGCGTTTCGCCTATGCAAATTGCGTGCAAGCGCATGAACGTTTACGTGTCTTTACCGATGGGAATCGCCACGAACGGCTCGATGATTTTCAACGGGATTTTTTTTTTCTTTTTTTTTTTAGTATAACGTTCCATTTTCCAATTCGAAACCCGCGAGTTTATCGCGTGCAAAAATTGCTACATTACGGTTAACGATGCGGTTATCGATCAGTGGAACGGTGTTGCGATTTCAGTGCAAATACGCGCGGTTGCTCGATCAGTTTGAACGAAACGAGGGATTCTTGGTCGTTTAAAATTTACGATTTATCGTTTCTGATAGAAGAGATTCCTCGCGTAAGCGATGTTTAAAGTAAATAGTTTGAAAATTAAAGAATTAAAAGAGATCTTGAGAAAAAAATTGAGAAGAAAATCGTTTTTACATCCAATTTACATCCGCAACGATTCGAGGATCTCGAAGAGCGAAGAATAAACGTTGCCACAAATTTCTTCACTTATACACGCAAGCTGAGCCCAAGTATTTCCCTGGTGTATGCATTACAGAGAAATTAATTAAAGACAAGAGAGAATCAGTATCGACAGGATACACACCGCGGCGGAAATTGCCCAAAGAGCTTGCCAAATACCACGATAATTCGTCATCGCGAATGTTGAAACGAATTCGCCAAACTTAATAAACCATCGATCGCATCGTGATAAGCGAACAGAGAGAGAGAGAAAGAGAAAGAAATAACAGGAAATAAAAGAAAATCACTTTTTCTCCTCTTTTATTTATTTTTATTTATTTATTTATTTTTTTTCAATTAAAGGCTCCTCTAAAACTCGACACGCAAACGCATTCGACAACATCTCGAGATTTTCCTTCGACGACACAATCGTGCAGGTGAGACGATTAAAGAGAACCGACAAACGCGAGCTCCCTTATTCCCGTACGTATCCGATTTCGTCTAAGAGCCTCCATTACCGGCAATTTGCATTGATAGCGAGCTAGATAACCTTGAAACCTTGAATGTAAGAGCCACTTTGCGTCTCCCGAACCCACCCTAGGACTCGTATCCATCCTCATCGTTCTCTCTCGAACGAGGGAACGATGGTTGTGGAAACGGTGATCGTTCGTAAAATTTTCCTTTTACTTTTTTCCGTATGATACCTTGAAACGACGCCTTTTCCTCCACTTTTCCATATAAAATCATTTGGAGAGAAGAATTGCACGAACTTCTATATATTTTTTCCCGATTATAAAATTATATCCCCTTCGAAATATTGTTATACCGTTATTATTAATTTAATCAGGGTAAAGGGAAAAATCTGCAACTTTTCCCACGAAGGATTAATTTATTATCGAAACCGTTATTATTCGCACCGTTCGTTTCCACCGAGTCATCGTTTCTGTGGGGGCGGTTTCTCAGGGAGAGGGGGGAGGTTTGCTTTTCGAAAGGTGCGCGGCCCCCTTGCCCAGAGTTAATCTCGACGGGGTCGTTATTACGCGACCGCTGAAAGCTGAAAAGAAAGAAGGAAAGAATGAAAGAAAGAGAAAAGCGTTTCCTCGTAATGGCGGTACTTTTCTATAGCAATTAAGATAATATTTGCATTCGGGGGTTGTGATTTCCTGCAGGTGTTGCCGAAGCAAAGAGGGTTGAGGGGGGCTCTCGTTAGTTATATATACCCTGTGTTCCGCCTGTTACGTACAGGCGTTCGCCCACCCTCCCTTCTTTTATGCGATATTCGCGTTTTATATAGATGGACAGGCCTGATTATTGCAACGTTTCTGTGTGCGAAAGAAACTTTTTTTTTTCATATTCCTCTCGTTTTATAAATTGATATATAACGTTAAAGAAGCTAGAAAAATCTATGAGCTTTCGATAGAATTAACGATAGATAGACTATATAGATGGACTATATAGATGGATTATATGGATGGATTATACAGATGGACAGGGCTGATTATTGCAACGTTTCTGTGTACGAAAGAAACTTTTTTTTTCACACTCCTCTCGTTTTACAAATTGATATATAACGTTAAAGAAGCTAGAAAAATCTATGAGCTTTCGATAGAATTAACGATAGATGGACTATATAGATGGATTATATGGATGGATTATACAGATGGATTATACAGATGGACAGGGCTGATTATTGCAACGTTTCTGTGTACGAAAGAAACTTTTTTTTCACACTCCTCTCGTTTTATAAATTGATATATAACATTAAAGAAGCTAGAAAAATCTATGAGCTTTCGATAGAATTAACGATAGATAATTAATTATTCGTCGATACTATTACTGTATTAAAGCGCGTAGATATTATAGGATCGATGTTTCTAGCGTTGGAAATATCCATACTCGCCTGTCGATTCTCGGATCGCAATAAGAGAAATCTTAATAAACGCAATCAAATCGATCAACTTTATTGCGACGAAGAATCGAAAGTGAAGATCGATTACTAACTTTCACGCTCGAAGATTTATCATCTCTCCTCCAAATCGTTCATTGATAATGTAACGATCGAGTAAACTTTCGTCCAAATAAAAAAAAATAAAAATCGAACGAAGAATTTTCACAATGTCATCTTGGACGAAGAGTCGATAACATTTTCCTTGTATCGAACTCGTAACAATACCTCTCCCCCTCCCCATGAACCTCGCCATATTCGAAGAGGCTCGTCGCGGCGGCCGGTATGACACATCGAGGGGGAGGGTGTGTGTGTGTGTGTGTGTATGTGTCTCTACACCTTGGCGCGTGCACCCACTGCACACACGCACACGAGGAGGGAGGGGAGGGCTATTAGATCTTTCTCATGCTGATAAAAACTGTATAATGGGCTTAATCGGTTTGCGGGGCCCGGCCTGAATTTTCGTTATTTTTCACGGGTGCCCGGGCAGAGTGAGTGAAAGAGAGAGAGAGAGAGAGAGAGAGAGAAAGGGGGAGTACGTCCGCAACGACAACAAGCCAGGCGCGCTCTATCTACCTCGACGGATCTACTCCCGTTTTTCGCCCTCCCTCCCTTCCTCCTTTCGTCCCTCCATTCCGCCTTTTGTTCCACGGCCGCGAAATCCATTGATCCCGCGGGACACGCACGTCCGGTGGCGGCACCGCACTTTGACGAGGAGGAGGGGGAGGGGGAGGGGGAGGGGGAGGGGCATCCATCGTTCGGGAAATTTTCGAAACAAAAGGAAGGAACAACGGCGGCTCTCCCCCCCCCCCTCCCCTCCTCCCTCCTCGACCAAGATTATTATTTGTTACTTGTCGCGTCTCGTCGATCCGGCCTTTTTTCACCTCCCTTCCCCTCCCTCCCCTCGGATGCTTTGGCCTCCAACCTTTCGTGTATTTTTTTTTTTTTTTTATCTCGAAGGGAATTTTAACGAAGAAGGGATTGGAATATTGGAATAACGAGGGTAACGGATCGATACGTGATCGGAAGGTGAGAGGGGGAGAAGGAATTTTTTTTCTCCAAACGCAATCAAATCGATCAACTTTATTGCGACGAAGGATCGAAAGTAAAGATCGATTACTAACTTTCACGCTCGAAGATTTATCATCTCTCCTCCAAATCGTTCATTGATAAAGTAACGATCGAGTAAACTTTCGTCCAAATAAAAAAAAATAAAAATCGAACGAAGAATTTTCACAATGTCATCTTGGACGAAGAGTCGATAACATTTTCCTTGTATCGAACTCGTAACAATACCTCTCCCCCTCCAAAAGTGACGCGATTCGAGGGTAACTCGGTAACATCACTAGCTGTTCGAAGCTATTTTGAAATGTGAATGAAGAAATGGAGAGAGGGATGCAGAGGTCGAGTCAGATGCACAGATGGAATTTCTTTTCACGCATCCCAATTTTTCCATCATCGTTCGCGATCTCTGCACGCGATTCTCGAAGTGGAGGAGTCAGTTTGCGCCGAGGAGCCGAGCGTTGCTCCCTTAAAAAGCAGCCTCAAGACACAACACATGCAAATTGTCGGTTGTGTTCGATCGGATTCCACCATTATTCCGCCGCATGCCCATCGCCATCGTATCCTACGTATCGTCGATCTACACGAAAAGGTTGAAGGGAAAAGATCACGTTGGATCGTGCGCGCGCAATCTGTACCAGGAAGCGATGCCTCGAAGAGGTTATATAACGTTGCATATCGATGAGCAATTTTTTTTTTTTTCGACGATACGGAAAAATTTACCCCTTGGATAAAACTGGAAAAACTGGAGGTTTCGATCTGTTCGATCTGATAAACGCACGGATTAAAAAAAAGAAGAAAAAGGAAAGAAAAGTGCAGCGGGGATATCGTTATTATTATTATTATTATTATTATTATTATTATTATTATTATTATTATTATTATTATTAGTGGTTGGAGCGCGCGTCAAGGGTTGGCGTAAAAGTGGAAATTAAACGGAAGGGCAATATACAATTACGAGGCAGCGGCACGGTACAGATGCAAATGCCCCCGCGCATATATTATTGTGGCAATTAAAGTTGCCTTTGTGGCGCGGTGAAACGCGGCAACCTTATAGGTATGCCGCTCGCAAGGGTGAGCCAGCTAATCCCGACCAACTAAACTAATATAGGAAACTTGCTTGTACTTATCTACCTGTAACACCGGTGTAAAACGAGTAGTATACCAATACGTGCCCTGTGTTTATATACGTGTGCCCAGAGTGATTCACGGATGCATCGTTGTTATTATTATAGGCATTAAAAAAATATTTCTCGACGACGAGTTATTAAAAAAAAAAAAAAAAAAAAAAACTAATGATACTAATTGTTAATAATAATTCTTTCTTCCAAACTGTTCAAGTTTGTTTGAAGAAAATTCTTGTTTTTTCTCTTTTTTTTTTATTTGCCGTTAAATAACAACGTGATAATATCGTCTGGTGAATCATCCTGTATCCACCATTTTGCGTTTATACGATGTTCAAGGAAAATCGAGAAACCGATCGTCGAGTGGAATTCTTTTTTTAAATGTTATATTTCGATATTATTTTGGTAAAAAAAAAAAAAGGAAATTATTCGCCTCCTCATCGAGTTCCATGTTTAAATCCAAATTTAATACGGGGAACAAGAAGACGACTCGAGACGACTTGGTTTCGGAGAGGCGAAGTTGGATGCGCGCAACTATTCCCTTTTGGGCGAAGTTTGGCCCAAGAGTTTCCGTATTAACTCGAGCACACGAGCGCCTCGGCTCCGTCCGTCCGTCTTTGGATAGCGGCTGATTAGCATAGAAACAGCGGTAAACTCGTGGCTAGCTTACCGAGCTAACAGCGTGTAAAATAACCGCTAAGTTGTCAAGACAATGCCTCCTACGCGCGTAGCACGGCCGCGAACAGGCCGAGTCTGAACACCGCCACGGGCTAAGTCCTCGGCGAATTACTTCCTTCGTCGAGGCATTGTCCAAAGAACTGGCGAGACGTCGCCCGACTTCCGCTCTCCCTCCTCGCGCCGCTCCGTTTCGTACCCAGGATCGACTCTTTCCCTCTCTCTGTAATTCGTGACACGTGAAAAAGAAGGGGAAAAAAATAGAAGTGGAAGTTGTCTTATTCTTCTTCTCTTCTATTTCCTCGAAATAATTTCCTGAAATGGAATAAATATATCTATCTAAAGAAGAAACGGATCGAACGATTTGGTAATAATTATTCGCGCATCGCGGCGAGTGTTACTCAAAATAACACGGTACATACACGAGTCTATAAATATAATTTTATATTTATCATAATTAGAGGTTCTCATATTTATAATTCGAGCTTTCCTGTTTCCCGTAATTATTGCAATAATTTTCATAATTTATATAGCTTTCATTTACGCGGTAATTACACTCTCATATCAATTCATTTCCTTTCCTTTCTAATTTTTTCCTTTTTATTCGTCCATTAAAAAAATAGTAGTAGTAATAACAATAATACCAATAATGCTACAATTTCTTGTAAAACTCGTCGTATTACTCGTTCCATTCGAAGTGTTGGTCGAACACTTTTTCTAGGAATGGAAAATAAAGGGATTAATCGAGTATTTATAAAAAGAAAAAAAAAAAAAAAAAATGAGAACGAACGAAGGAGGGAGGGGGAGGGCTGATTCGTTTCGAACGAAAACTGAAATAAATTCACGGCAATCGGTGTTCTTTCTCGCTGGTCAAAGCTGCAGATTCACGTCATTATCGAACGTTCGTGCGTTCATGGTTTGGTGAATGCGTGATAGCGAATTGAATCGCGCTTGGCGTAAGAGCTTGGCCGGGCAATTTCATATAATATAAATCACCGTAATGGCGGCGAATTAGTTTGATGTCAGGAAGTAACTATACTTCATTATATGCTACGGCAGTCGTGAAAAACTTTTCGCATTGCACGCCGATTTTGTTGCTAAATACGAGTGATCTTATCCAACCACGGCCATATTTATATATATATATATATGTATATATAAAGTATGTTCTTAATTTTATTTTCTCATTCCTTCTTTTTCTCCATGAATATGGATCGAGGAGTTATTAAAAAAAGAAATAATAATAATAATAATAATAATAATAATAGTAATAATAATAGTAATAATAATAATAATAATAATAATAATAATAACGCAACCGCAATGCCCATTACGTGTACACGAGTTGACATGTTCTGTATTTTTTTTCCTTTTTTTTTTTAATTAAGAGGCCAAGTACTATTATAGAGTTGCTAATTTGCAGAAGAAATTTCTGTTCCTCCTTTCTTGGTTCCGTTGTTATTTTTTTTTTTTCTTTTTTTTAGAAATTTCTAATCCGATTATTTGTCGAAACTTTCCATTGCGATCGAGGATAGATACGCTTACGTGGAACGAGAGTCAAAAGTGAGCGTTGGAAAAATAATATTCGTTCGTTACGGATGGGCGAAATTCTGAACGTTCCGATGCGTTAAAAACGATACGACACGTGTGTTTTATTTTTTTTTTTTTTTTTTATTTCATGAATCTTTCGTTCATAACAACTTTTTTTCAATCGATCTCAAAATAGAAATCACCGTAACGAACTCCTCGAACTAGATTCTCGTACGTAGTAACACAACAATTGTTCGAGCAAAACGCTTCGATCTTTCATTCCGATCGAAATTTATTATTTATTCATCCCGTTATTTCATTGGAAAATAATAGAGATCCAAGATCGTTTGCAAACACATCCGTTGCAAATTCTCAAATCGTACGTGTTTTCCAGGATGGAATCAGGGCGCAAGTAATAACTGTCCCCGCATTCGAAATTTAAGAACGACGGCCCGCAGTTTTTCCTCCCCGGAATGGAATGAGAGTCGCTTTCACATTCTGCCCGCCACGCCAATTGAAATATTTTTTCCAACCGGGTATAACGTGTATCGCCTCCCGCACACCCCTTGGCGGCCATTCCTGGAAGCCAATTAACTCTCTGGTGGCGTTGGTTCGATCGAGTCGAGAGGGGCACGATTACGAGAGAGAACGATCACGCGTCAACCACGATCGCACAGGATCGTGTGATATGAAAAATTCTTACGAGAAAACGACTTAACGATTTAACGAAAAAAAACCTTTCCAGGAGAAGATATATATGTATATATTGAAATGATGTTTAACACGAGATCCGCGTGGAGATCGCGTGATGCGTCGAGGGAGGAGGAAGGAGATCGGCGAATCGCGATCAAAAAAGGCGGCTTGAGATTCTTAATTGCCCGCCAGTAAAGAGTAAAGTGCACGCGCATGCGCGCGCGTGTATTCCTTCGTTTCGTTCGTTTACGGAAACTCGTGGTAGAGAAGGATTTGTTTTATTTTACGTTCACCGAGTTCCTCTCGTCCGTTCATTCGAATAATTTTTAAATTCTAATTTTCGTTGCTGTAATTGAAACGAATTTCGGCTATCAATTCGATCGATCTATTCTGGAAGTTTGGAAGTGGAAACTTTTTGCGTTGTTATTTTAGGTTATGTTGAACGAAGTTTCTTCGATTAATATTTATGTTCGATTAATTTCGTTAATTCGCGTATCAATTGGATCGATCTGTTTTGACGTGTGCAGTTTTCTCGCGTTGTTGTTTTAGGTTATAATGTATGTTCGATTAATTTCGTTCTAATTTTCGTTATTGTTTCGAGTAATAGTTATCAATTCGATCTGTTCTCGTTTGGAACAGTGGAAATAGTTTTCGATCTGATTTCTCGTGTTATTCTATTTTAGATGTTATGTTTGGATCGAAATTTCTACACTTTTTTACGGTATTTGTTCGAATAATTTCATTTTAATTTTCGTTGTTGATTCGAGTAATCAACTTATCAATTCGATTCATCTATTCACGTTTGGAACTGAAACAGTTTTCGATCTGATTTTCTCGTGTTATTATGTTACGTTGAATTAAACGAAATTTCTTATAATAATTATTAGGTTAACTTCGTTCGTTGCTTCGAATTAATTCGATTGATTTATATTCTTTTGTTTTAGAGTACAATCAAAATAATTGTTGACCTGATGCTACAAAATGGAAATTTAATATCTATAATATTTCTTTATTGAATAAATTTACTTATCGAGTAGAGTATCTTTGTAGCATTGGGTCGTTATTTAAGAACTTTTGTTCTTTTTTACAATTTTTAACAATTAAAAAACAGAAGCGGAAACCTAGAAATAATCTAATTATAGATAAACAAAAACTCTGATATTTCCACAACGTTCGCCTTTCAAAAAATTCGCCTCGCCATTCTACTAATTTTTTTCGTTACAACACGCGATAATTAGCGATTCCATTTCCATTTTTATCGAGGAGAAATCAAAGGAGAAAGTTTTTTTCCTACGAACGCATTGCTCCATTCGTAATTAATCGCGGGCAAAACGAATTTTTAGCGAATCACACGCTCACCGGAAGTGTGCGAGCGCGATCGATATATCCACTCGTCGATATCGATCGAGAAAATCATCCGAGGAAATCGAAAAAGCAATCTTCTGTTACATACTTTTCTCTTTAAATATCCAAAGAATGGAAATCTAGCGATAAAAGTCCTCTTTCTTCTTGTCCTCTCTGATCTGTTCAAGCAGATTTCCTTCTCTCTCCCTCCCTCTCTCTCTCTCTCTCTCTCTCTCTCTTTTCCCTCTCCCGTTTGCGAAACGCAATTAAACCAATTACCGCGACCAGAACGGAGAAATGAAGGCGCGGGAGTTACGTAAAGTAATTGGATGTGCGCGCGGATTTCCTAAAACGATAATTAACGAGTTATTAAGCGGCGGCTATTCCTGCCTTCGACGGTTGCTCGTCATTATCCGCGTTTCACACGAGAGCCGAGTGAAATCGTCGGCCGATCATTCGTAGATAGTGGGGGGAGGGGAAAGAAAAAAGAAGAAAGAAAAAAGAAGGGTATCGCGTTAAAGGGAACAAGGAGGGGACCAAGGAGAGTTTACGGGAGGTTAAGAGAGAAGGACCGAGGGTTTGAAACGCGTTGCGCGCGCATCGCAATATGGCCGCCGCTTGGACGAACAGCTGATCCGCGTGTGTGGACAGGGCTTAAGCGTACAGGATGCAATTACACAGAGGAGCTTAAGCGTTATCGTTAAAAGAAAAATATGCGGTCATAAATTGCCGGTTCTCAGTCGACGCGCATCGTGCCACGGCAATGTATCATGCAAATACGCGAGTTTCATGCTCGTACCTTTGGAATTCATTACACTTAATTGTTCCCGATTGAGACGCTACCGCGTGTTTTCATCGAGTCGAGTTTAATTGCGGGTGTTGTTTCGATCTCTGTGACTTTGCTACGTCGTCGAGATGTTACGATATGTTATATATCGTGTGTATGCGTGCCCGTAATTTCGTAACGTTTGATATCGTTATGATATTATATTATACGATGAAATTAAATTTTTCTTTTCCTTTTTCTCTCCGTAAGCAGAAGTAGTTTTGAGAGCAATGGCTTCTCTTTGGAGGCAAGGCTAATTACCGAGCAACCTCGAACCAATTTCTATGAACCAGCGTTGCCTGTTAGAGAGGGTTTTTTAAAAAGACGAGTTTGAGAACCGTGAAAATAATTAACGTTATAGGGCTCACTGCTCATCAATGATGGCTGTCGGATAAGGCGTACTTGTTAAATTACATACGTTCGCCGAACCGCCGTGCGAGGCTACGGTACGTGAAAGCGGCCATTATCTAGTTTTGCTTTTGCGCAACTGTGTTACACCTTTACCAAAACGTGTCGTCCCCTTCTCGAGGCCTAGTTTATCCTTACCGTGACGCAACGGTACACCGATTATAAATCGCCATGCAACACTTTTTTGTTTGTCACGAAAGAAAATTCGTTCCTTTCGTCGATCATTATTATAGAAATTAACGCTTTTAAAATATTTTCTAGATTTAGAAAACGGCGATTATCTTTATATTAACGCGTTCGAACATTTTGCATTCCCGTGTTATCCTATTTTCTTCTTCAAAAAAAACTTCGTATCTCGTTTCGTCTCCTCCATCCTCTCTCTTTCTCTCTCTTCGAAGCAAGCAATCGTTCTCCAGACAAAGAGATAAAGATAGAGAGAGAGAGAGAGAGAGAGAGAGAGAGAGAGAGAGAGAGAGAGAGAGAGTTTTAAACTCGGAACGATTTCCAATTTATAATTTCGAATCGTTCCGTTTCTCCATTATCTCTCGAGGCCAAGTATTATCGTTCCGGAGGCACGGGTGATACATTGTTGGTTAGCCAGATCGAAGAAGATTCACGCGTGCCGTACACGGAGAGACGAAAAATATCCCGTCCCATCCCATCCCGCGGCCGCCGTGGAAGATGCTGGAGAACCGCGTGATTGCACGTCTTCCACGGGCCATGATGGCCGCTCTGAGCACGGCTATTGGTCGATGGGTAATCACACGGTCCTCCCTTCCTCTCCACCTCGCCTCAAAGATACCGGAGCCACCGCGCTGAAGGCCCGGCGCGCTGTCATTACTCGATCATTTTTTGTTTCAACGGCATTTAATTTGAATCGCCCCTCTCCCCTCCCCCTCACCACTCCTCCGCGCTATCCGCCTCTCCTCCTCCCCCCCATCTTCTCTCGCGTTCCTTTCCTTTCCGACTCGAAAGCTCGGCCGCTTTATCTCTTCCTCGAACAACCTCTCCTCGATATCGTTCCTCCCTTCTCGCCTTCTTATTCCGTTCGCCCCGCGAGACCGAAACCCGTTGCTTTATCCGACTGACCACGATTCATCCTCCAAGACGACATGTTATTACGGGGGATCTCCGGTAATGGATGTTCCTTCGATGGACGCGGGAACGCGTGGATGTAATAATTTGCTCGTTTTACGACCGAGTAATTAGGCGCCGGGGAGGATTGTCCTCTCCCGCTTCCATCTTCCGATTCGAACATCGTATTACATGTATTGACTCGATTCTCGAAAGAAAATTATTTTATTAATTAACGTCGCACGAGAATCTCGCATCGTAAAAAATTCAAATATTCACGTAGACGAATACCGTTTATTCGCGAGAATATCTCATTCGAGCAGTAGTTTATATACGCACGATATTAAGATTAATATATTCAAAAGGTTTCTCTTTGAAGGTATCGAAGCAACGTTTCCTTTCCTTCTTTTTTGAAGTTTGAAAAGAAATTTAGGTATTACGTTACTACGATCGAAGATACCCAAACAAGACATTGGTTCAAGACACTTGATCTCTTCGAAATCGAAGGCGGAATTTCACGATCGGAGTTGCATCCTGTCAATTAAGGCGCGCGCTCCGTCCAAGGACGGAAAAGGATCGGTTGGCGCCAGGTAAAGAATCGTGGAATCGTCCCACGCACGGAGGATGGACAAAACAGGTACACGACGAGCTAATTTCGTGGTGCAACCGTGCCTGGCCGCAGGTTCCTCCCTCTCGCCCCTTCCGCCCTGGGTTAGCCGGTTCCCTTCCCGCGTGTGGAAGGTGAATGAAAGACTCCCCGCGGGCACGAGCGACTCGCCGCTTCGTCGCCCGGCCAGAAACGGAAATCCAGCCGAGAGACCGCGGCCCATTGAGCGGCGGAGGGAAAAAAGACGGGCCGTCCGAAATCTCTGAATGAGTGTAATCTCGTTGCCCCGGGCGAGGGAAAAACGGGGGGCCAGCGTTTCTCAAACCTCGAGGATTCCTCTTTGGGAAAAAGTTTGCTTTGGAAACCTTCGATGTCATTCTGTTCCTTCGTTGGCGAGAGAGAGAGAAGAGATACACGTTTGATATCGAAAGAAGGCTGTTAACAATACACAATCGACGCAATAATTCATCCTCGAGTTTGAATCGGAGGAAAGCGTTGAAATTTATCGAGAATTGTTGGAGCTGAGAATCGCTGGGGAAGAGAGGAGGGGGAGGATAGAAATAGAGATGATTCGCGCGGGTACGTGGAGGGAAGGAGGGGGGGGAGGGTGTATCTAGGCGGTGCACGATGCACGATGGCCGAGAGTGTTCATCTACGCGGCATTCCGCGCCGCGACCGAGCACGAAATTACGAAGAAGAAATGAAATGACACACCCGCCTCGGATTATCTCTCGAAAACGACTTATTAAGCCCTCCCTCGAGCGGACTCCACGGAGCGGAGGATCCATCCCCATCGATCCGTGTTGAATCGCGTACAATTACGTGCGATCGAGATGTGCCTATTCTCTCTCCCCGCTTCGTCGTCGTCGTCCATTGAAAATCCGCCCCGAACGAAAGACATGTAATTTCGATAATCAATCGCGTGAACGTCGTTTAATTTTTACAATACAACGCGCCGCCGCCTTTATATATATATATATATGTATCGCATGGGAACTGAGATGCGTCTGCTCGCGATGAAAGGCTGCTGCTGGCTGCTTTCGAGAGAACCCGTTCGAGCAGGGATCGTAATTCTATCGAAACGATACGAGAAATCTTTGAATTTTTCGTTTCGAAAAATTGATTGTTGAAGAGGTTGGTGTGTGGAGAGAGGGGAGGGAAAAAAATTTGGATAGATAATAGAGTTTCTTTTTTTTTGTATTTATCATTTATAGAAAGGAAGATACATTGAGTCTCGTTTATATTTCTTTTGTTGATAAGACGTTTGAAGCAAACGAAGATAATTACAAATGTAGCGTGGAATAATAAAATTGGTTGTCAAGCCGTCGTTGGTTGGAAACTATCATCGAGATATTTCACGTTTAATCGAAAAAACGTCTGGAAGAAAAAAGGAAGAAACGAACGTTTCATTTAACCAAATTAATATAATCGGATAAAAATCCACGTGTTGTGAATTAATCAAGTACTTACCAAGTATCACGTTTCTTATCGCGAAGAGACGGTCGCATCCCGCTCGACCTATTCGTTCCAGCATCTCTCCAACTTTTCCCCATAATTTGTCCACTAAATTGCTGTTTAAGAGACGATTCTTAAAGACGCCATTTAAATGGTCGTCGTCGGGTTGTCGCCCGTACGAGGACGCTGATCCCATGATGGGAGAAAGTCCATCCAAGCCGGATTATCTAAACACAGAAATAATGACCGTCCGTTTTATCGCGTACGAGAAGGAGATACAACTTCTAATTATGTTTCGAGAGCCCTTCGTGACTCTCTGTCTCTCTCTCTCTCTCTGTCTCTCTCTTTCCCCTTTCTTCTTCGACCGGTTTCTTTTTTCGTCCTTTCGATTTGGGTATCCCTAGGAAATCGCGATTTATCCCTAGGATTGATTATCGCGCGTTGATTGACGCAGTCGGAGAGGAAAGGAAAAATCTTTTACGTTGTAATAATCTGTGATAATTGGTCGATTCGAAACGCTCATCTTAATTGAATCCAATTATTATTCGAATGAATGTTTCGAAGCGTTGAGAAAAAGTTTCTGCAATTAACACGATACTTGGAATTTTATTTACGTTTGATCGTAAGATTTTTCTTTTTCTACGTGGATAATAAAATTATCGTCAATAGATTCTTCCGTTTCGTTTTAGGGATGATAAAGGGGATGATGAAGGGGAGTTCCGTTTGAAAAATAAAATTCAATGTCCTTCGTGTATTTTCAACATCGCGTTAAGCGTTATCAAATAACGCAAATAATAGCATAACTACTAATTCAAATTACTAGGATCCATTAATCTTAGAATATACACTAATACAATTTCTTTTTTATTTCAATATATCTCGATATTTTTCGAGATCGTTCAAGATAATTGATTCGATATCGAGCCCGGTTCTTTTTTCCAACCAATCCCAAACGGAGATAACTATACATATAACAACGTTTCTGTGTTACGTACGCTGAAATTCAACCGCTTCAGCCGTTCTATTGCCAAGCTTAACGCGTCGATTCGCTCTCCAACGTCCGGTCAGAAGAACGCCACAACAATTTCCTACCATTATTCGCCACGACTCCACCTTTACCAACGCGTTGAAACCACTCTTCTTACCGGTCAGGAAAATATTACAATATTATTATTATTATTATTATTATTATTATTACTACTATTCCCTCGAAGAGGCGCGGCTGCTAGCGCAACACGTTTGGATTAATAACATCAGATTTAACGTAATTAAACCGACGTTTCTTTCACGTACGCACACACCTATGTTTCGCGATTGAAACATGTTGCGCTTTTATCGCTGTTGAATCGGCGTCGAACCGCCTCGGGAAACATTTATACTTCTGAATTCGCATACGTACCTCAGTTTCCATCTAAAGATCTTGATACGGAATATGCAATAAATATATATATACAGAATGATTCAAAGAGATACACGTTGAAATAATAAAGAAAATATCGTGTGCGAAATATAAATATATATATATATATTTAGATCTCTTGAAAAAACAACTCTCGTATATCTACATATAGTAATAATCTTTTTGCATTATCGCATATTGCATAATTTTAAATCGGTAAAAAAATCAAGGGATACCTTGGTCTTTCCTGATGGAGAAAACATACGTACGTACGTGCTTTCAGTTACACGTTCTGAAAGATATATCATCCATGCGTGTGCATGGAAAGAGAAGAATAACTTATTTACGATCGAAACGTACCCTTTTTGAATTATATTGTATCAACCTCCTATGAATATATATATATATATATTATAATCTCCGGCAATTATCATCATCTGACGAATTATCGTCATTAAGAGGAGAGGCGCATTGTTGTTTTCTGCAACTCTTGGCGCGGTACAAAAAAGAGGAGGAAGAGGGGGGGAGGAAGAGAGAGGTTAACTCTCGGTTACATAGTTACGTTAATTGCAATACGCATTACGGTCTGCGGAGCGAATTAATCTCGAAGGAAGCCGCGGAAAGGAACGATTTCGTTTGCTCGACGATCTGCGCCATTCTTCTTATTGCGATGACGATACGATTACGATTCTTTGTTCTCTTGGATCCTCTTGTGTCGTGGGAGTGGAAGAGGAGCGGAAAAGGAAAATAAATAGATAAATAAATAAATAAAATAACGAAAAGGAAAGAAGAGAATAAGAGTGGAAAGGAGAGAAAAATACGTTTGGACACGAAAGCATGAGACGACGATGGTGCGTGTCGCTGGACATTCGCATACGCTTAGCGAAACAATTAGACGATTTTATCGCTGCTCCGCGCCACCGGTGCATTCTGTCCCCTTTGCCGCTTGTGTGTGCCCCCACAGGCGAACCGGAAGCTGCGAACCGGCCGCAGGTGTCGCTCTCTCTCTCTCTCTCTCTCTCTCTCTCTCTCTCTCTCTCTCTCTCTCTCTCTCTTACCCGGAATTCCCCCTCTTCGCGTGCACGCGTACGCTTCCGGCGACGCTCATTAACGCGGCTGGATTTGTTATTCGTAATCGTGCACGGTTAATTCGATTTTCACGGATTCTTTTTTCTTTTTTTTTTTTTTGTTCGATTTCTGCTCTCTTTCTCTCTCTCTCTGTCTTTTGTTCTCTTTCGGAGGATCTTTACGCCGGACGGCCTCCATTGTCGAGGGGGAGGGTAGCCCTTTGTTCGAGGCGATGACTAAGCGTCGAGAGTAAGCGTAGATTGTGTAAAGTAAACTGAAATCGGGGGAAATTGGGGGAAAGTGAAACGAGAGATGTTTTTTTTTTTTTTGATAAAAGATTAATTATGAATGAAATTTGGAAATTCGAAAGCGATTGTTCGCGGCAAGTAAAATTATAATTTCGATGTGCGTTTGAAAAGAAAAAAAGAAAAACGATTTGCCTGTTACGCACAAGCCTGTTATTTCGATCGATAAATTAACGATCCCTTGTCAACCGCGCCTTTACCTTGATTCCAATACGCGCCTCCACTTTACCAATTTTCTCGATTACCGGCATGAAAAGCCCTCTTAAGTGGACGGCCACTCGGATTAACCGGAAGGTTTCCCCCTGTCGAATTATCCGTCCCCTCCATTTTCCTCGCCTCGAGCCGAGATGTCTCGGAAATGCCGGCAATTTCGGTGACGAAACGCCGCTAACCACCACCTTCGACCAGGTTTCAGCCCCGGTTTTCGATGGATTCTAACAGGTGCAGCTCTCTTTCTCGACAGAGAGAGAACAAGGGGAAATGGTAATTGGATGGAAAGGTTTTGGAGGATCGAGTTTTTAATATTTACGAAGAGGAGATTAGTCAACTTGCCACATTATCCCACGTTATTCATTTCGCCTAACGATGGATCTGTAGAGAAATGATGTTGGAGGAGAAGTGGAAAATTGAATCAACAACTATCTGTTGCCTTTGTCCGACAAATGGATTCCAATTTTTCGATAATTAGAGAAATGTCTGTCTATCGCTCTCCGCCATTAAAATGACGAGCTATAAAAATTTCGTCTCGTTCCAATCGGATTGGAATCGATGCACAGTCGAGTGTCGTATATATATATATATATATATATATATATAACATTTTCATTTTCGAGAACAAGTGGAGGAGGAAAAACACGGGGCAAACGAGCGAGAAGACATCTTCTTCTTGACAATGTTCGAAACAAGCACGTGGTCAACTCCGTTAACGACGGTACACCGTAGGACACGTGTCGATGTTTTAATTCCCTCGTAAATCGTGCCGGATGTGACGTAACACACGAACTAGAGGAGAGTCTATGTAGAAAGAAAAGCGAGCCATTAAAAAGAAATTTCAAGAGATTGCCAGAGGGCCATCACCGGTCGAACGAAACACGAAACTCTAATTGGATCCACCTTCCACGCAACTGTACCGGCGGATTTTCGCTAATTTCGACTAATTTCGGGGCACGTTGTCCTTCTTTCTCTTCCTCCACGACCGCCCGTGGCGCTCCCTTCGAAAAATCGATCACCCACGCGCGGACTCGTTTCGAATTTTCAAAAGTTGGGGGAGGGGGGGGGGTTTCGTGAAGAAAGCGAAGGACGATAATTTGTTGGGGGAATAAAAAGGCAGCAGCATTTCCCCCCCCCCCCGTGGCGCTGAGATCGACGAATAAACGAAACCGGTGTGAATGGTACCAATCGTTGAATTCGAAGAAGCCCGTTTATTCGAGGATAATTCGGCAGGAATTATATACCATCTTGGAGACAGATGGTGCGTTTTAATGATTTCTTTTGGAGATGTTTAGAGTTTAGATCGATTCCTAAGAGAAAAACATTTTAAAAATGTTTCTGAAAAATCTGATTGATAGAAATGGAAATAGATTGTCGATCTGCTCGTTTGTTCTGTTCATTTGTTCGCTTTTCGCAGCTCGGTGATAAGGAAACGTTAAGAAAAATTATTTCGGAATATTACCGGTATTTATCGATAATAATATATTGGATGAATAACGACGCGAATGTGAGAGAGTCATTTTTCAACGGATAAGGGGAACTAATTTCATTTAGCCATGATCAATGTTAAACAGGGGAAAAAGTGTTTTAGTTTAGTTATTTTTCAATTTTTATTAGGTATACGGAGATTACATCGTTATTAGAACGTGTAAGAAAGAAGTAAAATATGTTTCTTCTTATTGATTATATAAATCGATTCTTTTTAAGAAATCATTAAGGAGGAAAAGGTATCCTTCCTATCCTAAATACATCAAACTGATGAAAAGATTGGAAAGAAACATTCCTTCCCCCACCCTTTTCAAAATATCGAATTATATTTCGATAAAACTCCTTTACCTTGTCGTAAAGAAAAAAGAAGATAAAAAAAAAATATCCCCGAAATTCAAATATTTTTTTTCCAGCCCAAAGACACCCCCATTCCTCGTATCCACCCCTCGAAAATAAATACCGCTTTATTTATTTATTTATTTATTTGCATTTTTTCCAAACCGATCGCAAAATGGGGGAGCACACAGTTTCGAGCCAGTTTCCTCTGTTCAACGTTGTGCGCGGGATATTCTGGCGGAAAAACGATCTTCGTGCCGCGTATTTCCATTTTTTCTTTTTTTTTTTTTTTTTTTTTTTTTTTCTCCCCCCACCCATTCCTCCCTCCAACGATTCAGCGTGATCGTTTATCCGCCGCTGCGGCCAGCGGTGGATCGGCCATGTTGGCCGTGTGGCGTTAATCGATGCCCAGAAAATTAGATTAACGCATTTGGCAGCCACGTCGCGCATACCTATGCGGAATATAACACTGACTAACGACTTTCGCCGGTGCGTTAAGCGCTCCCATTGTTCTGCCGCGGAAGTTGGCCGGTGAGCCGGAAACGCTCCACTCGGCCGCAGTCATTCTCGATGTCGTGAATGACAGAGCGTGTTCGTTAACACCAATTACCATGCACCGGCCCCCTCCTCCTCCTCCCCCTCCCCGGCCCGCTATTATATTGAATTATTGGAAAATTCGCTTCGAAAGTGAATCTGCCAAATTTTCATCGTTACATCGTTGCCCTCGAATCGAGCGTGGCCAATCAACCGGCGAGTAACCGGCGATTCCGAATTTGAATTTTCACGGTCGTTGTCGGTAAATTGTTGCCCTCTGCCCCCTTTTGTCCACCGGTAAAAAAGGTAAAACTTTTGCTCTTGATATTGTTACAATACAAAGGGTGGTGGTATTTTTTTAAATATCCTTTGTCAAAATGCATGTCGTTATTTTTTCGTTCGTCGTTATAAGGAATTGTATTTAAAAGAATAAATAGTTTCTTGCAATTATATATATATATATATGTGTATTTTTTTTTTTCTTTTTTTTTTTTAAGGACGCGATGTTGATATGAAGGATTGTTCTGATGACGCAAAACAATTATAATAAACAATTATAATAATACGTGGCCGTGGGATATAATTGAGCGTTTCGCGATAGCTAAATGGATTCAGACGAAAGGAAACTCGTTATTACCATTCTCCTCCTATTTCTCGAACACCTCTCTAAAGGAAGAAACATAATTTTCAATATTTCGAGATTATCCAGGGTTAATTAATACCGCGTAAAATTTAATATTTTAAATATTTCTAACGGTAAATTATCACGAGAGTCGACAATCATCCCCGAATCTCATCGATAAAAACGATGAAACAACAATTTCGCGAAACGTGTGTCCCTTGTTATAACCGATCCACCGATATTTCGATCGCGTTGCAAATAACCCGGGGGATCGTTATATACCCCGCTTCCACTCTATTTCATCCGCTTGTATTACTCCACATACCGATATAACGAATATTCGGTGGCGCAACCGGCCGCAAAACTATCCCTCCACCAGCCCCTCCACCACGGGTTCGAGATCGATTACGCAACGTTTCGTCCACCGTCGTGCATTCGAGATTCATTAAACCAACGAGTTTCCAAGAGTCGTCCGCGAATCCCTTTCCTTCTTTTTACCTTTTTTCAACTTGGTCGTTAGTCGCGACTAACCAACGATCACGGATCGTTGGAACAGCGATGAGAGAGGCATTAGACCGGTGGAAAGGCAGGAATCGAGGAAGTTGCGGTTACGGGTTGTGGTGCCGTGTTTTCGCGGCCGAACGATCAACGAATAATGGAAAAAAGTATGGGGGAGGGGGAAGACTGATGACAGCGGGTGACAGCCAGAGCCAGAGGGGGAGCGAGACGGAGAGTGGACGAGCATATGAAAAATTGAAAAAGAAAGAGGAGGAGGAGGACGTAAGTCGAGCACGGCACCCCCGAATGAATCGTCAATTTCGTACGGCGAATAATGGCAAAGTTGCCATATGTCGCCCTTTCGTTCCTCTATTCCTTCTTTCCCCTCTAACCGCGCTCGAATATATATATATATATATAATATATATGTATACACACCTGAAGCCTAATTGTTGGTTAATTATCCATTCGTCCGCCGTGGTGCGGTTTGTACGCGTTGCCGGGTCAATTATTACAGGGCAAGCGAGCGTGGCGAGCGCGCAGCTCTTCGATTCGGCAGCTTTAAACTGGTTTCTCTCTCCCTCTCTCTCTCTCTCTCTCTCTCTCTCTCTCTCTCTCTCGTCTTCCACGATCCACGAGGTTACGATCGAAAGGGGAGCGTGACGAAAATGACCCTCGTTAAATTTCGATCGGGTTCATTAACCTCGTAATTTGATCGGACGTGATTAGACAGAGAGGAGGGGGACTACGTAATTGGACGTAAGTGGATACGCCATGTTTTCCTCTCCAACTTTCTTCTTCTTCTTCTTCTTCTTCTTCCAAGTAATATTTAAAAAAATAATTCTTCGACATACTCTTTTCGACCACTTGTCACTTTTCAAATTCCTTTCTATGTACTCGCGAATTCTGATTCATTCATTGGAATAAACGTGGAAAGAAATTTTTGAACAGTCTATATATATATATATATAGAATTAATAATATCTCGTATCTTATTTAGCCTGATGTCGTTCCACGCGATACCCAAATTCCTTTTTCTTTCTTTTCTTTTCTTTTTCTATAGTTCCAAGAAAAATCGTAAAACCTGGGATCTCGATTTAAAGGCCGGCGTGTCGATGGAAGGATTTCGCGGCGAAACGATCATCGCCTCTCCCCTCCCCACTCCTCCAAGGAGGAGAGGATGCGAATGGTCGTCGTCGAACACGACTAATATTTCATCGAACGTTTTCCCCGGCATTATCGGGCCTGGCCCGGGCGAAAATGTACGAGCGGTGTTTAATAAAAATGACGATAATATGAGCATCCCGTGTCGCGGTAATGAGACCCGTGGATCGACTATCTTCTCTGGTCCGTGTCCCCGATAACCGAGCCGCATCAATCATCCCCACTCCCGCATCATCCGCCCTCAACATCACCTGGTAATAAAGACGAAACTTTACGGTGCCCCGGGAGGAGAGGAGAGGAGCAACGATTATTTATCGAAAAGAGGTTGAGAGAGAGAGAGATTTGAAACGTTGACGAATCGTTACGTTCAATTATTATTTCGATTAATACGAAATTTTGTAATTCGAGGAATTTGATCGGTTTATATTCCGGAGGAGGATGGATCGAATATGGAAATTTTATGGTGTCCTAAGAGAAGAGAAAGAGAGAGAAAGATTTGAAACGTTGACGAATCGTTACGTTCAATTATTATTTCGATTAATATTTTCTTAATTCGAGGAATTTGTTCGGTTTATATTCCGGAAGAGGATGGATCGAATATGGAAACTTTATGGTGTCCTGAGAGAAGAGAAAGAGAGAGAAAGATTTGAAACGTTGACGAATCGTTACGTTCAATTATTATTTCGATTAATATTTTTATAATTTGAGGAATTTAATCGATTTATATTCGGGGGAGGATGGATCGAATATGGAAACTTTATGGTCCTGAGAGAAGAGGAGAGGAGCAACGATTATTTATCGAAAAGAGGTTGAGAAAAAAAGAAAGAGACTTGAAACGTTAACGAATCGTTATTATTATTTCGATTAATATTTTCGTAATTCGAGGAATTTGATCGGTTTATATTCCGGAGGAGGATGGATCGAATATGGAAACTTTATGGTGTCCTGAGAGAAGAGAAAGAGATTTGAAACGTTGACGAATCGTTACGTTCAATTATTATTTCGATTAATACTTTTATAATTGGAGGAATTTGATCGATTTATATTCCGGAGGAGGATGGATCGAATATGGAAACTTTGTGGTGTCCTAAGAGAAGAGAAAGAGAGAGAAAGATTTGAAACGTTGACGAATCGTTACGTTCAATTATTATTTCGATTAATATTTTTATAATTTGAGGAATTTAATCGATTTATATTCGGGGGAGGATGGATCGAATATGGAAACTTTATGGTCCTGAGAGAAGAGGAGAGGAGCAACGATTATTTATCGAAAAGAGGTTGAGAAAAAAAGAAAGAGACTTGAAACGTTGACGAATCGTTATTATTATTTCGATTAATATTTTCGTAATTCGAGGAATTTGATCGGTTTATATTCCGGAAGAGGATGGATCGAATATGGAAACTTTATGGTATCCTAAGAGAAGAGAAAGAGATTTGAAACGTTGACGAATCGTTACGTTCAATTATTATTTCGATTAATACTTTTATAATTGGAGGAATTTGATCGATTTATATTCCGGAAGAGGATGGATCGAATATGGAAACTTTATGGTGTCCTAAGAGAAGAGAAAGAGAGAGAAAGATTTGAAACGTTGACGAATCGTTACGTTCAATTATTATTTCGATTAATACGAAATTTTGTAATTCGAGGAATTTGATCGGTTTATATTCCGGAGAAGGATGGATCGAATATGGAAATTTTATGGTGTCCTGAGAGAAGAGAAAGAGAGAGAAAGATTTGAAACGTTGACGAATCGTTACGTTCAATTATATTTCGATTAATATTTTCGTAATTCGAATATAAACCGAATTTGTTCGGTTTACATTCCGAAAGAGGATGGATCGAATATGGAAACTTTATGGTGTCCTGAGAGAAGAGGAGAGGAAAGGAGCAACGATTATTTATCGAAAAGAGGTTGAGAGATTTGAAAAAGAAAGAGATTTGAAACGTTGACGAATTGTTATTATTATTTCGATTAATATTTTCGTAATTCGAGGAATTTGATCGGTTTATATTCGGAAGAGGATGGATCGAATATGGAAACTTTATGGTATCCTAAGAGAAGAGAAAGAGATTTGAAACGTTGACGAATCGTTACGTTCAATTATTATTTCGATTAATATTTTTATAATTTGAGGAATTTGATCGATTTATATTCGGAAGAGGATGGATCGAATATGGAAACTTTATGGAATATGGAAACTTTCTCCTGAGAGAAGAGGAGAGGAGCAACGATTATTTATCGAAAAGAGGTTGAGAAAAAAAGAAAGAGACTTGAAACGTTGACGAATCGTTATTATTATTTCGATTAATATTTTCGTAATTCGAGGAATTTGTTCGGTTTATATTCGGAGAAGGATGGATCGAATATGGAAACTTTATGGTATCCTAAGAGAAGAGAAAGAGAGAGAAAGATTTGAAACGTTGACGTTTGAATCGTTACGTTCAATTAGTATTTCGATTAATACGAAATTTTGTAATTCGAGGAATTTGATCGGTTTATATTCCGGAGGAGGATGGATCGAATATGGAAACTTTATGGTGTCCTGAGAGAAGAGGAGAGGAAAGGAGCAACGATTATTTATCGAAAAGAAGAGGATTTTATTGGATGGAGGATGGATCGAGAAATATTCTGCCGCGCATATGTATATCGAAAGGAATATTTTTTTTTTTTTTTTAACTATGCATTACTATGCGAAGAAGAGTTAAGCTGTATTTACATTAGTCATAAGTGCTTACCAGCATTTATGACTTGTAAATTTTGCCGATAATATTAGTCCAAATTGTACGTACTAAGAAGAACTAGTTGACCGTGTAAACATTTTAAAATCGTAGTTTGCAGGCGATACAAATAGCACCCACTTCGTTTTTAAGTGCATATATTAATTTTTATCGATATTTTGAACTTTTCTGTTCTCATATTTTTAATATTTTTAATATGTTTACTTAGAAAATAAATGCAAAGATAACTTTATCTTTGCGGTTATTATCAAATATATAATGAACGGAACTAGCTTCGAAAGATACGTTGAAAATAAAAGAAAAAAAAAATTTTAAATATTGTTTAAAAAGCGAACTATCCGTTCGCGAAGCGCAAAAATATTTTACAAACGAATTACCATGATTATAAATTATTCACGCGATTGATCAATATCATATAACAATTTTTTCTTCGCCAAAAATTACCTCGATAAACCTCGAATAACATTTATCCTCGATCGATTCAATTCGCATTACGTGAACCAAAAACCACTCTACGAGCAACAGAAAAATACATATATATTCATCTATTATTTTTTAAATAAAATTTCACGATCCAATATAAATCTCTCGAGAATCTTCACAATTTAAACGCGACGAATAATCGCGTTTCGCATTCGGGTCAAGCCTAATCTTAAACCACGTTTGCGTTAGCCGTGATATCAACAACGAAAAAAAATTTTTTTTCCAAGGACAATCATGGAGGAGAAATAGAAAAGTCGTAGGTGGATAAAATACCCGCACAGCAATTATTTAATTAAACGTCTGGCCTGGTGTAACTCTCCTCGTATTGTCGTACGAACGGATGGAATTTCCTCTGACTGCGACCTCGAGCCGCGATCCAGCTTGGATCGAGACTGAGAGGGAAGGGGAGAGAGAGAGAGAGAGAGAGAGAGAGAGAGAGAGAGAGAGAGAGAGAGAGAGAGGAGTATCGATGAAAATCAGTAAAGCGAGCGAAGGTAAATCGCTGTGATTACGTTGTCAACGATACCAAATAGCTCGTGTTCGCGACACGGTAATAACGGTAATGAGAGAAAGAGACAACGGTGTTAGATTCGATTACCACAGGCGAGAAGTCGTATTTTCTCGCGGTTCGTTCGGCTTACGTAAGACGAATAAGGCGACGCATCGATTCAATCCGTTGCAAATCGTTCGAATCCGATGAGAGTGGCTCGCGCAACCGTTTCGCAGTCGCACGCGTGTTACTAAACACCTTTGGGATCTCTCGATGGAATCTGTTTGCACAATTTTTTTCTCTCTCTCTCTCTTTCTTTTCTTTCTTTTCCCCTTTTTCCAAGCAACACCGTGTAACGGTTTAGATCGTACAAAACGCGTTTCGTAACTTGCGAAACTTGCTTTTTTAACCCGTTAAAGGAAACCGATGTAATTTTTATCAGCGTTTTTTGAATAATGTTGGATTTTTGGAAAAATAATGCCAAAAGAGAAAAGAGGATAATATACGATAATAAGAAATTCGGTAAATTTCAGAAAATTTCCTTTTTTTTTCCCTCCTCCCCCCTTTTCTTCTTTCGAATCCCTGTTGTCGAGGGATACCGGTGGATGGAGACGTTTAATTTGTGAACAGGTCCCCGTATCGGCCCCTTAACTCGCCTTATAAATTAGCTACAAGACCACGCGGCCAGATAAAGCGGTATACGCGTGCTTTCCACCTCGGATCGCCCTTTCTTCGAACAGGTAAATGTACACGAAATTAAGATATCCGGCGACGAGGCCGCTAGACTAAATCGTTCCCATTTATATAAGAGCTCTCTCGTGATCCAGGGGGACGATTTATGCGAGGCTGCCTCGTACAAATTTGCTCTCGACCTCGCGTTGATTTCGTCACTCGCGATCGCCGCGTCGAAACAAAATAAGGAAAAAAAAAAGAAAAAAAGAAAGAAGAAAAACGCCATAAATTACCATCGTAATTTACCGTCTCGTGTCGCGTTTAAACGGGAATCGGTCACGCTCCGATATATCGTAGCTCCTTCGAGGAGATTTATCCTCGGCTTTGTCGTTGATGTTGAATCGTTCGTTCTTCACGATCTTGCCGAAATTATTCTCTCGAGGTCGAGGTGAATTAAAAACTCGAGTCACGCCCACGCTCTGCTAAAGATTTGACTCACGGGGATAATTGGAGTCGGCCGCGATAAACGCGAATCACGCCTAGCCTCGGGGATATAATCCAGGTCGTAAGTCGATTCTATCCTAGATTCGAGTTACGTTCGCGTATACGCGCGCGCGCGTGTGTGTGTGTGTGTGTGTATCGTGTAATAAGTGGATCGTTTGTGCAAATTTTTATTTGCAGGCTTGTGGAGAGTAGTAAATAAATCCGATGATACATAAAATATAAATATCATAGCGGTATTCAACACTTCTTTTCTATTATTTGCTTCTTACGTCTTTTATATCGATTTGGAATTCCCTCTTAAATGATTCAATGATTATATGTACATATATATATATATATATATACATATAGAATTCAATCGAATAATTATTATTAAAGGAAGCCATTGCGTTAACGGAAACGGTAAATTGAAAAATAGTTACGAGATAAAATCAAATTGCAATATTATTACGATATTTAAAAATATTTTCGAGGGACCACCTCGAAAAATTGAGAAAGAGAGAGAGAGATTTATTTATCCATCTCCTCGACGTTTTCGTTTCGGCGAAAGTGGCGATGGGGAAATAATTTGTTCGAGAAAAAAGAAAAAAAACACGTCGTCCGAATGGGTTCACAGGCAGGCAGGCAGGCAGGCAAAAGACAATCGTAGGAGGCAGAGAAATAATATTACAGCGGGAACCCGGCGATAAGGCCGGGGTTACGTGGAGGGGGGGCGAGATAAAAGGACGTGGAACGAACAAAGCGCGATTACCATTTGTCATGCCGGTAAACGATGCGATGCCGGACGAGCCGTTATAAAGTATAAACGCTGCACGCGGAGATTACGAAACTCTGTCGTGTTGATAATGCGTTTCGCGCGACACGCATGCGAGAGGAATGGGATACGGCCGTTCCCAGATACCTTCCAACTTACGGCCACTTATTATCAGATCCTTACATCCTCTCTCTCTCTCTCTCTCTCTCTCTCTCTCTCTCTGGAGAGATTAAACTCTCTCTCTTGGACGATGATCGTTCCAAGGACGAAGGAGAATATCGTTGGAATGGAAAATTTTAAGAGACGTCCTTTCAAACGAGTCTCTGACGAAAGAGACGAACATGGGAAATCTATATTTTTCATATCGACTCGATGTTGGATCGCGATTAATCAAAGGCGATTCGAGAGAGGGAGGGAAAGGAAAGATCTTTCTTTTGATCCATACGAATCCGACTCGAGTATTTATTCTCTCGTTTCGTTATCGCCTCAAGGAGCGATATCTCCTCCTTTTCCGTTCTTCTTATTGTATTGCGAAAATCCTGTTGCAAGCGAGAGCAATGGAGGGGGGGTCGGAAAATCGGGTAAGTGACGAGAATTTTCGTTTTCGTTCTCGTGGCGCGGTGATTCGTGGTACGAGCTCGGCCGTAAATCGACGTGTAAGCAGATAAGAGAGCGAGCGTTCGTAAATCGGTAGATGAAACGGAGTTACGGGCGCGACGACGAGTTTCAGGACGAGTGTGGGTATAATGGTGGGGCACTTTTCCAAAAAGGACGACCAGACTTGGTGTCCTCGACAAAGGGTGTCGTAAATTTCGGATAACCTCCTACTTCTTATTGCTCCTCCACCTCGTCGATGGAGATTAGACAACGCGTGGAAACAGTTGTGAAACGAGTGTGAATTTTTTAAAAGATCCGATTTTCAAGTGAGAAAAATTACACAAAAGGGAAATCTTCGAAGTGAAGCTCGTTTTCTCGACATCCTATATACAAGATTCTATTTATTGTAGACAGAAATTTCACGGAAAACGTAACTTAAAAAATAATTGTTAGAGATAGATAAAATGAAATAAAATCAAAATATTAATTAATCCACGATTATTTCGATTTACATTTGGGAGGGATCTTCCAATTGATAATTGATTTTGAACAAGAGGATATATTTTCGAGATCGATCGTGTCACTGTTCGCAAAGGGGTTCGAGAATGAATCAAATGTTGGGATAAAAATCGATATAATTAAGGTGAAGAGGGTATAAAAGCGTGGCGTGTAAATCGATCGTTTCGCGGTTGGGACGAGGGACGTGGGACGTACGTTGTTCTTGTTGGACGGGTTCCTTCCACGACGGGCCCCCTCTAAAACGCTCTATCTTCGGGAGGAAGGGACACGATTAGTATAAGGCATTCTTGTTATCTCAAGAGGGAGGGGAACGGGTTGTGGCCTCGCCTTAATCTCTCCTAATCATGGCTCTATTTAGATCCAGGGGGACTCCTTTAAGAGGATATCCGTGTTTGACTCGAACGCGCTCGCTTTACGACTCTTTAATCGTACGAAATTTGTTGCTGACCACTAAAAACGTCACCTTTTCCCTCCCCGATACTTCCTCAAAGCCTCGCACTGGGATATTCTCCTCTCCCCTTCTAAGGAAAGAAGGAGAGGTCGTTCCTTGGGTGAAACGTTTGTCGATAGGATGTATACGATCCCTCCTCGTTTAAGATTACGCTGTTTCGTGAATAAGTATCGATATCGCGGCGATAAAGGAGGCCTTTGCTCGAAAATCCCTTCCCCAGAGATTTTTTTTTTTTTTTTTTTTTTAGCTTTGACGAAAAACTTCAGCTTTTCCTCCGTGAAATAAAATTCAATTCGAGGTTATTTATAAAAATTAAAATATCAATAGTCATACTACTTTCGACGATTCGTTAAGTAAAAATCTGAAATTCGAACGAATTCGCGTTAAACGAAATATACAATTTTCGCGAAAACTTTGAACGAAAATGGAAAATCGAGGTTTCCTCAAACGAATCTGATGATGAATCGCACCAAATCCAAGCCTCGAAGATATTTTTTAAGATATCTAAGAGGGGGTTTCGGTTTCGGTCGCGCGATCGCCGCCATAAAATTAATGGCATCCGCGAGCACGGTTTCCGATGGCTGTTTCACCCTCGTTGGCTCGCGGCCTGATTGCCCCGTCATTCCGAGTCGTCGATCGGTATCCCCCAGCGTGTGGAGCGTGTGCATCCCCGGATCCATTCAACGACTGATTACGATCGTTTCGCAGTTATCGCAGCAATAAAAATCATCCGCTCCTCTTTGACTATCAATTCGAAATTGAAATTGCTACGCTCCCGCGGCCGCCTCTGCCCACGGGATAACGTACTCGCGTCATTAACGTCAACTACCGATACTTCATGATCGTTACGGGCATGGGCCAATTACTCATACCACTCTCCACGCTCCGCAATTCGAAATCCAATCCTCGACAATCGTATCCTCCCTCCTCCCTCGCGGGGAAGAAAATCTCTGGAAGAAGATCGTGAATACGTTTCATCTAGCGCGGAATTTTACCGCTTCGATAATTCGAAAAGCGATCATCCCGTTCGATCATCGTTGCGATTTTTAAAAATTAACCAAACTTTAATACGTATATAATAAAAAAGGATATATATAGATTTTATTTCCCCGATTGTGTTAACAATTCGTTATCGGAAGGAAAATCGTGACTATCTTAATTCATAACCTATTCCATTAACCAGTCTTCTTCCTCTCGCGGAATAGAGAGAGAGAGATTATTATTATTATTATTATTTTTAATCGTCGATAAGTAAAGAAACAGAAGGAACGGAAGGCAGATTGAATCCGTTTTGTCAATTTCACGCGGCTTGAGATCGAATCTTACCTTTCGAGTGATTGAAAGATGGCGCGATCCGAGAGAGAGAGAGAGAGAGAGTATGTGTGTTTCGTCAAGTGCACACAGGTACGTACACTTCAATTTACCGTTATCTCCTCCCTGAAAAATTAATACCGGTGATCCTAGGGCGTAGATATCCGCTTGATCCACCACCACCAACACCAGCACCCTTAACCACAGCCACTATGATCGGCCTATCTATCATTTTCGATCGTGAACAGAGGGGGGAGAGGGAGGGGAAGGGAGCGTGCTCGCGATCGCAAAATCGTAATTGCGCGGCGATCGCTGCGGCTGCCCGTCGTTGGACAAAGAATCGAGTCAAGGGAATGAAAATGGAAACCGGGTAAGAGGATTCTTTTCGATTTAATTTGAAGCAGAATTTTTACCGGGTTATAGTATAATATAGTTGAAAGTAAGTAGAAAGGTAGAAAATATATGGAATAGAAAATATAATTGTTTTGTTTTATCGCGTTACAAGCATAATCGATGATGAGAATTTAGGTCAAGGAAAGATCTTTTTACGATTTTATTAAATATTTAAATTTCGGACGAGATGTATAATTTTATGTATTATATAATGTGTTTTATTTATATTCTTAAAATTGGTGTGTCGTGTAATAAGATTTGAAGGCGAGCGAATGTAAAGCGATGTAGAACAACGGTTAGCAGCAGGTTACCAGTAGATTTTAAATTACGTAGAACTATACCTTCAATAACTGGCTGTTAACCTCGGAATTACGTGGAATTACGGTAATGGGAAGCAGCTACAAATTTTCGAAAACGATGCCAGTAATCTGAAGATTTCTAAATAACGTGGAAGCAAAACGTTTGCTACGTGCACAACTCGTGCACAAATTTTTCACGATTAAAATATTTCTTTTTATCTGTTCAAAACAATTATCTAAATCAAAATTCAAACGTGTTAACATTTAATATTTAATCGATAAACAATGGTAACTTTTATCGCAATTTACAAAATATTATATTATTCGCCATCTCCTTTCCTGTAAAAGGATATCATACTATACTATAAAACGTAATTCCGGTGGAATCATCAACGATCTTAAACTACCAGCATTTGAAACGAAAGAGCAACGAAAGAGATACGAAATTCCCATCCATTTGGAAAAACCAAGATTCCGCAATTCCAATCGTGCGTATAATCCCAATAGTTGGCAGCCACTTTGGAAATAGAATATTCCTTCTGGTATTCGTGTTTGAAGGGAGCGACGACCCGTTGTAACCGTGGCGCAGATTCCAATATCCGTCGGCCAATCTCGGAGCAACCGGTCGACGACGAGCATCGAATCGAATTAGTATTCGGATATCCGGACAATCTCGGCCCTAGGCTAATGCATAGAAGGCACGTTGTACTCTGCCAAGTACCACGTTTTGTATTTGTACGGGTGTATCCAGTTCAATATCGGCCGGTCACGCGAAATCAAACTATTGGTAAGGTACGAATGCGGCTGGCCACCTGGCCACAGGTATAATAACGCACGATAACGCACGCCTGAAACTGTTATTAATTTTAATGCTGAACGAACTCTTCTTTCTTTCTTTCTTTCTTTTTCTTTTCCTTTCTCTTTTCTCAAAGGTTGACACGTCGTCTTCACTTTCTCTTTAATAATATCATTTTTATTCGATAAAAAACGACGTCGGATGGACGTCAGATTAATAATGGAGATTTTTGCTTTTCGTTCTTTTCTTCGCGAGAGAAAGATAATTGCGGAGCCAAGGTTTCGAGATGATTCGTTACACGCAAGAAGTAAAATAAAATTTTGCGGCTCGACGCCATTTATTATTACCGATTATTATCTCGCCTATTATGCTTTCTCGTGACGCTATCAGCATGCAAAATTCTTTCGACGAAGAATCGTTTGAAAATGGAACGAGCTTTATATATCAACCGACCGTCGTAACACGTTTTTGGTAAACGTGTTTCACGTGACTTTTCGAACGAAAACCGCGCCCCCCTTCGAGAATATACCGTGATAATGGCGAGTCGTTTTCTGATTGATATCGCGGCCACGTGCCGGCTTGCGATCGAGCTTTAGATCTCCTCCCCGATTGCCTCCACCATTAGATATACACAAGTCGAATTACTCAGCCGCGACCTTCTCGGGGCCGAGATTGTTTTATTTCGAGATTTAATCGAGGGACGAAATCAAGGACTCGACTCGTCGAGGGAATCGTAGTGATTTATTTATTAAAGCCCTCCTCGCCACTCTCCTCCTCCACCGATTTCATCGATCGAACGATGATGATCGATCGCAAATTGCTGTGACCGCCATCCATCCATCCATCCTTCCTTTCCGCGTTCTTTCGCGATAATTTTTCGGCTCGCGGTGAGAAATGGTGATTCAAGGTTGAACGTTACACGATCGATGTGAAAATATCGAAACGTTTCCAACGCAATCATTCGGTTAATTCGTTTTTCTTCGAACTCTCCGTAGTTATCACTTTTCTAGCGATGGGATTAAGTATACGACGCAACACTTGGAAACGTAACGAACTCTTGGAAATCGAATGAAAAATTAATTTCAATATATATATATATATATATATTTCGATAAAAGGATCTCGATCGATTTCGAACTTTCGAAATATTTTTTTAAAAATTACTTGTACAATGCACGAAACGTTGATGATATAATTTGAAATAATATGAGTGTTGTTAAGTTACTCTTCTTCTCACGATATATTAAATCTATCCGCGACTCGATCCCTTCGCTATTATCCTCGCGGATAGATTCCTTTCCTCGCCATCTCGCTTAATAGGCAATGAACACCTCCATCGACGAATCTTCGATCGTGTAGCAGTAATTTGCTATTTTTCTCTATTTCTTTTTTTTTTTTTTTTTTCAAAACAAGCTAGAAAACCAACACAAGAATATTGCTGAAGGAACATAGCGACGGATAATGGGTCTCGTAAAGTCCTCGACGGATTCGATGGACGGGAGGGGGGAGAGAGGAGGGTCCGGCGTGTCAATTACCAGCGTCGTCTCTCGCAACGGTTGAATATAAAAGAGCGGAAAGCTCGAATTGGCGGTCGGAAGAGAGGAGGACGCTTTGAATCCGTAATGGGGGTTACCGATGGAAGAGGCCTCGAACGCCATTAAAACGCGCGAACAATCAACTCGTTTCGCCGCCTTTGAGGGAAACAGAGCTGTTGATATCGGCTCGCTTTGAGCCGAGAAGCTTCGTCGTATGAATTTTAATTCCGTCCGCCCGACAAATCGCGGAAAACTAATTTCGTTCCCGCTAACTCGAGAACTGTATATCTGTGTTCAATCTCAATCCCAAAGTTTTCCACGAAAGATTTCGGCCTCGATGGGAACCCCTTTAAACAACGAGTTTCGAGTTTGTTGCAAATCGAAAGTTTTCAATCGATCGATCTCGAATACACGAAACACAAATTCTTGCGAATGATTAGGAAATGAATGATGAGAGAAATATATATATATATATATAAATCTTGAATATATCCTCGAGACTTCAAAGTGGCGCTAAAATCTCTCGAAGGCTCTCGAAAAAGTTTCGCGTGACACCGAAACAAATCGTCTTCATCAGCGATCGGCTGATCCTCGCCAAACAATAACAAGAAATCGTTTTAAAAAATGGAAAAAGCGATTCTTCCTCGAAGGTAGCGTGATCTCGTGACGCGAGTCGACAGATACAGTCCGCAGAAAAACTAACAAGAGCCTGTCATAACCGCCTTTCATCGATATCCCCCTGTGTCCACAAGAGACATCGCGACCCTTTCTCCTCCCTTTCGTGACGAGCGTGAAATTTTCAAATTTCGCCGAGCGTGAAACCGTTTTGCCCCGAACAATCGAGGAACAATCGGCGGAATCGCGTGACGCGAATATCCTCACCTCAGCAGGACCAGAACTCGTCGCCTATGTTCGTTCCACGCGCGAAACTCTCGAGATCTCGTAATTATCGATCGCGTGACACCCGATCCAATCATTCTCGGGCCGAATATCGATCGATATTTAACAACCTTCAACTCCACCCTATACACATATTTTTCTTTTCTCTATCATCAACCCATACTTTTGCGCATATCAAAACATTTTTCCTCCTTTTTCCTTTTCGATTTCTCTTATATTCCTACTCGTGTTATCTGGATAGCTGTTCACGTTCAAGAAAAAGATGGAGTCTTTCTTTGTTCGAAAGACGGTTCCGGTCGCGTTAGGGCGTTAATCTCGACGCCCTAAAATCGTGAAACCGCGAATTCGTGTTCGCGCGGGGAAGCACGCGCTTTCGCCCCGGTTCCGCTTCTCCATATGTTGCGAAGCGCATTGTGCGCTGCACGCGTGTGCAGCAGGCGCGTTTCGTGATCTCGGTGGTCGGCCAGCTGCCGACCGATGCTTGCTCGCTTCTTCTTCTTCTTCTTCTTCTTCTTCTCCGCTCCGGGCGTCGTCGGTGATTTCCTCTCGGACGATTCAAAAGGGAGGAGGGGGAGAAGGGAGTTGGCGAAGAGAAGAACACCGGACATCCGAGACACATGACGGAGGAAGGAACCGCAACGCGCGATTATTCCCCCGCAACTGTTTTCTCGTGGATCACGCGATATAACACACTTGTGGTGGTGCGCTCAAAACGCGGCTTTTCAAGAAGTCGAGTTCGTTTCCATTCCATTTTTGCGAATATTTCCCCTTTTAATTTCTCTGTGATCTAAAAAGATCTTGTGGAGATAGAGTCGAGGGGATTGGAACTAGATATTGGTGTAATGTACACTCGAAGATAAAATTTTGTAGAGTTTTTTTATCGATTTTCTGAATATTTGAACCGAACTTGAATCGATGAGAGATTACAGTAATAAGATTATCAAAAAGATTATAAACTTCGTTCTTAAAACACTTCGACCCCCTATTAATTAATTTTTTTAAAAACAAGGGGGGGAGGAGGAAAGAAATGATCCAATTATCCCGCGTTAAAGGATGATCGGAATTGAAATTTCGCCAAAGGGTGTGCGTTCCCGTGGCCGGAGGAAATTTTCGAGGAAATTTTCCCAGCGTTTCCCTGGTGGGAAGGCAACGTTGAATTTCATAGGTTGACTCGTCGATGATCCTTTTGAAGGGGAATCCCCGTGTCGTCCGGCAACACGCCGCCACGACCATCCTCCTCCCCCTCCCCTCCTTCCACGGCCTCCTTCTTCGGCAAACCGAGAGAGAATAAAATATACATGAATCTCTTTTTCCGAAATATTCAAATTCTCCATTCCTCAGATCGAATAACCGCGGGAAGTGAGAGAGAGAGAGAGAGAGAGAGAGAGGGGAGGAGAGGGAGAGAGAACGGTATCGGGTCGCCGTGTTGGCCCCGAGGTGGTCTCAGGCCATGAATATCATGACTGACCAAACTCGGTTCCCATACTAGTCACGTTCTGACGATTCCCGTAAGGTGTGGTCCGCAGAGTCGGTTTCCGGAAATCAGGCTATCGGGTTTCGCGCCCGCTACGTAGCCTGGTTTCCGTTTGGAAACCGCGCTGTGTGATACATTTCAAACGAGCCTCGGTTATTAATTCCCGTGTGTCGATCATCTTGCGATCGACGAGAGACAGAGACAGAGAGACAGAGAGAGAGAGAGAGAGAGAGAGAGAGAGAGAGAGCGAGAGAGAGAGAAGGAAATATTCAACGATTATTCGAGGAAGAAACAAGCAATATTTCGAAAATATTATCGATTGGAGGATGAATTAAGAGAGAAATGATTGTGCAAAGTTTTTACACGAGTTTGGAAATTTCTCTGTTCTATTTTAATATATAGGGAGGGAGAGATTTATTAGGATAAAGAGAAAGGAGTTAGTTAGTTTTACTGGTGGATGGGCTCGTGTAACGTTGATGAATTCCAGTGACAGTGGAGAAAGGCTCTCTTCGGATCGGGCTCGTAAATCGAGGCTCGTCAATAGGGGGTTGGCTGCTTCCTTTTTTTTTTTTTTTTTTTTTTTCGAAGAGGACGGGCGCGATCGAAATGCACCTCGTTTGCCTTGTGCTCCTCGCTTCCGGCGTAACGAACGGGATCGTCGTTTCATCGAGCCACCAGGCACGACTGACGTTGATCGTCGCGCACAAAGTGTCGCGCACAAGTTGGTTATTTTCGTCAATGGCGGTCGTCGCTTAACTAACGTTCCGTTTCGTCGCCGATAACGCATCTCCTTTGGAAATTTATAATTTCCTTTTTTTTTTTTTTTCTCCTTTCTTTCCCCTTTCTTGAAAATCGTAAATAAATAACGATCGGTGTATTTCTACGATATATTGCGTATCGTACCTGTTCGAATAACTGGTATGATTGATTCCCGTTCGCGGCATTTGCAGATAACGAAACGGTGTGCAAAACGGCGGGCTGTGCGTGATCGGAAGTTCATTATCTCCGCTCCAATTTTCGTCTGTCGCGATGGGCGACAGAGGAACGATTAGTCAAGTTGGACGCGTTTACGACGTATGGAAATTTCCGATAGGAAAAAAGCGCGGAGAGAAAGAAAGAAAGAAAGAAAGAATTGGAAATCCGTTATTTTTTTTTCTCGAATCGATTACCGCTTTTCAATCGCTCCGTTGAATTGAAACGTTGAGCAAGAGATAAAGTAAGTAAGTAAGTAAGTCTCGTTTTAAATGAATTGAATCACTTTATTCCTCGAGATCGTATTCTCGCATATGCATATTTCGAATTAAACGTGAAATTGTTCGACGAAGAAGAAGAAGAGCTGCGAATCGAAGGACAACTCTCTTTCGAACGAGGGAAAAAAGAAGAAGGAAGAAACACGAAAACGTATATGCGAACGAAATGATTCGAATCCAGGATTCGAAGCGCTGATCTTCTTCTTCTCCTTCTTCTTCTTCCCTTTTCGAAACACTGTAATTCATCCGCGATAGTTCTAACGCTGGACGGATCTTTTATAATACCAGTGTAAAACCTGCAATAATAGGCCTTGCAGTGCCGCGAGATTTTCGTTGGTTTACCGTTTTCTGGCAACCGATCATTTACTCGATTATCGTACCGACCATGCATCCTTCAACTTTCACATTCCTTTGGAAGAACGCGATGCATCCTCGCGAATCTTCGAATCGAACGTATTCGACAACATCCATACAACAAACATTTACACGCGATAATATAACCATCCTCCACAATCTGTTCCGATCTCTTCTTCGAATTGCCAAAGAAATTCTCAATAAATCCTCTCTTAACCTCTCGATCCAAAAAAAAAAAAAAAAAAGAAAAGAAAAGAAAAGAAAAGAAAAGAAAAGAAAAATTCTCAGAATCGAAGAGACCGCCGCCCGTCTACATCTACGTCTACATCAATTTCGCAAGTCGAGAGAGGCAAAGAGAGGCGCGTAATTGCGAGTCGCGGTACTTTCGAGGTAGCAACGCGAGGCCAGGGTGAAAGGGAGGGGAGGGGAGGTAGGTTGCCGGTGGCAACGTGACCGCGATCAGCCAGCCGCGCTATTCAACCGCGCGCTATCCAATATTCGACAGGGACCCGGTGAGGTGTTGCGGTAATACACGATCGGCGGAGGAATGCCATTTGCCGGTGCTTGATTTATGCATTACAGAATATATATATATATAGCGGGAGACACCGCTGCCTCGTAGCCCGTGGGGGATTCGAGGGCGTGGATCGGGCCAACGTGAGTATTATTCAAAGTGTTGCTCATTTGGACACGTGGACGGGGAGGGGGGAGGGGGGGGGGGAAGGGGGAGGGAGTAAATCGGGCTTTGACCGTAGTCAACGACACGTGACGACACGTGCCACCGCGTTGCACATTTCGTGGTCCGCGCGTTCCAACGATCTCTCTCAACCTGATGGAAATCGCGGGAAACGGGATTTTTTTCGCGGGAGGGGAGTTCTTTGGAAAATTTATCTTGTATCTTTTTCACGGTCATTGTTCGAAGATCTATCGGAGAAGACGTGTCTTTTATTTTGCTACGCGTTTTCGTTTAAAGGTAATGAATTCTTTTAGCGAATTTTATCATTATAAGTAAAGTAAGAAGCAAAAAGTAAGAAGTAGTTAAAAAAGGAAATGATTTTGTTAGTTAGGAGAACAACCTTGGAAAATAAAAGAGGTTGATTGTTGATATTTATATTTTTCTTCTTCTTCTTCTTCTTCTTTTCTTCACTTAATCTAAATCTTATCTTAACTTTAATCCATATCTCGTATATTGCACAATTCACAGGTGTATTTATAACAGGTGTAATATTAAATCCGTGATCTCATCGCTAGTTTTTATATAAGTATGTAAATAATAAAATTGATTTCTTCCCGGACTCTGTTACTAAATGTAAAAATTCCTCTAAATTACAAACTTGGATCAATGTATCCAATTTACACACATATACATATATACATATATATATATATATATATATATATATATTTTCTATAAAATTTCCACTATGTAATAATATTGGATATCGCGATCCATTTTCAATAAAAAATAAACGAATAAATAATAGTTAATAGGAAACGAGGAGAAATCCAAAATGGATAACAGGTACCAACTAATTGGATACGTATATTCCGCGGATCGCGTTTTTTGCGCGAATTTCTTCAAAGGCGCGATCGTGTCGGTTTTGACGTTAATGGAACTGAACTCGATCTGTATACGAATCGGTGCGGAATAGGAAACGATCGAGTTTAAGATGGAACGCGGAAGAGACGCTTGACGGTTTCTTGCAATCCGATTCTTCCTCCTTGTTCTCCCGAGAATTACGTCAATTTACGTACACGCAAAGGAAAAAAGAAAAGAAGAAAAAAAAAAATAAAGTAACGATAATCAGAATCGGATCAAAACGTCAAATTTTTTTTTATATTCAATTCGATACGACGTTCTATTAACGTGAATTTAACGTGGTCACGTTCTCTGGCCTTCTAACGTCCTCCGTCGCGTTCTAGATCGTTTCCAAACCGTTTCCAAGCCGCCTTTCAACGAGGCCTCTCGTCGACAAAAGGCGCACTCGAGTTGCGCCACCAAATCGCTCGCTACCAGTTGCATGTTCGAGGACCGTCGAGCAAAGCACTCGAGCTTCGTGAAATGAAAATCTTTCTTCGATAGTGTATTTAACAGGGTCGAGTGCAGGGTCGAGTCTGATGGGTGGCCACGTAACGGGTGATCCGCAAGTATCGACACGAAGAAAGAAAAGGAGGAAATGTATTTATATTTTACGTTTGATTCCTCTACCTGATCGGTAGAAGGGAAACTCTGAATGCTTTTTTCGAAATTGCTTTCAAACGTATTATTTATAATTATATATTATTAAATCTTCTCAAATCCTTTTCCTTCGAATTATTGATTACGTTCTTTTCGTTGAATAATCTCGCGACCATATTGATACAAATCTTACAAGATGATACACTTCGAAAAAATCGTGACAAGAATTAAACAAGAATTCAAGTTTACTTAAAATCCATTTGTAATAACAAGTAACGAGTGGGATCGCTCGAGGCTAGGCCACGGTCCCTCCTCTCCATTCGAAGAGATCGCCGAGAGCAGGAACTCGCGGGGACACCCCGTACACACGCGCGAGGAACGCACGATTCTTCATTCTCCGCGTTGGCCATTTATGGGTGGCGTGCCACTTGACAGGACGCACGGCGTCACGGGGTAATCAAAGTGCCATTATCCATGGGAAATTGTAACCCCCGATCTCTCCAACCCCTCCAACTCCTTTGCCACGTCGTATTCAGTATCGCGCGATACTTTTCTCTTTCTATCCCGAGACCGTAACCGACTACGACCCCTCCTCGAATCCTCGTCGCACCTATGTATATACATGTATGTATATACATATACACACACATATATATATATATATATGTACACACACGTTCGATACCAGCGGTGGTATACGTAAGGGGTGGTCGTTACGCAAACCTCTGCCTAACCCTCTTGTAACGCGCGTTACACGGTCTGGCCGAGCGAGGGTCGACGAGTGTCAAAGCGGAGTCAACCGGTGAAAAATGGCCCCGACTTGTCACGAAGGATTCGTAAGTAATCGTAATTCTTATCGGCTTAGGGAAACTACCTGGGCCTTGGTGTGTAATTGTAATTGTTCCCGTGACGCATCGTTAATCTATCACTCGTGTACGTACGATTGTAAAACGAGGTAAAACATCGGTTTACGGTTCTATCGGTTATTAAATAGATTTTTGCCGCGCTCGATAAGATTCGTTGTATTGCAAAGGCAATTTCTTATATAGTTTACGCTCCACCTAACTTGTAATAAATAGATGTGCTTAGGCGTAATCGGAGCCCATTAAAAAAAGATTGTTGTAATTATCCTTCGTCACCGAGAACATAGGTTTATTTAACCGTGTATCGAACGAGATTGCGAGAAAAAACTTATTTTCGTTCCCAGCATTATCTGGTCGCCAATAAAATCTTTTCCCAACCGTGTCTCCTTAATCCTCGATCGCGTGGAAAAATCCGTGGCCGTGGAAAATGAGTTTTGGATAATCGATAGTTGGCTCCCCTTGATATTTAACCCCGTAATTAGCGGGATGTCACCCGCCGCTATTCCCAAGCGAGGCCGCGTCTGGTCGCGCCGAATCCTCGTGTTTCACGGGTGACGGAAGCGCGGTGGAACCGACATGGTTCCCCTCCCTCCCCGCCACCGCGAGTAAAAGTATTCGAGAGGGTGGAGGAGGTGGTTACGAGAGAGAGAGAGAGAGAGAGAGAGAGAGTGGCGAACCGGTTCGCAGCCTCCGTTGCAACCCCTCCGCTGGGGGTTTCCGCGGTAGCGTGATTTTCTGATTAGCAGCGGGTCGACTGGTTGCGGTTAACCGTTGTTAGGTTACCGGTCAATTGGTATGCATGGGCTGGGACTCGTGCCCACGGTACAGCCCCTGAACCCGGCTAACCTCCTCTCCCTCCTACGCCACCGACTAACGGCCGCACACCGTGCTATGTCTACTTCGCCACCTCCTCGATCGTTGGACCTAGATCGTTTCCACGTTGCGGTTTCCACGCCACTTTTTTTCTCTCTCTCTCTCTCTATCGGCCTAAAATTTTCTCCGCCGAATTTCGGTGCTCGGCTGGGGGGAGAGGAGGTGGAATGGATGAATATTCCTTGGGGAGGGAGGCTGGTATAATTTTATATATATAGTTCGATAAGTATAGGCGTATGGATAATGTAATGAAAGAGAAACGTGAATTTGGGAAAAGATGTTGAGAAAAATTGACGTAGAAAAGTAAATCGAGGTTTAATAAGTATTGTATTTCTGTCATGATTGTAATCACTCGTTTTCGATGTTTCCAGGTCGCTCGAGTTTCGGCCTCCCTTCCAAGCTCGTCCATGGAGGGAATAACGTGTCCAGTGTTTCGAAGGCCCTTGAAATTTTCTTGGCGAACGCACCCTTTCTTCGCGTGGACTGCGAAGTGAGCGCCGGTCCCACGACCGACGAGGAATCGACACTCGCATCGGTTACGTTTCGAGGGTGCGATCTCCCCTCGAGTTTTTCGAGAGGAGAGGAGGAGGGGCGTGCAATGGTCGAGAGCCTCCTTGACAAGGTATTACGTCCGTGGGTAATAGATTTACGACGTGGAGAAAGGCCATTCGATACTATTGCGTGATGTATTTTGCGGGAAGGTTCTTCAACCTTCAATTGGTGACGTAACTTTTACCTTAGTTGTCGCCTTAATCTCGTCAATTTATTCGTTATTTTGAAACGGAAAAAAAGTTAAGAAAAGATTCCAAGATACATACTCGCTTTTACTGTTAAAACGTAATCAACAACTTAGATTGAAATCTAAGTTTAACGATGACGTGAATATCGGGGATGAGGTTAAAAACAAGCAGTTTTAAGCTCAAACTGTAAAGAAGAAGAAGAAAAATCTGACAGATGATCGACGATAATTGTTTAATTGTAAGGAACGACGAGGAAGCAAAGATCAAACGTTTCAAAGTTTCTCTCCCTTCTTTATCCCCTGATCCAACCCCTGGAGGAAAGCAGCAACGACTTTTAAAACGCAATTTAAAACGCCGTTGCTGCCGCTTTTGTGAAAATAATCAAGCACTCTCCGTGCTCCAGTGTCCCAGGTGATTCGATCGGTTCCTCGGATCGTGGAACTTTTTAAACCGGCGTCCGGCTTACAGAAGGGGGAGGAGAGAGGAGCCGTGGAAAGGGATTTTCCAAGGCAAGGAAAAGCGGCGCGATCGGGCGGGAGTTTAAATTAGATTTCGTACTTCCGAGACGCTACAAGAACCTTAAAAGAGGAGGTAAGCGTGGACAAACGTCCTCCATTTTATCAGAGCTAGCAGAGAGTTTCTTAGTTTCTCCACTCTATTCCTTTCCCTCGAACGTTTCACTCTGTGAAGAAAGATCTTTTAAGGATATCTTTTAAATTTTTTTTTTTTTTTTTTTTTTTTTCACGACTCTGTTCACCGTAGTTATTGGTATAGTTTACGAAATAGCTTTGATCGTTTACTAGTTTTTCGTATACCTTTTGTTTTTCAATTCAAACGAGAAGATTTTAAGTTGAAATTTGATTATGAATTAAGATTTCTTTTCTTAGTATTTCATTTGTGCAGTTATAACGAAACAATGAATTATCCGATGCGACGACGAGATAACGATAAATATTTAAATATCCCTCTCAATTTCGAGTGAATATTTTATGTTAATATATTTAATAGCTGTTCATAATTTAATATCGAACCAATTAATCTCCCTATTTAAATTTTTTTTAACCCTTAAAACTTTCTTCTTCAAAAGAAAAAAAAAAAAAAGAATGTAATAAAAATGACATTTGAAATTAAATTTCGTGATAAGCTGAATTTATCCAAACATCCTTTGCATACACTAATTACAAATCCCTTCCTCTAATAAAATATTTACCTCGCTATTTCACTAAAAGGGATTCTGTAACGTTTACTTACTAACGTTATCGAACTTTTTCTCGTCGTTCCCGATAGAAATTCGAACGAGGGGGAGGGGTAAAAGAAGCGCGTTCTCTCTATATAGGGGGAGGGGGGGAAAAAAAATGAGGGAAGCACAGAACAGGCGTACGCAGAGAAAAGTTTTCGCCAAACCGGATACAAGGAAGTTCTACCGTATTCGCGCATCCGGTGCTATAAATCTCGGTCTCTTCCCGCCTTCTCGTGCCCGCTGGCCAAGTCACCGAGCCCTCACTCTGTCCGACGAATAAATTTGCGATCAAACCTTTTTCCAGTTCACCGTCTTTCTCGATCAATCGGTCGGTTCTATCGATTTTTCAGCGACGAGGAATCGTGTTCGTGATCGACAGCCGCATAACAGAACACTTGATCCGTCGAATCTGTCGATATTTTCTACTTTACCGATCGATCTATATTGTGGAAATATATATATATATAGATAGAATTTCTTAAAGATCAGACAAGTTGAAATTAAAGTATATCGGTTTAAATAGTTATGTTTGTGTTAAGATTGTGTGATAAAAGTAATTTTAAAGAGTGATTATGATAATGATAAATTGTCAATGTTTCAGGTTCCGGTAGATACAACAGACAGTGGATCATTGGATCGTGCAATGGATTTCTGCAATACCAACCGATCACTTTTTTAAATCAGTGATATTCTCATTCCATGAAGAGAGAAGAAGATGCGTTATGAATTATATTTCATAAGGATATTAGAATAATTGTTCTATGACAAATTATAAAAATTATTAATTATTTTTAATTTTTCTCGCCTTATGTGAAAAAGAAGAGGCATAAGATATTTTTAAATACAATATACACAAAAAAAAAGGATTGCAACAATGATAGATGATCTTGTTAATCATGTATATTTTTCCTGCGATTTTTTTCTACTCGATTATTAACACGTAAAAAGAAATTATAATCGTTCGATAATCCTATCAAAACTTTTTCCTCGAGCGGATTTTCCGCTTAGACAACGGAACAAGACGAGTATTTATGAGTTATTGATGACAACGGACGCTTTCAGAATCTTAGAGGATCGTATAATAACGTAATTAACGACGCGTTGACAAATTGAATCGGCGGCGAATATATTCTTTTCATCGTGGCTGTACCCTGGTGCTCTCGCCATAAATATTTCATGGCGGTCGGGCGTCCCCGTGTCCGTGGAAAATCGTAGAACGTTCAATGATCATCCCCCAGCCGCCACTACACACCCTCGAAAAATCTTCACGAGGAAGCCATGAAGAACCGATAATCTTCCATCGATCAGTATCAGAGAGGATAGAAGGAAGCGTTTCTCGAAAATGGAAATCTTCTTTAGGGGAAAAAATGAATTAACAGTGTAACAGGCATGAAAGATTTGTCTCTAAATATACGAATAGATTCCAGGCCTATCGTAAAATCGAATCGCAGCGACAACTTTTTTTTCCTTCAATTGATTTAATTTATTCATTAACGAATAAAGAAATTGTTTTAGAGCACAAAGAGAGAGATTATAATTAAGAGATATGATGTTTTTTAAAATTCCGTCTAACATGGCATAAAAGAAGTTAATAAATTATATATTGTTGTTTCATATTGATGAAAAAATAGAAATATCACATATGATACATTCTCAATTTATTTAACTATTATATAGACAAAGAATGTTTCTTCGAAAAGATTGAGAAACACTGCCTTGGAATGAACATTAAATAAATCAAATTAAATCAAATTTTATAACGCTCAAAATTTTATCAATTCTATTATAAATTGCCAAGAAACCATACTTTATTTCTACAACAACCTAATAATATTATTCATGTAGATATTTCAACATGAATATTCCATTTCAACTCCCCCGCTCCAGAAAAAACCTCTTCGGTGGCAAATTCTCTTCGATGCTTGTCAAATTTCAAAGTAACGCCGAATCTCGATCTCGAAGAACGGGGTTTAGATAAGCGCCCCCTACAGGAAGCCATTAACCGGAGAGAACGGCGTGAAAAGCAAGGAGAATATTAGAGCGATCCGGCGATTGGCTCCGATGCAATTTCGCACGGTACAGTGGCGGCACGTTGGGCGAAGGTGTTAAATTCACTGGATGTACGTCGGACGAGCCATTCTGGGGTAGCCGACAAATCCGATCGTATTTTCATCGACGCCAAATTGGCAATATCCTCGCCGGTGACGATTCCTGAATTATGCATCAGCCACGGGGACAGTCGCTTCGCTTCGCTTCGAAGTTTATCCATCCCGCTCGTTTCCATCCGCAGCCTCGACCCGTTCGACTCACTTCCACAAGGGGTAGAATTTTCTGCCCTCGCAGCTTCCACCCTCGCGACCACCCCCGACCCGAAACACCCTCCGCCGCCTTCTCCGCCGCCTCTGCCATCCACCCACTCCTCCTCCTCCTCCTCCTCTTCCTCCTCCTCCTCTTGCACCGTTTCCTCCTGCACCGCTTTTCACCCCACTGTTCTCGATCTCGCTCGCTCTCCCTTCCTTCGGGCCCTTTCTCCAATGGAAACGTCACTTATTGGTCGAACGAAAGGGAGGAAAAAGAGAGGACACCCTCGAATCCGACCAATCACGGTGAACGTCCGTGATAATGCTCGCGATATTTGCCCGTGGTACAGCCATCGGCAAAAGTGTCGTCTTGTTTTCCAAGAGATCGCGTACGATCGAGAGGATTCATTGGAAGAAATTTTGACCATTGTTTTGTTGGCCACTTTTAACGTTATTTACACGATAACAATTTTAGAAGGGAAATTGATTGATAGAACGATCATTAAATTGTAGATTGTAGTATTCACTGATTCAATGAATAGAATCATCATGAATGGAATCAAAAGTGGAATGTTTTTAAATGAATTAAATTACACGTACCGCTTACAAGACTTTTATCATATTTTCTCTCATATATTTGATCTATCGTATATGTGATTTGTAGATACAATCTGGATATTCATGGTGGATATAATGAAGTTATAACCATACAAAGTTTGTAAAGTTATAATTATAATAAACGATATAATACAATATAATAAATAAATTAAATATAAATAAAATGAATAAAATGAAAAAAATGAAATAAATTCAAAATAGCAAAAGTTACAAAATATAATTATTATTGCATATTGTACAATCATGATTGCTACTGTATTCTTTTATCAATGCATAAGAAATCTTTGATCTGTTGATTAAATTAAAAAAAAAAAAAAAAAAAAAAAAAAAACTAAATAGAAAACGAAAAAATGGATCGTTAATTATTCGTTTTCGCGAACGAGCAAAAAATATGTAATGGCGGATCTCGAACGTACAAGAAAGAGATACCCACTGGATGATAATCGAATCGAGCGTTTGGAAACAGCCCTTAAGCCTTTACGATAGGGAGACAAACAATGGAAGGTAAAAGTAAAGCGTCGTTCTTGGAATGGAGGGGCTGCACACCCCAATAATAAAATGATAAGAACCCCGATGTATCCTTTTCCCTTTCTCTACATCCCTGTTTCACCCCTCTATCTATCGTTTCCTCTGTCCGGACCCGACTCGTATATAAATGTCGATATTATTGTAACGAACCGCTTTTGATGGCAATTTCTCCTTCCGCGCTGTCTATTGCTCAGACGAGCCCACGCGATCGGACACTCGCAAATTCGTTGAATCGACCGAGGAATTTATGGTTTCCGCGTCGTGTGCGTGACAGAAAGAACCACCAAAGCGACGCGTCGAGATATCTCGATTCGATGTTTCGTCACTCATTTGCCGGTCTATATCTATATCTTTTCGCTTGTTTTTTTTGTTACGTTATAATTGAAAAATTTAAATTTAATGTTTCGTGTAAAAACTTACCAATCGATGTTGAGTTGCTTATCGAATCCCATTTGTTATTACATTTGGTATTCTACTTCTTCGTAATAATAATCAGTTTCACTTCATTTGAATAAAAATATAATTTTTTCAAAATTTAATTACCGATACAAGCAAGAATTTTAACTACAACTGGATTTATTGACGTATGATATATATGTTTGTACAATTTGTCTTTGGTCTCGTTAGCGGAACTTTCACCTTGCGATTAGAGTACGTGGAAATTTTGATCGAATCACATAAGATAAATATTCAAAAATTCTGTTGCTGCGTTTTCCCGAGCCTATCCCTTTTCTCTTCCTCTTCGTATCCCTCTTCCTCTTCGTTCTCCGCAAAAATCAATCGGTAAATCCCTTAACTCACAAGGTCTATACAAATTTAGACTTGGACTTCTTTAAAAAAATCTAATCGAATGTATATCGAGTGTCGCGTGACCCAACAAAGCTCGTTTCGTTGTCGTTCGAATCGGAAAAGGTTAATGTTTCGAATGCTCGGTCCGAAAAAAACAGAGAGAGGTTAGGAAACAGGCGAAAAATTTTTCGAGACGTCTGCCACGTTCCACGACGGCTTTTCACCTTTCTCACGATTGTCGGGCCTTTACGTGACAAGACTCGGCAGCACAACGAATGAATTTAAGACGAAAGCGCGACGTCAGGTACACGACAAAGAATATACACGAACAGGTCGACTCGTTCGCCCTCTGCATCCCGTTCCACGGATCGTTGGAGTGGGTTCACAAAGATGAGACGTCGTGTTGGATAATTTCGATTGGTGCTCGACCAATCCTTGGATCGAGAGCTGACGAACGAAACGACCGAAAATATCGTTGACGACTATCGATCCGTGAAAGGAAATATCAATTTCTGATAGACCTCATGAGAAATTGCAATTCTGTACATCTTTATGTACATCTGATGTCCATATGGAAATTCTCTCTCTCTGAAAATTAAAATATTAAATAATTAATATTAATAATATTATTAATTCAGTATCCAATATGATTTAAGTTGTCATCCATATAGTCGCCTCGCCATAAGTTCAGCATTTTAATTCCTTAATTTATCAACAGGGGGCAATTTTCAGAATTTTCTTTACGAAACAAAAAGTGTGAACGAAATTTTTATCTTATATGTGTTTATCATAAGAAAAATTTTAATGAAATACAAAAAAAATTCAAAATATTTAAGTGTCAAATATCTAAGTATTTATGCATTATGGAATAAAAGTATTATTCCATAGAATATTAAACAGTTATTATAAGAAATTTCTTGGAGGTTAGATAGTTAATAAAATAACAACTCGACTTGTTGAAATATAAAACAAAATCCAAAAAAAATTATTTTAAAAAATTAATGTTAAATCTACAATAATAATATATGTGCCAATGAATATCAATCTTAAATAAAATCCACTCAACGTATCATATTTGTTTGAATAGTGTAAGTAATAAAAATTATTTTAAAATATTCATTTTACGTGATTTTTGGTTGCTACTAACAATATGTATTCAATTTGTAACATATCATTGATCATCAAATATGTATCATATCATCGTATATCTTTAATGTCTTCGTATCATATATTAATGTATCAAACATGATGTAACATTTATTTTTCGTTGATACAAGAATACGTACGATAATACATATACAAATAGATACGCTCGATAATAGAACAAATCATTTCACTATTCATAGTAATATGCATCATATGATGAATGGTAAAGTAAAAATAGCAAAATATTCTTACCTATGGTTTCTTCTTCTTCTTCTTTCTCTTGTCCATATCGCAGGTCGGCTTCCTCTTACAAATCGGATCGAATTGACATAAAATAGATTCTTGGCAAACGTATTTTTCCTTCTTCGGACATGGTGGAAATTTAGGCTTGGCTAATTTTGGCTTCTTAAAATCGTAACAGGGACACGGTCCAGCGGGCAACTTTGGCGGAGCTGGACAGGGGCAAAGTATTACCGGTTCCGTGGGTGGTTTTGGAATAGGCGGTGGCATACAGGCTTGCTTCCTTTTTTTCCCACGTTCTTCGCACGGAGGTGAGTACTCAAACTTGGTTTCCGGGACATCTGGACAAGGTTTGGGTTTGGCAAATTTCGGAGGTGGACAATCGATAGGTCCATAATCCATTTTCGGTGGTTTAGGAGCATCGGGCAATTCACATTTCCCCCTTGGAATGCATTTCTCTATACACTCCTCTTGCTCTTTAAGCTCTTTTTTTTTTTCCATCTTTGCCATCGTTCTACCTTCGCACACATCTTTCTTCTTTTTTTTTTTCTCTTTCTCGCAAGGTGTTACAGCACATTCATCTTTTTGCTCTTCGCAGATATCTGCCATTTTCGCGCAACTATCTTTTTTATCTTTTATATCCTTTTTATCTTTTTTCTCCTCGGACAGCATGGAAAACACGTGGAACTTTCTAGAAATGATTCTTCGAGAAAGAAATTTGGATGGAGTGTGATACGTGGATAGATTTCTTTTCTTCATATTTTTATTTTTTTGGTTCTTCTTAGGATTGGAAGATTTGGGACAAGACGGAACACCTTTGGGACAGTCGGTCACCACAGATTTTTTGTATTGTTTGTTTAGACAAGGTTTGGGGCATGGAGGAGGTGGAGGTGGTACAGGACAAGGACAAGGGCAACACGGTGGCGGGGGTGGACAAGGAGGAGGTTGCGGACATTCCGCGCATGGTGGACATGGTGGACAGATCTTAGGCGGGGGAGGTGGCGGACAAGGAAGAGGTTTAGGACACGGCATCGGTATTGGACAGGGTGGACAAGGTGGCGGAGGTGGACAACATGGTGGCGGACAGGGTGGTGGACAAGGGCAAGGCTCACAGGGTGGTGGCGGTGGACATTCCTTTTGAGGTGGACATTCTATCTTAGGTACCTTTGGACACTTGGGCGGCTTTGGTGCAGGAGGCGGCGGACAAGGACGCGGACACTTGGGTAGTTTGGGCAGTTTAGGTAGCTCTGGAGGTGGCGGTGGAGGAGGAAACTTGGGACATTTCGGAAGTTTCGGTAATTTCGGAGGTAAGGGACACTTTCGATAGCATATTTTGATCTGTGGAGGTTTTTCCACGACATTCGGGCATGGCATCGGGCAAGGAGGCGGACACGGAGATGGTGGTTGGACGGGACACTTTGGGTTCACGGGTCGTTTACGACAACATGGTGGAAGGGGTGGTATACACTTCTCCGTCGGTAGACAAGGCTTTTCTCGTTGATACGGTCGTTTGCAAGGCACTTTCGATTGAGGTGGACGTTTATCGCATGGCACGCATGGTTTCTTCTCCTTTGGCCTCATAAGGATCGCGTCCTTTTGAAACAACCTCGTTTGCTCTTGTCGCAGATATCTCGACAATTCTTTCGACAGACAAACTGTTGTTCCTGGCTCCCACGGCGCGAGAACAGTGCTAAAGTTTCTCGCGAAGGCGAAGTTATCGTAGAAATGTGTCCTCGAAAAAGACGCCAAATTCCAGCCATGGAGAAAGGAGGATCCCAGGCAGTACGGGCTTTTAGCTCGGAAATTACCAATCGTCGCGATGGAGAACTTGAAGGACGGCCTCAGGAACGGGATGATTCGATCGTGTTTCGCCTACGACACGAACAATAGAGATTTTCGATCGATAGAGGGGATCGTTTTGCCCGCTGCATCTGCCGCTATCTCCACGTACCCTCTGTCTCTTGGTGTGCGAGACACCTGACAAACACTTTAATCTCTCTAAACTCTCTTTTTTTTGCACGGTTTCTTTGGTGGACATTTTACGCAAAACGGCTTCCTCTCCGGCTTCGGTTTCGAGGGATAGCCCGGTGGTTCCATGGGTGTACAGGGGCCCTCTGGTGGATGGCAAGGGCTCTTCTGATCGTGCCAATCGGGTGGACCCTCGCCACAATCAGGATCGCCCAATCGTAGCTCCCTTATTTTTCCTACACCCTGGATACATATTCATATTCACGCGTTGATTTTTTTGTTTTTTTTTTTTTGTTTTGTTTTTATTTTCGTTTTTTTTTTTTTTTTTTTTTTTTTTTTTTTTTTTTTTTGTTTTAGATCTCTCTCAGGTCTCTCAATTTTTTTTTTTTTTTTTTTTTTTTTTTTCTCTCTCCTCCAATCTCAATCGTGCAACGCCTTACCTCTGGTCCACCTCCCTCCTTCACCAACGGGGGTTAATCGACGATATAATAAATGGACAAGGATGAGAAAATAGCAATGGGGAAGCGATCGTTTTCTCGATGGAGATGGCGATGGATCACGATCGCAAAGTGAAATTCGCGACGGAGAAAGATTCTCTTTCTGTGATCTTGGTATCGAGCGAGGGTATATATGTATACGAAAAAAAAGGGGTAAGATACACGAGTATATAATTAATGAACGAAATTTTTAACTACATAATTTCCAGTGACAAACTTAAATTAGATAAATTAATAGATAATAAGTTTAAACTTAAAATTAAACGATCGACAACGTGTTGAACGACGTTCGATCATTTCTCAACCAATTTTCCTCAAGCGTTGTTCGATGATTCGAAGCGATCCGTCAAAGGCTTTTTTAGGGTATCGCCCTTAGGATTTATCGGAAGCATGTCCAATTCTTCCTCCTTCGAACGCCTTTTGTTCGGATAATCTTTCAGAGGTTGCCTGTTATCAAAGCCAATCTCGTCTTCGTAGTCCTCTCCTTGAGGAAAATAATCGTCATTACGAATTCTGTCACCTTCTTCGAATAACACGATTTCCCGTTTCGTCATATTTCCATCGTGGCCAATTTGATCCTTCACGGCGTTGCCGATGATCCATGAAACGCCGTGATCTTTGATCGATGTAAACGTGAATACCTTCCGGTCAGAAGAGATGATCGACAAAGGGCCCCTGTTCCTTCGGTCCGAGACTTGCACGATCGATCCATCGATTCCGAGCGGAGATGTGCTCGTCCTCTGCGGGGAGAGAGGATGATCCGACATTTTTGACTGATTTCTTTTTATTTTTTTTTTTTTTTTTTTTTTTTTTTTTTTTAATTATTTCACGGTAAAATTTTGGAGATGAGGAAGAGGCAGAAGGGAGGTGGAGCCATAGCGACGAGTAACGATTTCACGCGCTGCTCGATCGATTATCGTGATCGGGGGTAATCGCGATCGATTATCGAGAGAGGCGATTGTTAAAGTTCGTTTAAGTTTAACTGTAACTGTAATCTGAAAATTTATTTTTATAAGGACTTACGTCGATTTCGATACGATGCTGTTGCCTGATCAGGGTTTCTGGCGTAGCCTTCAGCTGGAATTAAAATTAAAAACACAGAGATGGATTTTTTCTTTTCTTTTCTTTTCTTTTCTTTTCTGCTATTTTCTAACTGTATTATCGCAGAAAGAAAGGGGTAGTGGATAGAATTGAAAGAGGGTTAAAAAAAGGGAAAAGAGAAGAGGAAAATTGAACTTGAAGAAACACATTTATTCAACAAACGATTCACATATCATCATAATAACATAAAAATATCATATTGTATCCAATATCGAGATGTTCAGAGACAAACGGTTAAAAATATCTAATCCCTAATGATTTCCGTGAATTTTTCCGCGATATTCGAAACTTCGGAATAGAATGGAAAAATAAACGATTAAAAAATAAACACGTTCCGATATTCCGATAAATTTCATAAATTTCCCCGTTCCTAATCGTACGATGTATAAGCTCGCGCCATAAAAGAAAAAAAAGAAAAAAAATATATATATATATATTATATATATATATATATATATATTATATATATATATATATTCTGGCGAAAATCATCCTCAATTCAAATGTTCAAATAACTCGGGATTGAAACTACTAAAAATAAATGAAATTAAGATAACAATAATAATAATAACAATAATAAAAAATTAAAAGAGGAGATCACGTTCGCAAGTTTTCGGCGTAATACGAACTCGGCACGTTGAACAAGCTCGTGTTCAACAGGCCGATCTTGTTCATCATCTTATCTTGATAATTGTGCTCGGACTTGGCCACGATATCCTTCAATAGGTCGACGCTCAGGATACCCTTGAAATCATCGTAAACGTTGATTTTCGAGATGAGGGTGGAATATTTCCTGTGACTGCCCTTGTCGCCCGAATCCTTGGGGGGGCAACCAGGCGCCCTGAACACGGGCGGGCACTTGCACTTGTCCTCCTCCTTCTTCTTCCCGTTGTCGCACTTCTTCTCCTTCCTCGGCTCGCACTTGGTCTCCTCCCTCCTCCGCTCGCACTTGGTCTCCTCCTTCCTGGGCGCCTTGCACTTCTTCTCCTTCTTCGCGCACGTGTCCCTCTTCTTCTTCTTCTTGCACAACGGGCCGTGAATATCCTCGTTGTAGAATTGCTCGCAGGGGTCGTCGTCCGGGAACGGTTCCTGGTACGCTTTGCACGGTTTCCCGTGTTGCTCGTTCCTCAACGGGATGCAAGGATCGTCGTTCGCGTTCCCACACGTCGATTGACACCTCTTTTGCATAACGTCCTGCTTCTTGCACAGCAACTCCCTCTGCTTCCGCCCCGCGTTCTTGCTCTTCCTCCCGTATTTCTTGCTCGTCCTCGTGCTCGAGAATCTCTTGTTGTTGTTGTTGTTGTTGTAGTAGTTGTTGTTGTAGATGTAGTTGTTGCTGTTGCTGTTGTTGTCGTCGGGGATCGCGTTACTCTCGCTGAACAAATCCATCGAGGCGATCAATCTGAGCTCGTTTTCGCTCGACGAGAACACGGACGTGATCCGATCGAACTCGTCCCCCCCGGGGCTCGTTGGGGGGATTTGGGACGGAGATTTCGTTTCCCAGGGATCGGCGAACAACGAGTCGAGGTTGTACGAGGTGAGGCTGGCGAGGGATCGAGACTTTTTCCTGTTGACGTTCAAATTCTCGAGGAAAAGGGCGATCTGGGAGGAGATTTTCCTTGGGCTCTGGGTCTGGGACTCGAACACGCTCACCGCGTCGTTCTCGGATCCCTCGTAGCTCGACGTCACCCCCCCCCTCTCGTCGATCAGTTTCAAATTGTCGTCCAATTGGTCGACGGTGATCGACTCTTCCGCTTCCTCGGCTCCCTTCGTGCTCTTATCCCGACTACTGCTCTCCTCCAATTCGGGCGTCACCTCGCTCATCGAGGTGGACGCGTCCAACCTTTGATTCTGGAAGAACGCTTTGCATAATTTCGATTGATCGCCCCGCCTCTTCAACAGAGGCCTGTCGTTGTTCCCGACGGAGGAAGCGAGGTTGTCCATCTTGAAGCAACCAGCGACCATTTTGTTGTTGTTGTTGTTGTTGTTGTTGCCGTTGTTGTTACCGTTGCCGCTGGCAGCGATGCTGGTGTTGTTGCAATACTCGTCCATGGCGATCTCGTTCTCACGAACGTCGAAGAATCTGGTGAAGAAGTTGGTGAGAGGTTTCCTCCTTTGCCTGACCAAACCGTACAGCATCTTGGGCTTCTTGTCGGACAAAGCGGCAGGTATCGTCCAATTCTTCGACCTCGTCTGCCTAGGCCTTCCCAACTGGGATTGCCTCTCGCACGTTGCCAACGTGTTGATCGTCTTCTGCAGAATATTCAGCTCGTTGCACTTTCTCGCCTGGCCCCCCCTCCTCTTCTCCCCCATCTTCTGCCCACAGGCGGCCCCCACGCCCCGGCTCTCCCCGTCCTTGCACACCAATTTCTTCTTCACCAATTGCTCGGACGTGACCACGTTCAATTGTTTCGCTTCCTTCTTCCTCGCGTGCCCCTTCCTCTCCGCTTTCTCGATTAACGCCGCGGGATTGTTTCTCGCCGCCACTTTCCCTTTCGAGGCCGGTCGAGGCTCGAAATACGGGAGCAACTCGGGTATCGACGTTTCCAACACGAAGTCGTTTGCGACACCGTTCGACAAAGTGACGTTCGAGTACCATCGTCGAGTCGGTGCACCGACGTGGCTCTCGTTGAAGCGATTCTTCGCGCCGACCGCGAAATCGGGGATCTGGTTATAAATCTCGGAAAAGATCCGGCCACCGTGCGGGAACGTAGCAGGGCCCATCTCGGCGAGAATTCGAGGACCTTGCAGCTCTCTAGCATACGCGTAGTTCCCCTGAGAACAGACGGAGAGACGAAGGTCGTTCATATTTCTTTTTTTTTTTTTTTTTTTTTTTTTTTTTTTTTTTTTTTTTTTTTTTTTTTTTCTTTCTTTCTTTCTTTCTTTCTTTTGCTTTCTTTTACTCTTTAGCTTTCTCCGCTCGGCCGTTTGTGGCGGCCTCGAGACGGCAAAATAAATCGATTTCCTCGAGATAGAGGAGGGGATAGAAGATGTGAATTATTGTGTATTAACCCTTTCGCAGTGATGAAAATTTTGTCTTAAAAATTAGTTTCTTTTTTTTTTCTTTTTTTTTCCTTTGGATCACTTCAACTAGTTTTCTAGCATTTTTTTTTTTTTTTTTTTTTTTAATTCGCCCTTTAGCTGCTATATATCGTGTGATAATTCTATGTCTCAATTTCAACAGGTTCAATTTTATTGCAATGAATCTCATGACATGGCTCGACAGATTAACTAAGACAAGAGGCAAATGGGTATTAAAATTGGACCAGGAATAGAAGTAAGTAATTCGCAAATGCGTTTCTATTATTATCTTTTTCAAGAAAACATATATACATATATATATGTATGATGTTACAGATGTTCTTACTCTGTTAGAAGAATAAAATTTTTGAAAAATAATTGGACGTTATTTGTACGTTACACGAAGATTGATTAATCGATCGAACAATCGTTTCAAACAAGGGATTTATCATTTGCGTGTAATGATAATGATAACAACAAATATTTGAGAAATGAGAAATATATAGTCGATTTAGTTACGAGTTTTAGCAGCGAAAGGGTTAATGAAAGGAAGACTCGTCGCTGGTATAACCAGATGGAGGAGGGAAAAAAAAAAAAAAAAAAAAAGGAAAAAAAAAAGAAAAAAATAGTTGGGACGTTTATTTGGCAGGTTTAACGCGTTCAAAGCCCGTCCATCGTCTCTCGTCATGCATTTTCTGGGGGGAGGTATATATTGCAAAAAAAGAGGCGCGCGACGTGTGAGCACGTACGTGATCCGAATGCCACGTAGGATTCGAATAACGATTTGAGGCGAAAGCAATCCCTTCCGTTGCTTTCTCTTCGCGAATTACACCTGCTCCTAAGCTACTAACTTCCGTTCCCCAACAGAGGAACGAACTCTTTGATCCACGCTACTGTTTATTACCTTGTCTTTTGATCTTTCAGATAAAGAATAAAGAAAAAAGAAGAAGAAGAAGAAGAAGAAGAAGAAGAAGGGAAAAAAAAGGAAATTATCTCCTCTCGTCGAGAGAGAGAGAGAGAGAGAGAGAGAGAGAGAGAGAGAGAGAGAGAGAGAGAGAGAGAGGGAGAGAGAGGTTGCTTTTCTCTCTCTTTTTTTTTTCTCTTTTTTTTTTAAATTTTCCAATCTTCCACCGATCATTTCATATTCGATGTGTAAAGAGTGATTGTTGTTTGTCCGGTATATAATAAAGTCCGGAAGTCGCAGCGAAATTATAACCTTTGCGCAGCCTCGTCAGCTTCTCATCCCTATCCTCCTCCTCCTCATCCTATGATCATCGACGCGGTAACAAGTCGACGAGACGCGCCATCGAGTTTATATACAACTCATCGATATATATATATATATCTTTAATCGATACACGCGAAAAAAAATCGATCTCGTTTTTCGCATCCGAATATTTTTCATCATTTGAATTGATCAGAATTGTAATAATTAATGTGGTGTTTCTCGTTAACGCGTTCTCGAATTGACAAACTGCTTTTTTTAGGTTATGATTTAGGTTATGATCAATTTTGACAAAATTAATTTAAGTAAGTTTGTAATAAATTACAAGTTATTTATAATAAATCGATCAATCGACAATTATAATTTATAATTTATGTATAGATTTTTCTTTTTTCATGATTTTTCACGATCGAAATTTACGATCGTCGAGAATTAATTTTTCTTAAATTTTCGTTTCGTTTTATTATTACCAGATAACACTGATATTATCCAAGAGATTTTTGGTATTTTTTTTTTATTAAAAATATCCGATCTGGGAAAAAAACAGTGGACGACAAAGAGAACGTGTTAACGTAGTAATATTCCATTCTTTGTTTTTTGAATGAAATACATATCGATAAAAGATTGTGTTGGGAATACACATTAACAAAACACTCTTACCTGCGGTTGCTCTGCTGTTTTAGAATATCGATTGGTGGCGCATTCTTCGGCGGTCGGCAATCGGTGAATGTTAACGAAATCCTCGCTCAGATTCTTCTTATAATACGAAATATATTTTCAATCTATGTCCGTGTACGTGTATCTTATCAAACGTATTAATTAATAGAGATTTTTTTTTTCAATTACCTCGTTCACGTTCGACAGACGATAGTCACCTTTGTTTGTTCTTGATTTCTCCAGCATCGTTAACATCCGCGAATTCTGTTCCGAAATTCGAATTAAAAGATTTTGTTAAAGATTATATAAGTAAAAAAAAGGATTACACATATATATACATATATATTATATATAATATATATGTATATATATTCCTCTTACTGAATAGAGGAATCTTACCGCGGTATTTGTGATTTTAGCGTCACAAAATTTATTAATCTCAATCGGAGTTGAAAATCTCTTATTCAACGCGGCCACGTCATATAGTGCAAGGACATCCAGCTTAGAGCTTTGTTTCAGCATTTGCGACAAAGATCTGCCTATCTCCCCTGCCCCTCCGATCAATGCCAGCTGCATTAGTGATAAAAAAAAAAAAATGATAAGGAAAGGCTAGATACATTTTGATATTAATAAAGAGATCGCGCTTTTCATTTTCGAGATTGTTAAAAAATATGAAATCGCGAATGGGAATTCGAAAAGGGGAAGGATGATAACGGAGGGGGATTCGTATCCTTGAGAAATTTCTTGTTTTCTCAAAATAAATGTTATACCTTGATGTTCTCTTCACCAGCGGGATATTTTCGCTGACCGATGGTTTTCACGATGGATTTGGCGGCCCGGGAAAACATTGTTATTCCTATTGGTGTATTACTGGAAATTTTTGTAACGCCTACATTGGGCGCCCGGTATGTCCAAATTATGGCGACTAACGGATCTCGTTACCAGGTGCAATGTTGCAATTGTTTCGCCAACATGTTTCTAAGTGTGCCATGATATCGGAAGAAACAAAATAATAACACCGAAGGAACGATTGATTTCCAATTAATGCGAATTAATTTGTCTATGAAATAAAATTTACGGTTGATAAAAAAAATTTTTATATTTTTATGTATATATATATTTAAGCTTCTTTCTAAAGAAAGAAAGAGGAAATGAATTTAAATTGTTCGCGCCCTTTTAAGAATCATCGTAGATACAGCCATCTAACGAACGTATGGTGAAATGCAGAGATGCAAAACTATCGGTATCGTTGCAACGAATAGGTTTAAATGCAGACAAAGACTATCAGCGCCATCTCTTGAGTGGCAAAAAACAGTTTTACGAAGGTGTTATAAAATAGGATAGGAATTGACTTCTAGCGCCATCTCTTGAATATCAAATACACTTTTACAAAGGTATGATACGGTAGGATAGGAATTGACATTTAGCGCCATCTTTTGGTTGTTAAAAATGCCTGTTTAAAAAAGCACTCGAGAGATGGCGCCAGAAGTTAATTCTAACTCTATCTCTATCCTTCTTTTATTATTTACTCTCTTTATTTATATTGTGTTTCATTTGCGGCACTCCAGAGATGGCGCTGATTGTCACATTTTTATCCTATCTCTGTCCTTGTCTCACTATTCGGTCTCCTTGTCTAACTTCGGCAAAATTATACGTTCGAGAAATAAATGCTCATCTATTTTTTATATTTCCTTTTCATCAGGTATTTATTTATACATTATATTTTATATATATATTTATCATTTTACTCGTATATATTAAATTTTTTTTATGTGTAGAAAATCTTTAATATATGTATAATTTTACATATATTATAGAGCATACTTTATACATATTTCGTAAAATTTTTGCAAATATTTCAAAAATTAAAGTCAACCGTCTGTTATATATAAAAAGAAAAGTTTTCTTAAAATATTGATTTTTATAACAATTCGATGATATTGATATTGGTCATCGAATTATTATATATCCTGTATATTTTATGTAAATCAGCATATATTTGATATTGCTTGTGTTCCCTTTAAAGTTACTGTAGTTAACAATAGATGGCGTTCCTAATATCATTTCCCTCCAAAAGTTAGTACAGCAAGTAAAATTCTTAGAGTCGCATGCGTCGTAAGTTATGTAGTGAGAATATATTAAAATTATTGTAGTAAACATTGTTTATTATAAAAAATAAATATTAAATAATGGATCCAAGTGAAGTAGAATTTCTTGGTGAAAAAGAATTAGTCACTATTGTACCCAATTTTAGTTTTGACACAATTCATTTGATTTCTGGCTCGGTAGGTCCTTTTCGAGCTGGTTTACCTGTCAAAATTCCGATTTGGTTGGCTGTGAATTTAAAACAACAGCAAAAGTGTCGAATTATTAATCAAGAATGGATGGATGCCGAAAGTTTAAATGAAGCGAAGGAAGAAGAAAAATTATCAAAGTAAGTAAAGATTTCATTTTTTCTTTTTTTTTTTTTTTAGTAAATTACTCCTTAAAATAAAAAATTTATCGTTATTTATTATTTAGATTATTTACAAAAATGCCTAGTAATCATTATGTGGATGAAACGCAACTTTTATTAAGTGCTGCAAGTGATGATATACACGAAGCAGATAAAATAAGAACAGCAGTGAAAGTAAGACAAATTATAATTATTTATATTTTTTTTAATATTAATATATTATAATATTTTTTAGGATTTGTGGGACATAAGAATGTCAAAGCTTCGTACATCTATAGATGCATTCCTTAAAAGTGATGGAATGCATGCAAAATTAGATCATTTAACTGCTATGGAAATCAATAGTGTGCGTCCGTTACTTCCACATGCTCTTGATCAAGTGATGAGAATTCAAACTGTAAGTATCTTTCGCAAAAAAATAATTTTATTACTAGATTTATTTTGTTATTCATTAAGTAAATTATTTTCTCAGATTGGAAAATCAACACAACTTCAACAACATTTAAATAAGGTATAATAAACATTGAATATTTTCTTTTTTACATATTGTAATATTATTTTTTAGAACGTAAATTATATTTTATATATATATATATATGTGTGTGTATATATATATATATATATATATATATTTATATATATATATTTATAATGTATTTATAATATATTTTCATTGATCTCATATGAAAAAAAAAAGGAAATGGACAATAAAACAATTCATTTATATGTAATATATGAATGTAATAGTTTTATTATTTCTTATATCTTAGATCATTACATACAGTCACTAGCATCTCAATCACAATTTCTCATTATCACTAATGTGTGTAAATTCGTATTTACATCGGTAAAATTTGTCGCTTCGATTAATTATATCGTATTTTTTCGGCGCTATGATCATTTTTTTTTTTCTTCACAATATTTACATCCCTTAAACTTATAATACACAGTCCTTTAATAATCTTTGATTTGAATTCTTAAAGTAGAGTTTTCGTTTTAGCAAACTTAACATTGATCATTGGTCAAGCTAATCAATTGGAAAAAATTATTTTGCTTTAATATCAGTCAAAACTTCAATCTAATGTTAAGTTTGTAAATCGAAATATTCAATAAAGAACGTGGAAACTTATTATGAAATGAAAGATGAAAATAACTGGGAATCGTAACAAAGTAAAAATTCGATGTTATAATTGAAAGATGAAATTTTAAAATTTGATATAAAAATGCTCAATCAATAATTAACTAATATTACATCTAAATAATTATAAGATCGCCTATTCATGATACATTTCTTATTCAAATTTCTGAAATTACGTATAAATATTCATAAAGAAATAAAGATAATTGAAATTCAAAATTTCCCAATTCATATCCTTCAAGTATTTCATTTCATTACTTACTATTGTTTCCTAAATGTTTCATGTATATTCTGACAGTTTCACTATACATAGTATACTATCAGTGCAATGACGTAAGTACCACGTGCTTTGTATATAAAGTACTTCTGCCTATCACATCAAGTATACAATTAATAAATATCAAGTACCATTAATCGTTTACTGGACTGACAATACATGTAAAAATAGAAAATGCGTATAAACCACATTGAAAAACACATGTGCACGCGTGTGTAACGTAACAGTACTAAGTGGAACGATAGCGATTGAGATAATATGATACAACGTATTAAAAAATACGATTCTCGTAAAAAAATTCATTCTTTCAAACGGCTACTATTTTACTAGGGTCAACCTTTACTCGGATGAACATGGTGTTATCCTTGACAAAATGTCGTTTCTTTACCATTTCATGAGAAACAAATCGAGGAAAACCAAAACCAAGGGAATCAGGTTCACGACTGGGCCTCTGAAAGTTCTTCCATGTTGGATCTGGTATAAAACTTTCTACAATATTGCACGCTTTTTCTGCGACTACAGTTTGATCGAATATGGTAAAAGACACGCTATGGGAAAATGGCCATCGCAACAGAGCGTCATATTCTCCGGGAAGAATCTTTATGTATATTGAAATATGACTTCCTTCGCCGGTTCCGTTTCCGTTTAAGAAAACTGACGCCTAAAATATTGAACATTTTATACAATTAATACAATTATTATAAATAATTATTTTAAATTCAATAATATTGCAAGCTTTAACTAAAGAAAAATGATTTAGAACGTTAAATATTATCTACCTGTAGCTTGTAACCATATTGACTAGTGTAAAAGGGAGGACTGACAAGTTCCATTCCTTCCTTAGCTTTCGCTTCGGACATTTTAGCACTGTAATCCGTGATTTTCCATATAAGCGTGCCTGTATAGTTTAACGATAGTTTACTAATAGCAGATTTCAAACTGGTTATTTGGTGCTGCTGTTTGGTTACCACACTGCACATCAAACTTAAATGCATCTTTGCTGATTCTTCCAGATGTTTGTCCAACGAGAATCTGTTTCCCTGTAACAATGGGTAATGTTATTTTACACTAATCTAAACAAAAAACGGAAATACAAAAATAATTTAAATTATTAAACAAAATGTAATACCTTAAAACGGCAACCAGCATCTTTGAAAGTACAAGATAAGAGATGTGTAGTGCAATGATCTTTCAAATGGACTTCAAGATCTTCTCTTGGTAAAACTGCAGTTTCACAACGATGTGGACAAGCGACTGGAAAACGACCACACTTAGCGTGATGAGCACCAAGAGTGTCAAAAACGAACTCTTTGTTACAATAACGACACGCCACCAATCTTTTCGCACATTCGCCCAACTTATGCTGACTGAGGTGCCTTCGTTGTACCTTCATACCGCATTTATTCTCGCAATAGAGCGGCTCGTAGCCACACGTTCCTGTGTGTTTCTGTATACAAACAAGAAGAAATAGAACTATCAGTTACATCATCAATCTTATTAAATTTCATCACGATACCAAGTTATCGTATAAAGTAATAAAAAATAAAAAAAATAATACTGACATATCTCCAAATTAAATCAAATTAAATTTCCAATTATAACCTATACAAGTACTCGATGGAAAAGCAATAATATCTATGCATTCTATTGAAACGAAAGAAAAAAAAAAAAAAAAGGAAAAAGAATTTGAAAAATTTTATTTGAATTCATATGCTTTCATTTCTAACCATCCGTTCCCACTATAATACAGTTAATATTGTCTGGCACTCGATCGCGATTCTTTTAATTAATGCAGCGACGGTTACCTCGAGCGTGTGACCGGTGAATTCTTTGGCACAGAAGTCGCAGCGTGCTCGCCGCTGGGCACAAGTGTATTTCAAATGGTCCTCCATCAGTACACGCGGAATCATCGCGCCACATTTATTGCTGCAGGGGACTGCGTCGTGTTTGCAGGTATTCAGGTGAGCCTAAACAGGATATAATGCGATTTTTACATTAGGCGCAACTTGAACGGTGCATTCCTTTTACTTCGATCGAACCTTTGGATCTATCTACGCTCGTGTTGCGACAATCAGAAGTAAACTTGGGTGAACGAACCGTATACCGAAGATTGAAGGAATAGCAATAACATTTATAAAATTAAAAAAAGCATCGAGCATTGAAAGATGAATCAGTGAATATATAAGAAGTTTTATCACTATTTAAATTTTAATTTTTTAACATTATCGAATTAATTTTCAAGATTTTGGGCTAATTTTAAAATAAAATGTTTCGATTTATTAATATAGATAAAAGTCAGAAAAAGGATGGTAAGGATTTAATTGTTCAAAATCAATTTTTAAGTTAAATGATATTTTATAATAGCTTCTTACAGGATTCTTTTAACAATGGAATTTTCTCATTATTATTCATATCAACAAGTACAAAGCCATTTATAGCGACTATTTTCCACTTATAGAGTATTTTTAACTCGCAATTTATCGAGAGGTCATGCAGAGTTTGATAATGATAATAGAAGAAGAGATGATAATTGTTCTTATAAATGACCGGAAGGCCGACACGAGTTATCCTTAAAACGCGTGGGAGTCGTAACAGTGCCGAGACCAGTTCAACGACCTATCAATGCAAGGTCGCTTAAAGATCAGAAATGCATAATTAAACAATTTTGGAACCATATTTGTATAGTTGGGAAATTTTTAATATTTTTTACAAAGAACAATAGAATCTTAATTCTCATTATCATAAATTTCATATTTTAATTATTACAATCGTACATGATTATTAAAATTGAAAATGCATATTTGTATCTGGCATAAAATATTTTGATAACAATTACTTTTTAAACAATTGATTCTGATCAATTTTTTCTTTCTTTTAAACTTCCAAAATTTGAAAAAAGACAAAAAATAATACAAATTACCTTTAATTTCCGAAGTTCGTCCGACCACTTGCACCCGTCCTTATGATGTATACAGTACACAATGGATCCCATTATTGCCTTTTCTGCTTCCAGATCCTGGAAATTCTGCAACACACAAAGAGAACAACGATCTTATCCATTGTTTCCTCCAATTTCCAATGCAAATAGCCATCTTTCCGCTCAAAAAATTACAGTCTATCAAATCGTTTCGACTCGACTCGACGAAGCGAAAGTAGATCAATTAACGAAACTTTACAAAACCATGACAATTTCGTGTTTGTTCCTGAGAAACAGAGGAACGATGGATCGTGGAATAATCATCTTCAATCTTTTTGAATCTGAACGAGTGGATCGTCGAACTGTTTTGGTGTTCATCCAACGAAGAACGTGGGTAGCGATTAATTGGGTAACAGGTAGTTGTTACCAGGCACTCCTATCTACGAGTGTGCACCTCTCATGCCCAATAAACAAGTCGTTTGACATTCCATCCACTGGTGAAATATGGTAATCAATTTTCAACCACGCATCTCTAAACCGGCGATTTCTGATCCTACATTTCATTTTGTTAGGAATTCTTCAGATATACGGTTTCGTACGAAATCTTTTCTTGGCTGTTTTACAATCGAGAGATAATAATGATAAAGATCGAGATAATGGATCTTTTTATCGTAAGTCTTTAAAAGTTTTTAAGAAATTTGGTTGGAGATACAATTTATTATTTAAAATATTAGATATTCTATATTTATTTTAAAATATAAAGAGTAGAATATTATCTTAAAATTTTATAATTATCCTATATATCATGTTATATCATTTAAGATTTATTCGAAATAGAATTAAATTGTATCTGTACATAAATCAAATTCCTTAAACTCTTCAATAGTGTTTATAATGATAATGAATAATAATGAATAATTATTTTTTTCCTCATATTCTATTTACAATTTTTACATTCAATAATAAAATTTATTAGGTTTTTGAAATATAACATAATTTAAAATGTAAGCAAAATAGTGTCAATAATAATCAACAAATAATTCCCTTTTTCTTTTACAATATTCAATTCCATGAAGAATAAAACTCAAAGTTCTTTCATCATAACTCGAAAACTACGATATACGTAATACATTTCAAACAAAGAATTAGCACTATAATCTCTATTTGTGTAAAAATCTATTTGTTCTTGATAACGCTAGTTAAAATTGTAAAGTTACAGATCTTCGAACACAGGATAATTTTTTTAAACAATGTAACGATAAAATGCGATAAAATTGATATTGAGTACTTACAAACAACAGTGCAATATTGAATTTAGAAATAAAAATTCTGTCATTACAAGTACTCGATACTCGTAAATCAGATAATATCCAGTCGATTGATAAAGTTTACTAGGTCTAGTTCGTATAGATAACTTTCTCCGGAAACATGTATTACATACATGAAAATAACATTAAAAATTTGAAATGACTATGGAACAATATAATCGGTTACTTAATCCTTAATTATTAAGTGGCTGCTGGTAATTTCGCTTCAGTGATTCTTATGATGCTGTTTAAATTAAATGATAGACTGTATCGATAAACACAAGCTTTCATTGTTTGTATGCTAAATGAGAATCCCATTAGTGCCATAGTGAACAATTCCATCAATGACTATCATTTTATGTCTTTAAATTTCTTTTGAATTTAGTTTGGATTTAATTAATAAATAATAATTCAAATGCTACATATTTTTCTTACGTCGTTGTAATTTTCTATTTTAACATTATTATTTATTTTCTAGTTGTCAATATCGTACAATGATGTCATAATATTGCATAAGATACTGCTAAGAACTTCTGCTAACTTAGATTTTTTACGTTGAGATTTTTACAAATCTAATTTAGATTTAATGAAAATTTGTTTTCAAAGCAAATAACTATTCAATTTAAGAATAAAATTAGAATATTTTATAGAATATTAAATAAGTAATGTTATAATATTAAAAATTGATATGCAGAATAACATTATATTTTTATATAAATGATAAATATATAAAATCTAAAGAGGAGAGAAAAGAATAAGAATATTTTTTCTTTCTAAATTATATTCACAAGTACAAGATATCATAAAATGATATTGAATTTTAACGTTACATTTTTTTCAATATTGTAACGTGTGAGTTTAAATTAATTCCTAACTAAATCAAAATTTAAAGTAGATTAAAGTAGGCTATAAGAACACTTTAGAAGATCATGCAGAACATGTTCGAAGTGGATAAGCGATAAAATGGCTGAAAATACACGGGAAAACAAACGGTGGATGGACGGTGTGTAACAACTGTCTAATAAATCTAAATCCGTCCGTGGAAGACTTTCCCCATTACAAAGGAGGTATGGGTACAGCATATGGGAGGCGGCATACAAATCTTTTTAGAATTTTTATGCCATGTTTCTGGTTCCAGGAAGAACCATCGACCATGGCAGTCGACGAAGAAGTCGTGACGGTTTTCGGAAATAGCGAGGTTCAATAATAACCCTGATGCAGGAGGTGAACCCGTACCGAGAACCATGCAGGAGGCGAGAGAACTGGAATAAATTTAACGCGTTACGTCGTGCATGGAAATAATTATTGGTTCTACTATTAATATATGATACGATTTTTAATAAATCATTATTCGAAGTTATCTAATTCCTTTGCAATAAATTATTAGACAACGATACAATCAAAAATTAGTATTATTTTTAAATGAATTAACATAGAATTTCATCCATTTGGATGCCAACACTTAGATGATACTTCTTAAATATTTTTGATCTCTTTAAAATTACTTTCTGCATCTTAATACTAATGATTCTATGATTTTCAGGATTCCTCAATTTGCGTGATCATACAATAGTTTTCCAAAAAAAAAAAAAGAAAAAAGAAACTATTACAAGGAACTTTTAATAATCATTTCCACTGGAAGAAATTTTTGTCCTCAAGAGACATAATGGACGTAATAAAAGGACATAAAGTCTTTCAAAAATTGTTCATTGCTAAAACTTTAGATTCACAGAAAAATTCATCATGCAAAAATTTATCAAGATTATAAGTATTAGAAATTAAATAAACCACAATACTCAATCAATAATTATTCAATCCTCTTAATCATTAATTTGATGCTAATATAGCTTTCATCTTTCAGATATCGTGTGCCGATATATAATACATTCAGCTTCGAATCAGACGTTTTCACGCAGGTACACCCAGTATAGATGTCTGTAGGTGCCTGCAAGTTGAAACCTGCACGACCGGCAAGGTCGAGGAACCTAACGCAACCAGCCACCGCCGGCGCGATATAAACACCACCGAGAATGGAAGAGACAGACCTACCTCTTCAGTTTCGAGATTGCGAAAAAAAAAAAAAGGAAGAACACAAAGAAATAAGAACCAACCACGCCATAATACCGGGAAAAATACACTTACACTAGTCGTGATCGAGACTTCATTTCACTCCGGTCTTCTACTTTATAGCCTTTGTTCATTTGTCTACGACTTTTCGTCCTAAAATGGAAAATCTTTCTCTGTATATGGTATGTTGAAATTCGAGTTTCGATTATTTATAGTTAAAAAGTTGTTTTTTTTTCAGAGATATGATTGGATACTTACACAGTTTTATATATAAATTCAAATTTTTGAGATTTAATATGATTTGTGAACTGAAAATAGATTAGACATGCATTAAAATTTTGGAATATACAATAATTAAATTTATTAAAGAAAAAAATTATGTTAATTGCATGTAAAATAATGAAATTTTATAATTTTGATGTAATTATATAAGTTGGGACGTTGAATCCAAGATTTATTTCTTTTTGAGATAAAAAAGAAAGAAGAAAATAAATATAAAAAATATTACATATATAAAATATAATTTCTTTTGAAATAAATGTTTTGCGTCGGAAAGATTATTCTTTGTGATGAATATAAATGGCAACTGATAAGTATATCCTTCTGGCGATGATGGATTATGTTTAATTAGAAAGATAATAACGTGACTTCGTAGAATAGGTGAAGCGTGTACCATTAGATAGAGTTTGGAACAATCGAAAGGAAGCCAGGCGACGAATTAATTAAAACAAAGAGCGGCCAATTAAGCCAACGGCGGGCAACGATCTCGCGTTGCGCAAGTTCCGTAATACCGTCAAAACGAGACGGTGCTTTCTCTTGGGAAACTAAGCGGCAACAGAAAATTGTATTACCGAAAGTATAATGTTACATAAGTTTGAAAGTTTGATAATAAAATGATGCGTCTTCGCAAATATCAAAGATCGATGTAACGATTGGAATTTCATGTTTTAATCGTATGAATTTGACATATTTAAATATACATTGAATTCAAATTTAAATATTTACATTGAAACAAATGTCGCTTCATTCAACAACTTATAAGTTAATTCAAATATATATAAATATAGTAAATTCTCAGTTTTAAAACAATTAAAAGTCTCATTCATGAAAGATTTGAATATTCGTGGCATACAACTATATTTGAATATTTCAAATTCCTCACAAAACAGGAATATAAATACCAATTATTTAATCAAAAACTTCCAACCAAGTTTTAAATCTCAAGATACGATATTTAATAATCTTATTAATCTTAATAATTTGTTAATCTATCAAATCATAAATAATTGGATTTCTAATTCCTCTAATTGCAAGTGAGAAGAATATAAATTAATAAATATAAATAAATCTATTAATCTCATTTTATCAATAGATATCTTTATCAAAAAATTATATCTTTTAAAGAGGTTTTTTTCAAAAATATAGCATAAGCCACGGTATAAAAGATTTATTATCATTATCATTAATCTCATTATTTTATTAACGCCAACTACTTGTCAAGTCAAACGATTAAATGTTTAAAAACGGTTCCTCTGATTGAATAACGATGAATCCAAATGAATTCATGCATCTGATTCCACGAAACATTATAATGCTTGAACAAGCAAATTAGAATACCGACACGAAGCATCGCGAGGCTGACATCACGGGTAGTTTCTCTCCATAGCGTTCTTACAGCGGTTACAAGTCGTTGTGACGTCACAGCGAAATAACGGACACAATCTTCGCGTACGTTCCACTTATTCTCGAGGACGATGATCATCTCTGCGTTATGCGGTCCCGCAGGAATTTTCTAACTCGGTCTGCCGTGTGAAAATTTTCTAGAAACGAGGAAAATCGTTAAATAACCATTTTAACACAGGTAAATAGGAAATCGAATTGAATTTATTTAAGAATTCGATGTGTATACCTCAACTTTTTTAATATTCTTTTTAAATGTTTCATGCATTCAAGATCTTCAGAATTTTACACAAAATTATCTTCATTTTGAAATGGATAGATAAAAAAATTAATAAGATTCTGAAAAGAAACGAATGATAATTATTATATCGTCAGTAGATATTTTTTAAAATGCAAATAATATTTAAAAATACATTTATAAAATTCGATTCTTCTAGAACTGATACATCAGACAAGGAACGCACAGTATTTTAATGAAACGGAAAGCAGTCTGACGAGAGTGTCCGGTATTCGAAAAATCTTCCACTGATATTAGCGATGCACGAACATGATGGTTACGTATTCGAATCCAACGGGTGAATCTCATTTTTTTTTCGTCAACTCGAAACCATGCGACCTTGACAACTCGATGACTAAATATTAACATATCATATCTCTCGAATCGCTACGCTTGTTAATTTGTTTCAAACTCGCTAAAATTCCTCAACAAACCTAGTTCACAGAATTTATAATTTCGATCATTTTTTTTTTATAATCTTTTAATCCATTGATATCATTATTTAAATTTTTATTAAATTTTTCATTTAAAAAAATATAGAAATATCATCCCATATTCATTTAAAAACGTAGCCTTCATTTATTCTAAACATATCACGTCTGATAATTAATGCACATAGTACTTTATTATGAATGATCGAAATTACGTATCAACGAATTAAAAATCGATTTTTCGACTATTGTATATACAGTTTGTATCAAACCATTATTTTACATGATTGAAATGCACGTTAAGTTCAATAATTACAGGTTGTTCGCTTGATTTCGAGTTTCCCGTCGTAGAATCGCTATTTGCGGATCGATCATTCTAGCCGGAGGAAGACAAGATGATCGCGTGCGAAAGGAAAACTTCCGGTCGGTTACAGAGAGCTCATGATCCATCCGAGCTCGTCCGTACACTTCAAATCCTATAAATTAGAGATCGTGGGATGGCATTCAACGATTTTCTAGTGGTAATCTTCGTGATCCATGAATTTCACACACAGATTTTGCATGGATTAATCACACAATGGATTGTTAATTAAGATCAGGTTCACCGGTTTTTTCACCGAAGCGAGAAAAGTCGATGGAAAGAGAAAACTTTCATTTCTCTATCGTTGAAGATTTTTCTTGACATTGGAAAAATAGAACATTCCTTTCTCATGGAATGAACACCAAAGAATCGTAACATAAAATTTAAGGGTTCCAAGAAAAGTTCACGACCCATGAACGAGCATAATTTTAGAATTTCAACAAGGCCATTTTAATTTCAAACAGTTTTGGTAGTTGTATCTCGTTTAAAACATTCTAAAAAATCAAAAATTAATTTTATTCGAAGATACAATTAAAATATGTATTTATACATATTCAAACGAGCAATTACATTTAAAAACAATGTAATTAAGAATTAAGTAAAATATATGATTGTTTCTGGAATTTTTTTCAAAAATAATGATTAATGATTTTTTCAAATCATATTCAAAATATATATTTATAAATGACCGATTTAGATATATTTTTGTGTACAAATTCCATTTGGATGTTATATTTAAGAAGACGACTGGAGCGATAGAATTCCAAGTAAAAGCGCTACCGATAGCCTTTTATCTTTCGAGCACGTTTTTCTGGTATCTTATCTAGTCACAGGAATCTACAAACTTTTAAATTTTGACCAAATACGGCTCATTCTCTGTGATGTTATATCAGAATCCATGATCATTGTATTTTTACCCATAATCTTAACAAAATAAATAAATGTATTCGTAATAATAATGCAATCAAAAGATACCAAAGACAGTCCAATCATTACGTAAATAAGCACAATAATAGTTGCTATTAATATTAATCACTGACAATCATCAAGATAGATTTCTTGTTATTTATTATCAATATTTAAAGAAATTAGAAATTCTTGAACTGTGAATAAATATTACGTGTTTAAGAGATATAAATTGTTTCCCAATTAAAAAGATAAAAACGAAATGGATTACGGAACTTCAGTAACAATACCGATGGAACGCTTCAAAAGTATCCAAGGAAAAAAACTAATGGTCACACTTCAAGAACTCTGTTAAACGTAATTTCTATCATTGATTGTCTTATATATCTATTTTCTTAAATCATGCAGTATCAGAAAGAGAGAAAAAGATAGAAGTTGTTCATTACAATGGAATGCGTAGAGAGAACAATACTGGAAGAAAGAGGCACCATGGCAACTTCCGGTCGCAAAGAAGGCGGTGGCCTCTATGAGAAGGGAGACGGGGATTGTTTTTAAATTAACACGAAGTAATTACAGCGACTTGTAAGTATTTTCGTTATCTTACATTCCTAAATAAGAGTCACTGTTCATATGTAACTTAATAAAAACTAATTAGAGATAGTTCTCACAGACAACTAATTTAGTCATATTTTTAGGAATTATCCAAAGCCAATTGTCCTGTAAAAAGTAATGAAGAAATCAATATGATTGGTTTGTAAAATAATTTGCAATTAAATAATTGAGAAAATAGAATGATGATAGTCCTCACTATAATTCGTTTTTTCAAATTCTTAAAGCTTTTTTATACTCTAAAACAAGAGCTCAATTATTTCTGACAGTTACTAGAATGCAAACATGAAAAGTAATAGAGAGTTTCTTGTAATGCGTTTATATATATATATATATATATATATATCATTCTTCATTAAACTGTGATAATATCACTCTTCATTAAAATGTTTTAATGATCCCATAGGTCACAGAATCATGGTGATAACTAAAATGATGTGACGATTTCTACATAAGCATTATTTCCTGAAGATTATGTATTTATATTTCCTTCGACAATTTCCTGTATTGTCATCAGTTTATAACTCGCGAAATTTCGTGACAAATTGGTTAAACTCATTGGAATTCAGATTACTAAAAATAATTTTATTATTACTGTCTATCATGTTAATACTTGCATTTTACTGAATTATAAAAAATACTTGATATATATAATTATACTTGATATAAATTAAATTATTTACCTATTATATTTATAATAAATGGACTTTTAGTACCTTTATTCAGATATATATGTGCATTCGATTTTATTATTAATACAATATGATGCATTCAAACATGTAATATGTCTGAATGCTTCCTGAGATTTTACCGGTGCACAATATTGAGTTAAGCACTAAAGTTGCCAGCTAATATCTTCTATTAATTCTTCTATAATTTTTGTTTTGCATCATTGTTAACCTCTCAATCTATTCTTCGCTGTCAATCGAATGATATACACTTCGTAAGTTTATTATGTAATTTTGTTTCTTTTAATATTATTTATTTCTTTATCTCATGATGGCAGTAAAAATGTTTTGCAACCTACGTGTCAATTAATATTTTCTTCTTCGAAAATTAAAATATTCATTTTATCGATTTCTTGAACATTTTGCAATTTTTTCGATTATCTTGTTTAAAATTAAAAAAGATTTACTATAATAATAAATCTAAATATTATATACTAACAATGATATTTCACAAGAAAATTATCGAATCTAATTATCTAAATTTTTGCGAGAATCGAATTGCATCGATACATAGAACGTACGAAACGCGCGAGAACGGAAAGCAAATCCGATGCTACGAAGGTGCACGAAAGAGGCCGAGCGGGTTCGGAAGCAGCCGAGGCCATCTGTTACGCTCGGTTCCCACGCTTCCGCCGTCGCCTTTCCCCGCCTTTGGACCAGTCTTCATCGGTCCTTTTCTTGCCTCCACCTTCATCGACACTGGCAGCTCTTGCTGTCGCTTTATTTTATATAGCCCGAGAACGCTTGAACGTCTTTAACCGCGACTTTGCGTTTTCTGTTACGAGGCTAAACTTTTGTCCATTATCGCGAGATTTCTACGCATTCACAGTTTCAATTTAGTTTTGTGGTATTAAGTAAAAGTTATATGACATATTTTATCGAAATCGAACAATTTTTTTAATTTTTATCGATCCTAAGTTGTTCATATCATAACAAAAACAAAAATATTATTATCTTATTTTTTTTCATTTGTTTCGAATAAATTGAATTTCTTTATAATAAAAGATTAAATATATTTACATATTTAAAGTTTCTTCAAATGTGCATATTTCTGTGAAAACAAATAAATTCTGCGAATAAGTTTGTTTTCTTTGATTTATTCATCAAGTTGTCTATGATACTTGAAACTAGTCTATGTAATATGCACATACTTGTTTAGTAATATCTAGAAACAGATCGTTTTTCTAGTAAAGATGTTTCCAAGTTAAAATACGATTTTTCTTTCTAACCTAATTTTGCCATAACAGTTCATAAACTATTTATATATAAATGCAATATTAGCAATTATGCTAATTATTATTTTAAATACGATTATTAATTTGATGTGGTTAGACACATCAATAACACGAATTAGTTTGTGAAAAAAAGAAACTCGCTTTTAACATAAGGCACGTGCCGTCAAGCGGCTGCAGTCAAGCCATTGTCATCTTCTGAAGTTGTGTTTACACAAACGAATATCCCCAATCACCCCTTGCGGAAACTTGGCACTCCCAATCATTGTGTACAATCGTTCGCAAATATGTTTGTATAAAGAGAATCATAAATGACGTGCACGTGTGTTGGCAACGCGTTGTTGAGGGGGCTAGAACGATTAAACCGACCGCAAAAAAGATGAACTCGATTCCTTAAATACACGGTCGATATGGCAGAGGGATGACGGTGACAATGTCAAGTGACTTCCAGCAATCCCTTGTTTACCCATGAATAAATTCCATTTATTTTGTTATACAAACACATAAAGAATAAAGGATCAAAAATATAATAAATCAAATATTTGAAGCGATCCTAAATATATATGAATAATTTGACAATTTTTAATACAATTTTTAAAACAATTCCTTGAACAATTTAAAAAATATAAGGAATAATCTCAAGAGAAACGACATTATATTTTAAATTCGATATTGATAAATTCACATCGTAATCGATATAATCATCTAATCGATAATAAATCGATAATAAAGAGACAATCGATCCTGAAGTCAGATTCAAAAAAGTTTGATGCAAGCAATGTAACGATATATTTCTAGCTATCGAGATAAATCGATCATTCAGTCGACATGATAGAAAGATGGCGAAAAGGTTATGTAGTTTCATCTACGATCCTATTGAAACATTTGCCTGTTATGTTTCATGATTTTTTTTACCCATGGAATTGTTTTAACGAAAAATTACTCTATTCACTGTAATTAGTGGTGTTATTATACAATTAAAATTTATAGATAATGTAGCCATATTAATTTGCAAAAAAAAAAGAATATTAAAAGAAAATATTAAATATCAGTTAAGAAGCATATATTCAAAAAATAATTATTAGACTACGTTATTATTAAAGCTGTCATAAGGATAATTTAGTTTTGCATTGAATTGCTTGACTGCACTCAAAGAATGAATACGAAAATTCTCCCTTTTCAGTATTCAAACTTATACAATGTTTTGTTTCTGACAAAAGTGTTCACAAATCGATATCAAATGGTTACAAAGGTATGTATTTAATAAGAGAACTAATATGTAATATATTAACAAAGGCGTGTATAGGTAGAAAACTGAATCTATGCCAATAACGATATAGAATCATGAATGGTGCTGTTGTAAATGATATCGAAACGCAACCCTCTGTTTCCGTTTTGTCCAATAATAGATTTCCCCCATTCTGCGGTTTCCCTTTATTCGCATGAAGATTAAATTACATGGCTGTTCGACATGGTTATGAAATTGAATGTAACGAATGATGAACGCAAGTAAAATTTGTTATTTTCTAAAAATTAAAAAATATATGTTTTTATAGTAATTTTAAATAAATATGATTGGAAGATAAATCTCAATTAGAAGTAATATAAATTAATGTCGCGTTTATTTAGTAATACTTTTTTTCAATGAACTATCAATATGTGAAGTATCAATGTGAAAGTAAACAAACGTATAGGCCACTACAAGTGCAAATGCAAGAACTGAAATGCAGCACATAACTGACGATTAAACCATGGTTGCTTGAAGCGTATAGCAACAGACCGTTATCTGAAACACGTATGACGATAAACTTGAAACGCTGCTCCAGTATATTCGAGGAATGACCTACGTGGAAGTTGGCATGCCTAACTGAGATCATTTATAAATTAAACAATATATAAAATTAAATTTGTATATTTCTTTGAATGAGGTTATTGCACTTTGCAGAAACTAAAACACACTTATGTTTACACATATAAAGAATTACACAATCTAGCATTATTTTTCTCTCTTATGAAATCAATCATCATTAATATAGATTAAATTTCGAAAACACTACCATTAAGCACGATAAGCATGTTAGAATAAAAAATGTGAGATTCTAACCTCATCGGTAATAATCGGCGCCTTGTCCATGTTGTCGTTGATCGGGCTGGGTGGCGATGTGGGACTAGCACTGGGGCTCACATGAAACCCTTTCGACTCCTTGGCAGGCCTCTGGGGGGACACCCTCGCAGGGAAGCTCAAGGTTTTCGTCCACTGCGACAGACCACGCACCATCTTTTCTTCTTTTTCAAAATTTCACCGATATAATATACAGTAATATTACTATCTGTATGTATATCTAATTCAGTGAGTTCAATACGCGTTCTGGCACTCGCGATTGTTTAAAAAATTGGCAAAACACAAGAAATAAGGAGAGAATTCGATGTTGGCATTTGTTCAGACGCAAATCTTCTGTAGCCTGATCTTCACAAACTATGAATTCACTTTGAAGCGTTAACCAACCGCTTATAAATATTAATAAGCAGTTCGAGAGATCGGCTGGCGTGTATCCGTGTCGTGACACGCATGGAAACGGTCTGCTAGCACGCGCGCTAGCAACGCACGCTACGAAGTTTACTGACAGACTGTTCGCAGTCCGGTCGGTCGGTCCTCTCTGTGGAACGGTCGCGTCATGCCCGCTGGACCAAGCGCGCTGATTGGTAGATACGATAGAAAGCGAGAAGCAACACGTGCGAAACAAAGACGAGCATAGTGGAAAATGGCTAATGGGGTGGTTCGTATTATAAGAGGAAGCGAGACTGTATAAAATGATATCGTAAGACGAACGCAACCACGGTATAATTTTCAAGAGATATAAACTTTTTTTCGTCAAAGTAATACGTTGCCTTCTTGTTTCTTCTTTATTTTAGATGAACGAAGAAAAAGGGAAGAACGAGAGAAGTTTAATGGTGTTGATGAGACAAGGACAGTGACCAGGGAAAGACGGTGAATGAAGGAACGTGTGAAAGAGATTATCGGATATGTGGCACAAGTACAATCGCCGCTGACTTCATGGATCGCGGTTTAGAAATCGTTTAAGGTTACCTAGGATTCGCGTTTAATATATATAATAAATGATATGAAACGATTTTACATTAAGGTATGATTAAAAATAATAGAATTCAATATCTTTTATTCTAATTATTTTTTTTTTAATTTCTCCATAACATATATAGTCCAAACATATCCAAACATATAAATATTTCATTTTAATGAAATTAATAATTATATAAATCAAATAAACAAAGAGTGATAGAAAAACTAATTTTAAAAAAACATCAAAATTTACTATTTTTAAGGTTAACTAATGTTTGATTAAATATTTTAATAGAGGTTAAGTGAATATCGAGGCCAAATCATTTCAAAGATCCAAGTAAATGTGTTTGAAGAAAAATTATCTATGTTCCCTTTACAATAGACACTCCAACAACTAATCAAGACTATTGATGTGTTGATTGGAATCAGGTAGTCGAAGTGATCGCTATCAAAGCGGTACTTTTACTGACGCCCTTTCCAAGACAAAGAATTTGTCCGATAGCGACTCATGATCGGTAAAGACATACTCGTGTTGCCAACTGCAGGTCCGTCACAGTGGAGGGGAGGAAAACGACATTGTAAGGCCCAACTGGCAAGGCATGTTCCTTACATTCAACCGCGTTCAGCTGTATGTACGCGGACAGGATCTAGCCAGCTGCGGCCTTCTTCGACCTTCCCCCCACCAGACCGGAATCGAGCCTTCTGGCCAACTATACAAACCGGTACCCCAGCGTTCTAACAAGGAACATCCGCGAAGCTCCGCCTTCGATCTTGGTGAGACATTATTTTGCCAGGACAATCGAAAACAGAGCAGATTTATATATAATCTCTTTATGTTTATAGATGGTGATAGTTAAATGAAAGACAATTATGCCATATGGAATGCAGTGGAGAATTAGCAGAATAAGTGGAACATAAAAATAAACGATTTAAAAAAAAGAAAGAGAAACAGTTAGTTGATTTATTCTGAATTCATCACAGACAAAAAATCTTTGGCAATTGAAATATATCGTTCTCGAATTTTTCTGAATTTTTTCTTTTTTCGAATTTTTATAATGATTGTTCAAAAGTAAAGATAAAAAATTCATATATCTATAAATATCATTTTGTTCTGATTAATATTATCAGATTTGAGAAATATTATCAGATCTAAAAGTATTTGATATAGATTCTCTTCCGAATTTTTAATCAGTTTCTTCATCATCATATCTTGTCTAAGCGACACAATTTCGACCAATGGCTTTACCCTTTGAGTTCATATCCATTATGGGCATTCAAAAGATTCGTAGAACGTAGAATTTTTAATTCAACCCGCATAGTTCAAGAGTTCACATCTGTTCCCTATTTTCCTTGACCAGAAATTCCAACTGACCATCAGATAAATGGGTATGTCATTTTTCTCTGCCTGATATATTTTGAACCTTTAGGGGACCAATTCACATCAAATTCGAAGCACGTTTTGTTCAAATAACTTTTTAAATCGATATTAATTATAGTTTAATTATAGTTTAACATATGTTCTTGCGAATAATCCAATTTTTTGCCATGACAATCTGTAATTTGATGCAATCACGATGTCGAAGACAATGAAATCTATTTTAAAAATCGAAACGGATCGAGAGAAACGTTATTACTACGAGCTATGTCAGGGATAGTTGAAGTCGATTGTAAGGATTCCTATTTAAAGCCTTCGACTAGCTCATATAAATAGCATTGTTCACCTTGGATAACGAAGTATTATCGTGAACGTCGTTGTTCATTCATTGTTTTATTTTTATATATGTATGAACAATGTATATGTATCTATAAAAATGATAAATTAGAAAATTTTGATATTTGATATCTTGTAAAAATAATTCAAAATGAATTACTAAATTATTAGGATAAATTCTATAATTAATAATTTAGTAAAATTATATAAATTTTAAATAACAATAATATTATAATTCAAAATAGGTTGTTTTTTTTTTAAATGAGAAGCTTTAATATTGTATTAAGAAATTCAGAAAAAGTTCAAGAAACTTATCAATTTAACTAGACAAGATATGATTGCATTATTATTAATTTTCTTCGCAAAAAATTCAAATCAATTTCTTATGGAATTTATTTTTTATTAATTGTAATATTCTACTAGCAAACTACATTTGCATTTATTGTTTCATTTTTATTTGTAGTTCTCGTCTTTACAGAAAAAAAGAAACATCGAGAAGAGGAAGGATGATAGTGATGGTTTGAAATTCGAATACAAGGATTCTTTTATTTAAAATTCGCAACAGGTGCGCTATGTCAGGTTGTATTAATTCCCTAAGGACATATAATTTCACAGACATGATATTCACGATCACGCACCTTTTCGTCCCTTCTTATACATAGGGCAGGTGTCTCTCCCCTCTTTTTTCTCTCTAGATCAAAATCATTCTTTCTTAAGAGTAAACTTACATGAGTTTCAATGGTTGTCATCGACATCACTTTCTACAGATTTCAATTTGAATTTCTGAAATATTTTATTCCATTTTATTTCATACAGAGTTTAAAGAATTATTTTAGAAAAAATATGATATAGATATAATATATTAAAGTGTATAATATATTAAATAAAAGATGAATCATTTTAGATATCGATGATCGATCATATTACAAAGTTATATTAATGATAAGAGATATAAGAAATTATTTTTTAAAGAAATTTCAAGGTAGTATTATTTTATGAAATCCTAATTTTTTTTCTATACACATATACATTCTATATATATATTTTAAGATTTTTTTTCTAGCTACATAAGGATAATTGAAAAGAACTTCCATATGTGTACATGAATTATAAATTACAAAATCAAATATTTCATTATAAAAAAACAAGATATCCTGAATCAAAAGAAAATTTTCATGAAAAATTATTCGTTTTCTATTTGGATCTAATATGAAGAAATATAGTGCAGACCGTTGCATTTTCCAACAATATCATTCAGGCCACTTTTGCGATGAAATATCGAACACTAATGTAATTGGTGCGTAACGTTTCTCGTGTCAAGGGATCCGATATCCTTAATAACCAGTTTCTCCGATTTCCAGACCAGATGCTGACTTATCAGAACCGCCAGCATACAGAATATCTCAATGCAACCGGAACTCAGAAAAACCGTCCTCTCATCGGCATCTTTTTATCATCTCGATCTATTCTAAACCAACTCGATTACATGTCGATAAACGGAAATGGAGCGATTCGAATGAGAATTTAATGATTCACCATCGTTTTTCTAAATAAAAAACAAAGTAGAAAGTTGTCAAACATGTTACAAGTTATCAAACTACAATCCATATTGTAAGTTCGAAATCATAATAGTTCTTTTTATCGTCAACAGGTTTGAAACTGACAGTTTCATGATTTTTCCATGGATTTCTAGTGTACGTTTTTGTAATCACGAGGGAAATCGCGATTACGTAGGTTCAGTAGTAAGCATACGTTTCCTTGACGTTTAGTCCAGTTTTGCATCCGGCACAGGTACATACTGGGGAAAGGTCGAGCTACCGACCTGAATATGTTGATGGTTACGCAATAATTCGTGCACTGAATATGTTTTTTATAACTGATGTATGTATATATATTTTAAAACTAATCAACTTGGAATCAAAAATAATATTAATAGAGATAATTATATAGAAAGGAATATTTTAAAATGTTTAAAAAAAAATTGTGAATTATGAGTTAAAAGAGAACGAATGTCTCTTTAAGGAGAAAAATAAATTTTTTTTGTATTGCAATCGATTGATAATCGATAATGAAGTAATTTTTGAGGTGAATAAAATTATTTCACATTAAATATTATATATTTATTAAAAAATTTAAATATAAATATTCAATGGAAAATCAATCTTGCTTTGAAATTCCTAATCAATATTCCTCACACATAACATATATTGCAAAACATCTCAAAAAAACAAATAAAACAAATTTTTAATATATTCCATTTTCTACATAAACTTCAAATAATAAAAAATTCCTTGATACAAACATACAGAAAGATGAAGTATAATATCTCTTCAGAAAATAATTTTTAATACATGCTTCAGGAATAAAAATAAATTTTCTTCACATCACAATATAATACATGAAATCAATAAAAATTCATCCCAGATCGATATTGAACAGGGCAGACAACACATAGAGCATTCAGCTCGAACAAAGAAGGATTTTTCGAGGCGCCGATGCGAGCAGCACCTGGAGAAGCTACGTGAGGGACCATTCGGAGGATAGGAGCGGCCCAGCGAATAATATTGGGAAGTCTGCAGCTGTCACAGCAGCTGCAACCCTCCTCGCTTGGCTCACAATCTGACCGGCAGCTTTTCTGCCTCCTCCTCATCCTCTTCACCCACCTCTGCCACCTTCTCCTCTCGTATGCCATTACCTCGTTCTCATGGTCTAACTTCTGCCTCGTGTTCTCATTCCGGTCCATTCCAAAATTGAGGTAAAAACTATCTTATAGAGACCATTGATTTAATTCTTTAGTTTTAGCTTTAATCTTGTGAATTTCCTGGAGGAAATTCTTTGAAAAATTTTTCTATTTTTTTTCTCCAGCTTGGTTATATTTTTCAGATAATAATGGCAGAAAATTTGGAATTTAAAAGAATTTATTTAATTTAAGGTGGAAAAAAAATTATATATGCACGCTTCTAATGATATGTGATGATAATGATATTAATGTTTTGGATATTGACAATAAATAAGAATGTTTGGAAATAAGATAATCAATAACTTATAAACTTTATAAGATAAGAAGCATATTATATAATAAGAATTTATAATGATGGATTCTTAATTTTCTTTTAATTTTTTAATATATTAATTCATAATAACACATGTTATATTTCGTATAAACGAAAGCATCATATAATTTTGAATTTTTCTTAATATGTTTATAATGAAAAGTGAAAAAAAACATTTCGTTTGAAAAGTTTAATCAAAGACGACTCACGTATATATTATTTCATATATAATACATATAAAAGCAATACAAATAAAAGCAAATATACAATTCATTTCAAAAATCTACAGCAACCAATGAAAAAAAAATGAAAAATAAAAATAATCGTAAATTTTCGATTTTAAAGGAAACAACAATATTCTCACAAACGATTTAGAAAAAAAAGAAAAAAGGGAGCTTATTTCCCATGTCAAATAAGCATCCCTTAAAACATGAAATAAAAGTATGCATTGAGGAAATGAACGTGCACATTAATAAAGTGGTTTCTCAAATAGGGGGCCCCCTTTCCTTTCCGCGCCAACATGTGGGTGTATATCTAGGCCGTACCTAGCTCCACGGGGCAATCAACCCCCTTTTTCGAAGCCAACCACCGAGACCATCCTCTTGCACGAGGAATGCGCGGTGTAGGTCAGCTGCTCCTTCTGTAAAACTAAACTTCCTGCGTCCACGTGCACATCTGCTCCCTTTCAGACACCTGGAAGGGGAAATCTCGTGGTCCTGGATGAGTATACGTAGTCACGTATCACGTGTATCCCGAGGGTTCTTCGCGACTCGATGGTGTACGTGTATAATGACGGAGGAACATAAATATTCTCGTCGTTAATTGCAGGTACGGAAGATTTATTCTTTGTTTCGTGTTCTCCGGTATTTATGGGGAATAATAATAGATTGGTATTGTTACGTCACATTGACACATCGTCTATAAGAAATTTTTATTGAGATTTTTATATTTGAATACGGTTTTTATATTTGAATATTCTTTCGTATAATGTGTAAGTTCTTGTGAATGGTGTTTCCTGACTCTTTAAATGATCAGAAAATCTTTAAATGAATATTTTCTATTTTTAGAGGAGATTTTTATGAATGTATGAGGAATAAATTGTGATAATATTGATTTTTATGACAGCCAAATTGAAAAGTTAATTCTTAGAAAGATATATGGAAATGAAATAGACAGTATATATATATATTGTGCAGATTAAAGTATTATTAAAATAGTTTATCGAAACAATTAGCAAAAGTTTATTTTGGTATATCAATTATTTTTTTCGTTTGAACTAAGGAATTAATAGGCTACTTAAATGCAAAGAGATTCATTCTTATTCAGTTCGATCGAATTTTCTTGTTAAATGGCTTTAATTAACTTAAGTATTTTGGAGAAAAGGTTAAATCTGAAATCGCATTGGAAAACGATCAATAAAAATGAATACGAAATTCAATATGATTATATCAAGATATTAATAATAATTTATTTAATTGTTAAAATAAAAATAAACGTTTAGATCTCTTTCGAAATTAATTAAATCATTTAGCTACTAATAATTTAGAGATCATTTCCACTTCTAAATTTAACGTCTTAACCTTAATTAATAATTATAAAATATATCATAATGAGCGTTAATTAACCTCAATTTTTGCAATTCGTAATACCATTCAAATTTATTACTCTGAAGTTAAATCATCTTGAATTCATTAAATAATTTCGAGGCAAGACATTTCTGAATTTATCAGTTTTTTGAAATAAATCGATTTCAATTTATCAATTGCTTCCAGTTACTTCTGAAACTTCCTGTTACTTCGAATTCATTACATACTTCGAAATATATTATTTTTTGGATTTATTGAGTTTCATTACTTATTAATTTTATTTATTTTTTTTTTCAATTTAATTTATCTCTTGATATCAAATTGATACAATGCAAAAAATAAGTGTAATAAGAAGATAGATAATTAAATTTTTACACGATCCAATACTCGAATTCAAGATGATGTTTTTCATTAATTCATTATTGACAAAAGCTATAGTGATTCGGTTGATCCGGCGGGAAACCGGAAGTCGAAACTATTACGACCGGTTTCAAGAGATTGGCCGGTTATCCGGCGCAATTACATTGTAACCGGCTCATCACACGGTAGTTGTTATGAAACTCATCCTTTTCCAATTGGATAATCTAATATTTCGTTGAGTCGATAATTCTTCAAAATTTTTCGATCTTCTTTTCTCGCATACGAGAAATAAATCTCAATGTGACATCCACACAAAGTTTCAAGTTTGTCCATGGAATCTATGCATTCCACTTGAGCTATTAACACGAAAGCAGTACTGACAACTTACAGGCGAATTCTCAACAAATGGCTTTAAGTGCATCTTCTTGCCTTTAAGCAATATATTTAAGAAAGTCGTTAGTTCATGGAGCTACTATATAATGATTTTCCATTACCTTGAGCGTCTCTGGGAACTTGCATTGTCCTAATTTGTCAGAACTCTTTGTTTCCAATTCGACAAAATCCTAACCTAAAAAGTTTTTTCGATGTTTATTATCATCGGTATGTTTGTCAGTATTCGAGTGAATATTTTGTGAAAGAGGATGATGAAAGTTGTTACGGGTTTGATGAACTTTAACTGAAAATATATATAGGGTGGTTTATTTGTTATTTAAACAACGAAGAAGTAGAAGAATCAAAAATTCTCTTTCTCTAATATATCCAAACATCTCATGAATCTCGAGTATATAATTAAACTGTTAATAAATATCATAAATGTTCTAATTTTTCAATCAAAAGATTCAAAACAATCAAAAATTAGAATAATTGAATGATTCTAATAAAATTACAAATTTGATCTTTCTTTAAAAACCTCGATATTTCTCTTTTTAAGGTTTCATCAATGAAAATTTCTCCAGTTCGAGATAACGTTGCAACGAGCAAAATCCTTGAGATGTTAGATCCCATATCGGGAAAGTGGCAGGAATTCCGAGCAAACGGGACACCCTGTATTCGCTTGGTTGTGTAATCGGCCTTAAGGATAAACGGACGCACACACGTTTAAGTACCATTCGCAAGTAGGGAGGTTCGTATCACAAAACGGCCAAGTGAAAGGATAGGCACCAGTTCATCTTGTGTCTCAACCTCCAACCAACCTTCTCGAATATATCCATTCGTGCTGCAAGTGCGTCAGCTATTCGCATAAAACAACGGTTAATTCGAATTCACGTCGTTCACTCGGCGAGCGAAACGAGAAACGCAGTTATATTATTTCTTTGACTATTTTTTCAGAAGGAAAATACATTCTGTTTATTCGTTGCTTGTTTTACGAGGGCACGCATAAGTTATTACATAAATTTCTACCATTCATGGGTAATGAACTTAATTTGCTTTTTTTAATTTTTCCACCATGTATAATTTAAGAAGTTAAATTATGTTAAATTAAATTAAATTAAAATTAAATTCAATTATGTTGGATATGAATTTTAATTTGAGAAATCAGGTAATTTTATTATCTAAGATTATATATACATGGAAAAATTAAAAAATTCTTTAATCAATTCATAATTTTATTTATTCTTCATTTTTCAATCCTCCATCTATTAATTCTAATCTTTAAATTTTTTTTTTGATTTTTCCATTTTATTGCTTTTATTCAATTCTATAAAATTTTTTTTTCGATTTTTTTCGGTCATTTATTTTTATCATATCTTTTTTTCTTTATTACTCATTTAAAATTAAATTTTCTAGTGATGCACAGACATGGATAGAAGAATTAAAAAAAGTTACACAACAACTAAAAGATGGTACAAATTCACCTTCTATAATTCTCAACAGGAAATTTCAGCAAGTATTTCCCTCAATTTACCTAACATCACAAAAGAATCAGTCAACAATTTATCATCACACGACATCTTTCTCTTATTTCGATCTTCATCTACCAACGTGTAATTAAGGATCATGAATATTCGACCGCCATTCCGTTTCCTTTTTTCCATCGATCTAAACTATCAGTATCTCGATCTAGATAACTGATTATAACATTTCCACGAGCAATTCAATTTTACGTAGAAGGAAAAGCGAAATCTGAATCAATGATATTCTCAGACGTTGAACATCTTCGAAAGCGTGCACAACATCTGTTCGCCTCAACTGTGAAATCACCTCCAATTTCCAACGTGGAAAGAAACCTTTCGAACTCAACTCGACTGGACAAAATAACGATGAAATCACAGAGAAACGCGCCGCTTGCACGGATCGAGGATGCACCTGCATCTGGTGCATTTTCGGATGGATCACTGGCCAGATGTCTCTCATACCCATGTCGAGCTTTGGTACACGTTTCTGGGTGCTGTTCAAAATTATCCAGAATTCGATTATTCTTTTTGAAGTGAATTTGCGAATAATTTAACATAGAAGATTTTAAATACTGTTCACTGCTTTGATTGAGTGCTGTTATGTGAAATGTTGTATTCGTTGAATTGATAATATGAATAATAATGAGATAATGTGAATAAGTTCAAAAACTTTGATAAGAAGATTTTTGGATAATGTGTCTGTTCAAATTTGGAATGAATTGGTACTATGGTAATTATTATGAATCAACATTCATATCGTCGAATGATTATCTTATATAACAATTAACAATGCCCATTGTCTATTAAATGAAATTATCGAATAAATTTACTTTTGTCGCAATCTGATCACAGGATCATTAACATATATAAGACATATATAATTTCATAAAATTAAAATTTGAAAAGTTATAGAAAATTGAGATAATTACTGGAGAATATTATAATTATTAAAATATTGTTATTACAATATTATGATAATATAATGACAATGGAACATACAAAAATCTTAATTTATAATCAAAACAAGAAATCAATTTTGTTTCAACAAAATTCTATTTTAACATATCTTTCTCATTAACAAGTATTCAATATACATGTCCTACAATGAAACTTTATCTTTCGATTCCAACTAATTTGCAATAAACAGGATATAGAATATCGTGATACGTCGCTCACTACATGAAATATCGAAATATTAAATACCTTTATCGAAATACACAGCTTCAAGGACTACGAGTTGCAAACAACGCATGGAATTAATACGCTTTCTCGCGTTATTATTTTCTAAAAGATCCACAAATAACGCATCAATGTGCACGATGAAATTCGTAAACACAAATTACGTGGAAATTTATTTGATCATTTCCATACAAGTAACCAATCCTTAAGATCAATCGACATGGCTGGAGAATCAAAAAGTTGTCTACGGTAATTATATATTGTTATAATTTATATGTGTAATAGGATATCATATTGCGTCGTTTCCCTCTCTTTTTCCACGGTCTTTTTATCGGCCAGTGGCGTGCGACCAGCACGATCATACTACATACAACGTGTCCGACGTCTTCCGCACATGGAAACCAGAGTAACCAGTGCAGTGAGTAAAAAGCTGCAGCTGTCACACAGAGCGGGCAGCTGCAGCCACGATGCATCGGGGACTAGCGATGAGAGTAACACGTCTCCAAGCAGTTTTAGTATTCACGGTGATTTCCAATTTTGCATAAACTCGCCCAAGGTCTGTTAAATGTCGCCCAAATGAAAAAAAAGATGAAGAAGTACTCATAATGTCGTCTTTATATTCTTCAAAGTGTTTTTTAAATAAAATGTTTAAAAATTGATTAATTTAATAATCAGATATATCTTATGAATATCTCGAGGTACATCGATTTTAATGTTATTCAAAATTAACGTAATTTAAAATTGTTATTAATCTTTTCCAGAGAATATTTTTTTTTCTTAAAGAATTCCAAAGAATCGGAATATTCGAAATGAAAAAGAAATAAAATAGGATATGCGATGTTGAATCTACGATCGGAGCAGGTGGTACTTGGAATTACAGACCCTTCTCCTATTCGCATATATGTACAAGTATGCGCTGGAATTCGGTGTTCTCCCTTTCATACTAATTCATTCACCTTAAGCAGGTATGTTGAAACTCGGTTAAACGTAACACGAAGAATTCTTATAAGGTTTAGCAACTTAAATTCGCTAATAAGTTTAAAAAAATAGAATTCTTATTTTATCGAATTAAATTATCGCTCTTTTTACTTTTACTAATGTAACATTTTCTTATTCTAGAATATTTTAAAAACTCCTACGATTTTTGGGGATCTTGAATCGGAGTTAACTCTGAAATTTTTTCGTCCCAAAGAAGCTAAATCTAACTAAAATATTCAAATTAGAATTCAAAGGAAAGAGGATAAAATAGACTTTGATACGATTTATTATGCATTCACATAATAAAGAAAGGATGAAAAATTCAACATTCCTAAAATTTCAGAAGCAATTTAAATCGAATCGAATACCATTCGTGGAAACATTTAGAAGGCGCCATAAAAAGAGACTGGGTAATCGATCAATCTTTGATCGCTTTGATCGTCACGGGTATTTATCGGTCAGCAGCAGCATTCCGTGCATATGCAACCGCACACCTAAGATGGATGCACGGAGATGAGAGAAAGTCGGAGATCCTGGCCTCGAGGTTGTCTTCGAGAATGTAACGAAGCGTTCGTATGCACGCGCGCGATTCTGCCACCAGATAGGCGTGAACGTGCCACGAGGAAAATGTCATCGGATGCACTCTTGCCATCCCACACTTTAATATTATTCTTATTAATTTTTCTTCTTTCTTTCTCCATTCATCGAAATCATATCGATTGTATATTCGTAGGAATACAAAATTTTACTTTAGAGAAAAACAGCGTTGCGAAGAAAATAAGGTTTTAATTAAAATTATGCAAATATTCTTGAATCATCTTTAAATTTTGTGATTAATTAAAACAACTTATGATTCAAGAAAAATTAATTAATGTAGAGTTTTTGATGATACAAGATTAATCAAAAAAATCAAAAAAATCTATTAAATAAAATTATTTTTCATATTTGTAGAATTAATTTCAAATTAATGAATTAAATTAAAAAAAATTCGATTCTCGAAATTATGAAAGGGATTTCAATCGAGAATTCTACTTCCTCTTCAGAATCCATATATGAATTGAAAATTGTAAAATGATCGAAACTAAAATCCTTGTTAATAAAAAGTTGTTAATAACGGATACCTATTACATTCGATACGATTAAATTAACGTTTATTAGCGGCGTATTTTCCATTGAAACGAGCCACTTAGCAGCCAGTAGCCGAGAAACGAAGGTAGATACCGAGTTCCTTTGTAATAGCACACGCGGCAATAAGTAAACAGTCGGGAGAACGGTTGATGCATGCGGCCTCATTATTCTCCCTCGTCAATCGGATTGTTTCGAATTAATAATTCACCGTTCCAGTTTATATATCAGTATGCATCCTTGTTACGATACTATGCATTAAATCGATCGATGCAATTTAACAATTATTAGTCGGCAATTAATAAGATCGAATATTGGTACGCGTACAATTCGAATAATTTTAATTGACGATATTAAAATTTCTTGTCGAATAAAAGAATGGAATAAAATCAATGTTGAGAATGGAATGTATATAGAAATGAAGGCTCGTTTATTGTAAAAAAAAAGAGAATTAGATTGAATCGAAGAATGGTTATGAATTAAAAGAAATAAGTTTCTGAAAGTAAAAATAGTTTCTTCACTTTCTTTCACTTGACGAGAGAAGAAATAAGAATTATTATGATAATAATACTTTAACGTGTTTAGAATTTCCTCTGGAGTTATTTCAAGCGAATAAAGTTTCAAGAAGAGGATCGTTGTGGGAAAGCTATGGAAGAATCGAAATTGCTCGCTCTTGGAACGCGGCCGGAACACGTGCGTATTCACGCCAAGAGGAACGCCATTACAGCCGCCTATGAGAAGAAACGCACGAGCCCATTGTTTCAATAGGTTTTTCTACCTGTCCTGACTAGTAATATCCGAAATTTGTTTTTCAAATCAGGAGTCTGGGATTTTCCATCAATAATCACCTCTATCGATCGTGAATGTTTTATGGCACTCTCTAATATCTTTAAATCCTAAGGTAACAGTTCTTACTTGCAATTAATAATTTTTCAAATATTAGAAAACAAAAATAGTAATGAAAAAGAGATATAAAATCTATCGATTTTAATCGATAATTATGTGAGAGAAAAATTTTTTTAAAATTTTTAATTTTAATCTACCATAGATGTAATAATAGAAAAATCAGAATATTGGTTTTATTAAGAAACTTACAATACAAGAATTACTCACCGGCTACGAAATCCAGATGACATTATAAAGCACTGAAGCCAACTGAGCTGATAAAGGAATCAGCTGCACATGCAAACAGTTCACTTTACAGTGAAGATTCACCTTTCGGCTTCGAGAAACGAATTATTACACTAAACAAATCCTTCACTATCGCAAGAATTCGCGAATATCGAGTTGAGATCTCGGCTCGTAAAATGGAAAAGGATCGTTCGGCACGCTCCCTCAGCTATTTCAAATCTTCTATGCCATCCTTGTTGAAACGTTCCACAATCTATTCTTCCTTCTTCTCAATCAGAACATGAAAAATAAAAACGTCGCTTATTAAACAATATCAATAACAATGATCCAACAGAAATTCTATTCCAATAGAAATTCAAATATAGATCCGAACTATGCTTCCTTTCAAGAAAGATCACAATGGATTTCGAGGATCGCGATAGACCTTCAATACCTATTATTATTCAAAATCTAGGTAATAGGTCCCTTCGATTATTCTTTGGAAAAATTCTACAAAGACACAGGTATCAGAAGAGGTAATAAAGAGAAATATCAAAGAAAGAAGAAATAGAATTATTTATAATAATCGAACCTTTCGATTCCAATGGTAATCCTGGAGAAATTGAACTATCGGTGGTCGCGGAGGACACTAATGATCGGGCGCAGGTTCGCCGGTTCGAGGCGTGACTGTTATCAACGGGAGAGGAAAAGCTCCGATAGTCCGGCCGTGGTGAACGACAGCGTAACATCGACTGCGTGTAGCGAACTCGACGTGTTTCCAGGTGGAATGTGTGCGCTAGTAGGCACAAGCCAGAGAGTACACCGTGGCCGATGAAACGAGCGGAGAAACTAAAGTCCCATAGAATACACGCTTTGCTTCTATACGCTGTGTACACCTAGATAGTTATGAAGGCAGGTGCCGGCAGTCAGGTGAACGTGGCGGAACACAGGAAGTGCCAGAGACAGAGAGGCATTACAAAACTGTGGAATGGTGGGGACGGGGCAAAGGACGATAGAGGAAAGAAGAGAAAAGAGAGGAATACCGTGTGACTCGAGAAGTCGCGTGCCCCTTGCCGATGAAATTAATTTCCCTTCGTGAATCTGTTGTTTCGCGATTTTCAAATTCCTCGAAATGCTGTGTCAAGTGCTTAGAAATATCCCATAAGTTGTTCATTATGCATTACCATGCATTAACAATAACTTTCTATTTAGTAAACACATTATAAACAATTATTCAATTTATTCGTAGACTTGGTATTCATACGTTCTAATCTTTTTTGTTTTACTTGAGAAAGGTTCAGATATGAATATCATATAGGTTTAAAATATACGTAGTCCATTTGCTCGATACCGAAATTCTTGAAGGAAAATTGCTTATCCTTCCATTCACACCATAAATAGCCAATGAAACAGTGATGGTAATTCTTAGAATTATCAAGTGCGCTTTAAATTAGTGACGAAACGATTGACTAATAGGATATTCAACCTAGGCTCGACAAATACCTTTCTCTCTTCGTCTAATTAAAATCGACGATTAATGAAAACGAATATGGAGATTGTTTCCATGAATCACATTTTCTGAAGAGTAGAGCAAGGAATTTCAAGATGTCGTTGCGTTATCAATCCACCACCCCATCTCTCGGCCGCAACGAAACATAAGTACATAGCGTCGTATAGGGCTGTGTTGTTATGCTACTTGCGACTCCAGGAATAGCTTGCAAGGCATAGCCCCACCTTCGCGACCCACGTGCGTGTATGCGGTACGCCATATTTCCCGTATGCAACAGTGCACGTATGTGCAACACATCCGACAAAGTCGTTGACTGGAAAACGAGCACTGGGCCTAGGAAGGAACATGAGGAACGGCAGCGGCACGTTCTTCATACGCTCGTTTATTCGCACTTTTACCTGATTCGTTTAAGTGTAACCGGTTTGTTTATCGATATTTCTTGTTTTTAGGACCGAAGCTCTGTTATCCTCCTGATATCGTGATATACTTTGAGACATCTTCAAGTTTCAAATTAGAACTTGTCCAATAACAATGAATATCATGGAATATTTACAAATTTTTTATTAATAAAAAATTTTTTTAATAAATAAAAAAGAATATTTGAAATATTCTAATTATTATTAAATATTCTAGTTATTCTATTATTACCTTGTTTCAATCTTATTCTTAGAATAATAATATTCAATTCATTGATTATTGGATGTTTACAAATAATTGGTAATATTACACATAAAAACATAGTAGTTTTTTAAATTTAACTTAAAAAAGAATCAAAAAATTACTCAATTTATTGATTTTACCTAAAAAAGGATTATTTGTTTATTAATATACATAAATATTTATAACGCTTGCATTTATACTTGAAAACATTTTTTTTCCTAGGAAAAACCGTTAAACACCATTACCAATGCTGATTGTTCATTGCTTCAAACAAAAATGTAATATACGCAAGTCAGAGTTCCAGTTTTTACATCGTAGAAAATGACATTATGAGTTCAATTTTTTTGTCAAATTTCCAATAGTCTTCAATACAATATGAATCCGTGCAAATCACGGAACAACATCTAAATTTACCTGATTGTCATTGAAATCGATTAGTCATTGTACATCAAACAAGATTGAATTTGCAATTGTATTATAAAATACTTTAAAATTATGTACAGTCATAAATTATTTTTAATATTTTTTTTAATTTTTGAAATTAGAATGTATCAATAACAAAAAAAGAACAGCAAGAAAAAGAAAAAAGTATTAGAGAATTAAATTAAAAAAATATTAAGCACAAATGAAAAGTTTCGATATAAAAATTAATGTTAAAATATGAATATTTTTTTCTATCTTATAAATAAACTTGATTCATTTCGATATAAATTAAAAACGAAAAATTTATTCGTAATCGTAATGTTATGTTTGAACTTTCGTGACTTCCGGTAGAATCCGCCTTTCCGGTGCCCCCATCTGCCAGCCCACGTACTCTAAGGTTTCTTTCAAACATTTCCGTTTCTTTCTCATTGGGCTGCTTCGAGTACTACCACATGGAAATATTTATTCTCGATCCTGGTTCAGATGGCAGTACAGTACAGTACTACGAAATGATATTTGATGTGTCAAAATAAGTTTAAATGAATAAAATAAAAATTATATTTATATATATATATAAAAAAAATTATGGAATATCAATCTTCTTATTGCATTCTATGTTTCATACTTCATACGCCTTATTTTTCTTATTATAATTAAGTTCTTATGACGGTGCTTATATATTATTCATAATATATTATTTCATTAATCTTAGAATTCATCAAAGAAATATGTATTGTATTTCTAATTGAACGTCAATATATTTTCCTGATAATTTATGGGGACGGGTTGTGACGGAGTAATGAAGACCATTTTAATCCATCGGGAGTCGTTGGGATTTTCCTTGCAGATGAAACAATTTTTAATGTTTCAGTATCCTCGTCTTGGACAAGTGCCTTTTTCTGCACTTTATGAGGTGTATTTTTACCTAAACCATGATCATGCATTGATACTATATAGTCATTTAAAATTGGATTAGAATCATAAAAATAACCTAAGTGTTTTAAAACTTGATCTGGAAAATCTTGCGGTGCCGATTTTTTTTTCTTAAATAATTTTCTCTTTTTTTTTGGAGATTTTTCTTCTGAAATTAATTTTGATATATCACCATCTGATACTTGAGAAGCTCTGCTTACTGAAAATTTTAATAAAAACAATTATAGTAAATGAAGTATATCTACTTTTACAAAACGAGTAATTAATTTTTACCCAATATAACTTCAGGTTCGTTTAGAGTTGCTAAACGATTTTTTAATTCTTTCCATTTATTGCTAGAATTATTTTTAAACTTTTTAAAATATTTTATTAATTGAGGTTTCGTTTTTTTACCGAATAACTTTCTTATCCTTGATTTTAAATTGATAGTTTTTTGTTCTGGTAAATGTTTATTCTCTTTCGTTTCTTTCGCAACAGATTGTTTGTTTTCCGTGATTTCTAATTCATTATTTTTTACGCGTGGCACCAAACTGCGCAGTTTTGCATGTAATTTCTCAATTTCATCAAGCTTCTCAAAAATTTCCTTCACATATTTTTCGGACATATTATACTTCATAAAATATGTAACATATTTGTCAATTCCAAAAATATATACATATCTATTTTAGTATTTAATTAAAATACAAGAACAGATGAACTTCGCGCCAATCTGAATTTACTTCATTGTAATGTCACAAACATAACCTATAATTTCATCGTGAAATAATGTAAACACTTAATGTAACATAGAAGAAGAAATTAATTTTTTTCACTTCACAAGGCAAAATACATTATTATTGTAAGCATTTTCTTTTGAATATATAATATGCTGTTATATAAAAATATTAATAGAAATGTCAATACATGTAAAACAATCAACGACAAATCGTTGTTGTTGTCACGTCCAAGATGAAGAAATCAATTTAAATGATATTGCGAAAATTATAACTATTGTAAATCATAAAATTCTACAATTACGAGACGAAATCAGTGCTTTAAAAAATGTCAATTATGATAAAAAAAGGAAATTATTTAAAAAAACTGAAAATGCTTGCAACATGTCTTTCAGTTTTGAAAATGATTTTAACACTTCTCAAAGTAATATAAAATTTGATAAAGTTATTTTTTCAAAAAGATCAGATATTCTTGCAAGTTTTTTAAAAAATAATTTATTAAATAATTATAAAACAAAATATAAAAAAATTGATGATAAAGCACCTAATTATATAACAGATTTAAATAATCTTTTAACAAGTGAAAAATTACAAGTAAGAGATTCAGAGTTTGTTTTTGAAAACATGGAAAAAGAAAGGAAGATGAAAATTTCTCAGGGAACTCAGTGTGACTTAACAATGGATCGTAAAAGGAAACGATCTTTTTTAAATTTTTTCAAGATAGAATCATATATGAAGGATAACAATGTTTTAAAACCAAATAAGAAAATAGAATTTTCATCGAAAACTAATCTTTTTGTAACTTTAGATTCTGATGTAAATATAACAAAATTAACAAATACAAAAGAACAAAAGAATGACGAAAAATATCAGTTAGAAGATTTGACAAATAGTGAAAACAATATAACATGTGCAAAAGTTAATTACACATGTAAATTAATTGGAATTGAATCTGAAAAATCGCAAGAAAATAAAATTGAATCGAAAATGAAAAATGAATTGACTAACAATAAGTACAAAATAAATTTAGTAGACAATATGGAAGATGAAAGTGAACTTTTCAAATATTCAATAAATCGAATGGGTGGTGGCGCAGAAGTTCGTGGAAACCATTTCATTTCAGATTTCCATAATAAAATACAAAAAGTTAATTTATTAAAGAATTCAAAATTTGATGCAAAAAATGTAAAAAGAAGATTGGATGCATGCATAAACGAATTAAATGAAATAATTGAAGATGCTTCTTTAATTTTTTCAAATGCGCAATGCAATATCATAGAAAAATTATAAAAATAAAAATATGAAAAATATTTGAATAAGTAAACAGAAATTTTCCATTTTATAAAATTTCTAAATTGAAATATCATATATTCTCTTGTTAAAAGAAAAAAAAGAAAAGAGAACTCTATTTTCGTCGTCTTTTTTCACATATTTTTGTATATTAGTGAATCCTTTTTTGAAAAATATTTAATTATGAAATTTTCGTGATATATTTTTCGTAAAATATTAGGGAATTTTAGTGCATCTGTAGTGCAAGTGTAATCGCGCGCGGATATAACAGCGACTATGATCGTTAATAAAAGTGCATATGTTATCATACGGTACATTCAAATTAAACCAAAGTAACCTCAGTGCACTTCGAAATGCATGAGCGATTATTATTCACTGAGGCCTACGGGAGTGAGAAAGATAGATTTTTCGTCAAATCAAAAGGTATCTGTATTCTGACATAATAAACATTACTATTAGTTTACCTAACCTATCGCTTAACTTCTACAGACGAGCAATCGATAACTGAACTGTTATCAGACACAACTAGAACGAAGTCTTTTTATTCCGGTTTAATATCGATTATAAAAGAAGTATTTTTACCTCAAGGATTTCCTGATAGCGTTCATCCCGATTATACTTCTTATCAAATATGGGATACAGTTCAGGTTAGTTTACATAGAAAGATATAAAATCTATTTGCAATATTATGAATGAAAGTATTGTTTTTAAATGAAATTAATCTGTATTATTATTTTTTAATTTGTGGTAGGCATTTGCAAGTACCATAATGGGAACTCTCACAACACATTCTATTATGCAAGGAGTAGGTGTAGGTGAAGCTGCAGCAACTCCATTAGCAGCAGCAATAACATGGATATTAAAAGATGGGACTGGAATGGTTGGTCGAATTATATTTGCATGGTGGAATGGGTAAATAAAAATCATATAAATGAATATAATACTTGTAATTAATCTTTATAAAAATAACATTTATTATTCATTTATTAGGACAGATTTAGATGGACAATGTAAAAAATGGAGACTTTTTGCTGATATTCTTAATGATTTAGCAATGGGATTAGAATTACTTTTACCTTATTTTTCTTCTTATTCTCTTGGAATATTATGTATTTCTACAGCAATGAAATCAATTGTTGGTGTTGCTGGCGGAGCAACAAGAGCAGCACTTACGCAACATCAGGTAAAAAAAATTTAAAAAAAGATTTATTTAATTATAATACTGAATTGTATATTATAGGCATTACAAAATAATTTGGCAGATGTATCAGCTAAAGATGGAAGTCAAGAAACATGTGTAAATTTAATAGCATCTTTTGTTGGTATTTTAATACTTTCAATTTTTCACAATGGCCAGTAAGTATTTTATTACAAATATTTATTGTTTTTGTAATAAGTGAATTTAATTTTATAAGAAACATGTTAGCAATATTGTTAATGTATCTATAGCATGTATCTATATATCTGCATGTAGATATATAATGGAACTTTATCTCTTCCTCGTGATAATACATCTTTATGCAAATTATTCGGCGGTAAAAGCATTATGCTTAAATTCTTTAAATGAAGATCGTTTAGCTTTGATAGTAAAAAGTTATATTTCGAATGAAGTCATTCCAAAACCAGAAGAAGTTAACAAAAAGGAATCAGTATTATTATTAACAAAATCTAGTAAGAAATGTTTGAGTTCAATTTAAAACATTAAATTGATACAGATTATTACTTCTATTAATAATTTTTTTTGCAGCAATGAACATATGTGGATTTAATATAAAAATAGGTGTCTCTCTTGCAGCTCTTATAAAAAAAGATTTAATTTTAACAAGTGACACTGAGCTTTCATTGAAACTCTTTTTAGATAGAAAATATTTGATTTCGATTGATGTACAAAATAAAACTATTTTTATATGCCTTAAAAAAGACGCGCAACCATACGATGTTTTGGAAGCATATTTTCATGCTTGTCTTTGCGGCTTGTTTATTTGTATGTCTTTGAAAGTGCCACTTGTAAGTAAGTCATATAAATACATTTGTATATTTATATTTCTAACATTATGTTTTTTTAGGATATTTTCTTAAAACCCGAAGTAAGTGATTTGTCGTATCCCTTGATGCGACTTTATGTACTTAATAAAAAATATTCAACTACAAACAATGGCATACAATCATCAAAAGCCATAGAGAGTATTTATGCTACAAATTTATTGATTTCTAATGAATTTAAAGCATTTATTAGTGATCTTGAAAATAAAGGTAAATAATTTTGCTATTATATGATAAAAGTTTAGAATTTCTTTTATTTATATAATTTTTTATATTAATTTTTTAGGATGGAAAACGGAAACTAATTTATTACCAGTAGCAGGGTGGAGATTTTTATAAAAAATTATAAACTGGTAAAAAAAACAGCATGAACATTGGAAATTAAAATATTGTTGTTCCTTATTATTTATCTTGATAAAATTTTATAATTGTTAATTATTTAAGCAATTTTATTTGCATATCTTGTAACTATTTGTTGGAAATGAGATAAAATTATTTATAAATATTTTCTTACAAATTTTTATCACAGGTGATTATATTATTAGTAAAAATCTATATGGAAACCAGTTTATTTCCAATAATTTATAAAAATATAATACGCCTTTAACCTGTACAAATATTTCAATGAAGTTAAACTATGACTCTTGCTCTTGTTTAGGGCCAGTCTGTGATAAATGTTTTACTATATCCACCCAATCCCATCCTCGTGGTTTTTCTCCTTTTCCATCTGCTTTATTCCATTGTCTGCGCTTTTGAGCTTTAGTTAGATGTTCCTTCTTTGGCTTCTTTGTTGTTTCTTCCAGCTTGACGTAACATATTGATTTTCTTATATATGTATTTTAAATAAATTTATAATTTGATATAATTATTTCTTACCTTTTGATGTTCATCTGCTATTTTAAGTTGGTTAATTTGTGAGTTTAAATCAACAACAGTATCTGGTTGTGCTGATATTAGTTCAGTAAAATGTTCTTGTACAGATTGAAATAATGTGTAAGTCATAGCACTTCCTAACCATTGATCAGCCTCTGCTTTCAGATGTTGAACCACTTTATCTTTTACTTCTTGCACACTGTATTCCAATCATTCACCTTTAATAAAAGCAACAGAATGCAAGGATAGTCAAAGAACAACATGATTGGACTTACATATGCTTGTTATAAAAGGTATTCATATTAATAGTAGGTCTTTCTGATGGATATGTTGTGCCCCATGAAATTTCCAATAGAAATGATTTCATATCATTGTCCTCTCCATACTGTATATAAAATCAATATTATATACACACATATATATATATATATAAAGTTAAAAAAATATTTTAATTTAAAAACCATGATTTTAATAAAGCTCGAATAAATATAATTCAATCACGAATATTGATTAATTTTAAAATTAAGTTATTATATTTCACAATATAAAAAAATAAATAAATATATAATGAAACATTTTTTATATTTTTACGAAGGACAAACCTTATACTGAAATGTAATAGGTGTCAACTGTTTAAAAGCTGGATCTCCATCATATATCGAAAGAAGTACTTCTCTTTCCTCTTCCTGAAGTTCGGCATCGCTCATTTCCTTTTTCCAATATTAGATTTTGACACTCCAATTTCTTTTAACGCATGCAACTCATGCGTTACTTTGAGGTTAGAAAAACAGTCATATATATATATGTAGATATAGTTGCTAATCGATTGTGCTATCTCGATCATGTCATGCGTATCATATCTCGATTATCATTATCATAATTTAATTTATGATTTAAGAATTATTTATTTTAAAAGCTAAATAAAATGAATATTTTTTTTTATTTTTAAATAAATTTGTTATATATCTTAATATAAATAAAAATTCATTATAATATTTTAATATTAAGTTTAAGGATAAAGAGGACAATGATTTTAACAACAAAATTAAATAATTACTTTTTTATATACCAGATGACGCCACATTTCTGTTAAATTAGTTTTCTATTAAATTAAATCGAAGGAACAAAAAATAATAAAGAATTAAAACTTAAAAATTCTAAAAAACTAATTTTTCAAATCTAGTAAAGGTGATATGAATAAGAAATAATAAATATAAATTAGGCAAGAATGAAAAAAAAATTTGATGGAAGAAATATAAAGTGCAGTAAATGAAATGTACTATTCAAGTCATTTTAAATCTGTCAAAGACACAACTACAAACATTTCTCACAATATTGTTCGTGAACAATTTGTTTAGTCATATGCCATTACGATAAATAACAAGATATGAAAAGAAAAATAAAGCGAAAAGTGCATAAAGAAAAAATAATGGAGAAAACTTAACGAAAAATAAAAAATTTAACACATATTAAGTGAATAGTGAGCCATGGATTAATGTGAATTTTTACTTGACGAACCCTAACCCCATATTTATGTGAACATCAGTTCCTGATCCTGTTTAAATTTATTTCGTTTAAATTTCATCGCATAACGCTGTATTGAGAATCGAAGAATGCATCAGTTGTAACAACGCATCATCGATTTCCTGTCAGACGAATTTTTCATTCTTGCTTCACGCGATGTGCTACTGATAGTTTCTTTTTTCTGCTCGAAATGTATTTGTATTAATTTTTCTTCAATATTGGCATTTTCGTAACTTAAAAATATACTTTATTTATATTTATATATTTTACAAACAAATGTCGGAAAATAACTTTAATGAAGATGCCATGTTAGATTATTACAGATTAGAATTAACAGCAGACATTTTGGAAAATGTCGTGATTCTAATTCTCTCAATTTCAATTGGATCAAATGTGAGGTAAATAGCAATATTTTAATTTGAATAAAAAAATTAAAAGATACAAAAAATTGAAATAAATTTTTTGATATAAAATATTATATATATATTTATATATATATATAATATGCAATTCGTTAAGCAAATACCAAGATCTCGGGTAATTTCATTCTATCCTGATTCGATTTACCAAGAACTCAGTGGGTGATAACAATTTACAATTTGTTATTTAAGCAAATCGATGGTCGATCGGTTAAGACAAGCGAGCTTATAGATTGCATTCGCAAACACGCGTCAGGACACGTGGCGAACGTAAGTCATGCCAACCCTTTCGCTGTTCACCGCAAAGGAGATTTCGTCGAATTCATCGATGATTCCCTGAAATCTTTGAGATTATATTGCCTCTGCAACTGTATTTCGCAGTAGACGCGTGTACAAGATGATTCTCTTCTACGAATTCGGCCTGCATGACATTCCCGACGAAATGTTCCGTCTGTCCATTATTCATTGCGACCATTGAAAATGTGCACGCACATTTCGTGTTTGAATTTTTCTTTTATCCAGGTATGCTTGTATCCAATTCGATTCGATCTAATTTCGTATCTTTTCTCAACTTGAGAAAAAGAGAAAATAGTTTAAAATGATAAAAAATGATAAAAAATTGTAAAATTTATAATAATCTTTGTAATAATCTTTCATTCTTTTAGTTTGAAATGTAAATGAATTCATGTAAATCTATATATTATGTAAATCTATCTAAAATTTATTTTAATATATTGTAAAAATATATAAATAGATTTATTTCCAAATTTTTTATTAGTAAATTTTTAATAATATAGTAAAAGAGAAATTCAATCCATGAAATAATGAAATTATTAAAGCAAACATAAATATTATATTTTTATATCTGATATAAAATTATGAATATGAATCATATCTCATAAAAAAATAAATTAAAAATTATTAACAACTATTATTAAATTATCAGTTAATCAATAATTTTTTATATTTAATTAATCAGTAATTTTTATCTTTCTTTAGTTTCAGAATTTTATTGCTTTACAAGAAAACTATACCACTTGTACAACTAAGATTAATAATTTGATCAATGAAAATCTTCCTATATGTTACATCGGCTTCAAACTTTATAATGAAACCTTTCGTTTAAATGAACTTCAGCATATAGTAATCGCCTTATCTCGCTAACAAGGGTTCCCTATAACTTTCGTTCAACACTATTTAATATCGACACAAATGAAGTTAGCGATTTCAATCAAGATCATTTCATGGAACGTTTGTAAGGAGCTTCCCCACTCTTTGTGGATAAAGACAATTATAATCGCGAGAAGAAAAAGGTAAGGGTGGCGCCGTAGTGTCGCGAGTGTATCGATCACAAAGAATCGCCTAGGTACCTGTGATTCAGAGCAGCGGCCTGCCTCCCTCGGCTTGTAAGTGCTTGTACGTGGCCGGCCCTTTCTCTAGTTCGAGCATGAGGAGCCTCATGAAACATGGATCGAGAGTCGCCCTGGAAGGAGCTGCGGGAAAGAAGCCGACCGCCTGCCGTGCGGTTGCCGATCATCGACGATAGTGATGGGATTAATACTCTCACGTATCGTATCGAAAATCCGGTCAAACAAACTATATATTATTGTTTAAATCATAAGTAAGTATAGTATCGTTATTTAAATGAAAGCAATACTTTGATGAGATATTATGACATAAAACTGAAGAAGAAATATATAACGATTGTTATTATAGATGAAACCAAGTTAGGAAGAAGTTAGAAGAAAGAAAATTATGAAAATATAGATTAGACATATGAATCGAAGATACGTTCAGAAATAGGAAATATATCAGTATAAAAGTATGGAAATTCAGAAAAGAAATTTCAGAAGTAGAAATATGAATTTAGATATAGATATATAAGAATGCATAGAAAATTTTTGAAATATGAAAGAACGGAAATTTTGGAATTTTAACAACGAAGACTTGAAAATTACTGCAAACTGCTTGTCTGAACGCTTATGTTGAATGATTTTGCGATCAGTCCCATCACTAATCACCGATGTGACTACGCGGTTATTTTTCAAGCGGCTGTGCAAGAAGAGCTTCCTGGCGCTGTTGATTCACGGAAATTAGTGCCACCGCGGTGCGTGCTCTGAACATTACTTTGTAACTCGATATGCATTATGTAAAACCGGCGACTACCGCGTCGTAATTGTATCGTTTTGATAAGTAAGCTCGCACGCTTGTTTTCTCATCTCCGATTTTGTGATTTCACTTTATTTCTTGCGTTCATCCCCTATCTTTGCTTTCGATTCCACGTGAAAAAAAATACATTTCGATCGATTATTCACACAAATTTTTTCATCATTCTCGTTGTATGAGAAGTTAAATCTCATCGGTTGATAATTTATAATTTATAGTTTAAAAGAATTTATACTTTATTGATACTATAAAAACAATCTAGTAGAATAAAAAATCCTTTTAAGATTTCCTATTATCTCTTCCTTGTAGGATTGTAATAATGATTGAATTTTAATAGAATTGATCAACCATGACATTACAATTAGTTTATAGTGGATTGGATTTAGAGTGCATTAGAGATCGAATAATGCAAAACGCAATACATAACGAAAACTACGATATATAATAATAATCGTGTCTGTATTTAATGCGTTCTAGTACCAGGAAACTCACTTACGAACATATGTGATTGGAGATTATCGTAATCATACCGTGATTATTTCACCGGATTAACTCTTCTGTCGAATGGTTGGCCAGTATACGAATCCGTGAGATGTATTTAAAATGTATTTGTAAAACAATATAAATGCAAACATTATTAAGAGATTGAAATCATAATTTAAACTTTTGAAATTTAATCAAGGAAAGAAGTTTAATTATTTTAGAATAATTAAATATTTCTTTATTAAATTATTTAAAATATTATTACTGTTCTGTTACTCTATAAATTATAATAAATATTTCGAGAAGAGAGAAAACGGAGATGGGAAAACAAAGACGTACGAAGATTCTACGTGAATCAGAAGAAAATATTTGTCACGGATGATATATGTTGGTTGATATGGTTGATGATCGAAATCGGAGAGACAGGTCGCAGATTAAAAGGGCAAATAGAAAAGGCACAGCCTCTCTGCTTGATTACACGGCTCGTGAAGAGATATTTGTCTTGGAGATGAAATATGTGCGATGCAATTAGACCGGAACGTCTGTAGGAACTAGCTGTATGAAGAAGCAAACAGATGTCTTAAGAAATTCATCTAATCGAAATAGATAAATCGTATTTAGAATGTGAAAAGAATATGAAAATTGATAAAATACGTTTTACAAAGTAACTAAGATACATACAATTTGGCTATTTATACTTTCAGAACACTCTGCCTAATATGAAAATCATCTAGATATGATCATTATCAAAAGAATTTCCAATTTTATGAAATGTAATATTTTCACATGAATATTATACAAATAAGGATACAATCGTAAGAAATTGAATGATCAAGATCTTAATGGTATTTATTTATCAAAAATATACATAACTCTCATCGCAATAATTTTCTAACCATTCACATCTTTTGATTTCAGGTTCCTCAAATTTCCCATGGAAACTTTAAACCATCATTCACGGCTCCTTAAACTTTCGCCCTCAGCCGCGTTAATTCTCAAGTATTATCAATTCAAGAGCAGCTTCAGAGGCACTCGACGAAGTCATCAATAAACGATCATCCCTGTTTGGATCTATCTCGTCCTAGGATCCTTGTCTTGTCGATCGTTCGCGTGGATCCCATCGATCATCTTCGTCGTGTGGCGGCGAACGTTCGACGAAACCTGAAAAAAGGAGAATACACACGTGGTGTGTCCGATCCATGTAGAAAAAGGAGAGGAAAGGAAGAAATTGATCCTGCCTGTTGAATCCTCGTTACAAAATACTCGATACTCACAGGAGGTCGGCTTTCGTTCGAAACGGCTCTATCTTCATGCGAAACCATGGGAGAGGCAGGTGGCTCTGCGGCCATAAATGGGTGATGGACGACGTAACGATCTCTTCACTCTCTCGTATGGACGTCACAATTAGCCATCTACGTAGACACGGCTACGAACCAACAAACGTACCGAACAAACTGTCCTGTCTATCTGTTTGTCTATCGGATCTGTCGCTTGCGCGGCCAGCAGGAATTGCGTTCGTTCAATTAACGATAGACTCGATTAACTGTATTCCCTCCGGTGGTGAGCTGGCGCGAATATAAATTAGCGACTTCGATCGATTGTTTTGCCGTAGGTCCGGGAGAGATCGAGAAAGCAGGTGGCGACCGATCGCACGCATCCTGACTTTGAATCGGCGATTTGGAGTACTACTCAGATTTAGGGTGTAGAAGATTGATTCTTGCAAGGATGAGAATAATTGTAAGTGTAATTATAAGTGTAACGAAATTGTTGGAAAACAAGCAATTCATGTAGTTATCATCGAGTCTTCTCATTTGTATAAAGTAGATTAGAACGAGAGTTGTGATAATCGAAATTGATTAAAATATCATTTTAATGGAATTCTACATATGTATTTCAAAGGAATATTCATTTGTTAGATAGTCTTTTAATTTTTTATGTCTTTAGTAGACATTTTTAAGTTTAAAGGAAAAAAAAGTTCTCGGTGAGTTTTCAGTCAAGATTGTAAAGTGAAGTTTTCTTCACCGTGAATTTCACAATTAGTTTTATTCAGTGGAAAATACCCAACTTGACGCCATGGTCAAGAACCTAATTACCTGATTCTGAAAAAAGCTTCACGAAATTGAAGTTTCTAAACTACTACGTGTTAACATTATCAACAAAGTTGGTCACACTACAGCGAAACTTTTCTATTTTCATTAAATTGCTCTTTGATTCCCCGTGATCTTGCAGAAATCTTGTTGCCACGAAAATTAGGCTAAACTTAATTACTTAAACGCTAAAGAAGAAAGATTATCCTTTAAATCCGACTTTTTGGTGGATTAAAAAATTGAAATTGAGTTGGAGTATTTATAATTGAATGATAAAAATATGAAAAAATGGAGGAGAAAGAATATAAAAAAAAAAAAAAAAAAAAAAAAATAGAAAATGAAAGAGAATAAAATGTATTCACTTTTGACGAACTGAAATTTCGAGTAACGCCACGTGCTTTTGGTTCTGCACTTTTGACATTTCACGAGCTTTTCACCAACAGACAGCGATTTTCAATGGGATTGTCCTACGGAAAGAGAAACTTCAAAGGGAATGGTATTCGCAAATTGAGCGGAGTCAGTCGGAATACCTTTTTGTAGTTTCGTAAATGCAAAATTCGACACACGGCCAACAATGGGTGGAAAAGAGAATGGGAAGAAAAAAAGCAAGCAAAATCAAGATTGTGCAGTTACAATACGTAAGCTATGGTGTTGTCATTGAGAATTACTATTTCTTTATTATTATTTCTTTCCCTTTCTTTCTAAGAGATATTAAATAAATGAAAGATAAAATGGATGGAGTAGAGGAATTCAGGGAATAGTAAGTAAAAAAGAAACGTATACATTTCAAAGAAATTACCACTTACAAACGAAAATAAAATTGTTCAATTTTCAGGTTTCAAAATTACTCAACGACCCAAACAAAAAGGGAAAGAGAAATGTAGGAATTTCCTAGAAGAACCCGATCACAATCGAATTTCCTTTGCATCAATATTCGAAGGACTGTCTTCTTCGAGAGAATTGCTCCAATAAAATCCACGCGTATTCGTAAAAGTCGTTTCCTTTCTTTGAGCTTTCCGCGTGGAAAGCGTAGAGTTCCATCTGCTCGATGGCGAATAAAAATGAAAGGATTGTTCTTCGATGCTGTTTGATCGTTGCACGAGTCTCGCGCGCATTTCTTCGCTCGTCATCGAGTCTCAATAGTAAATGTGCGTGCGTCTCTAGTTGCCCAGATTCGTCGAAGAAACACAAATAGACTTGTCCATGGCACGCTTTTGTTCGTGTCCCGTGTGCACAAGTAATCATTGATTCGATTTTCTTGTTGGCCCTGTTACACACTTTTTCCGGATCGACACGAAACCCACGGTAGTAGTATCAAAGCTTAATCGAAAGTGCGTCCCTATGTTCGTTCACCGATTCAGCCGCAGTTCTTCTTTCTTTTTTCTTTTTTTTTCGATGAACAAGGAACAAGGCGTGAGCAAGTTTTTCACGCCATTTCGAAGAACAGTGCTGTAGATTGTAGCTCAGAGATTGAATTATTTACAGACCCGATCGGTTTGCTTCTGCCACCCGGAGAGTGTTTGATTCTACTTGTTAAAGTGAAGTCAGTAACGTTGGTATTGAAATATTAAATTTATAACTGTAATAATTTTATGCTTGATAGAGAGAGATGTTAAATGAAATTATTGTTAAAAAATTGGTGATGTTTGAAAAATTTTGATGATTTCATTAGGAATTACTATTAAATTCTAATTACTTAATTAAATAATAATAGATAGAAATTGTTAAGGAATATGGATATAATGGAGTATGGATGTAAATGATATTGATAATTGTTTATTATTTTTATTTCTTAAAATATACATATAATATAATTATAGAATATTTTAAAAAAAAAATCATGTGAAAAAATATTGGAAATTTACATATAATTGTCTTTAACAAATTAAGGTAAGTTTAATATTTTTAACAATATATATATTGTTTAATTTAAATTACTCAACTTCAAATTTCAAGAATTTAATTTCTTCTCCATTATAATTAAAGCTTCTTTCCCTTTAATCAGAGATTAGCCATCAGATCGTAAAGTTCTTGGACCACAATATCCCTTCAGAAGACGTCGTTAACCTCCTGTTTCGGTTTATCGTCGCGGAAGGCATAGGAGGAATCAGCTTTGATCCTGGGCAGGTTCCACGCGATTCCTGTCGGAGCCTTGGGCGATGAAGCACATCGTGGCTGCACCGTCAGAAAATTTCATGGGACTAGCACGATAGCAGAGATTGCGTAATAGAGATCACTTGGCAGAGGATCTGATCAAAGTTGAATCTCATTGGCTTTCGTTTCCGTGGTACCGACGAGGGAACTGCCTTGTCTCTGCTATGGAAATCCTAGATGGAAGAGATAAGGGACACAGAATAAAGATACAAGTTTTTGAGGAGTAATGATATTGACCACGAGTAGATTGTATTAAGATTTCTGAACTCTCTTAAGCGTGATAATTGGATAATTTTGATAATAATGGTAAATATCTTTTTATTTTATTTCTATTTTATATTATTTTTACTTTATTATATATTTTTAAATTTGTATAAATACTAAGACATTTTACAATTATGAGAAAGTAAAATTTTATTAACTTAATTATTTACTTAAATTAAAAATAAACCAAACTATTATAAATTAAAAGGCGTGGACGAACTCTAATGATAAAGTTTAATGATAACTTGTAGCTTTTTACAATATGTCCTAATATTTTAGTATCAGTGAGAAGATAATTTGTTTCATTTAAATTTCATTAGAATTTAAAATATCTTATTTTCATTCTAATTGATTTGAGAATTATAATAAAATTTATTAAAGCAATATTCATAGTGGGAATTATTTTTATTAATGGCAAGTAAGGATGAATGGTTCAAAGGCAAATAGTAATAAATTAATTACTATATACATAATAATATTGATAGCCAAGTATATTTAGCCATTCATCATAATTTATGCCATTATATAATCTGGTTTACTTATGAATATTTATTAGTAAAATTATATTTATCCTTTCTATAAATCTTTAGCATTTATACATAGAAAAGTGTAAAATAGAATAGAGTACGTAATGAAATATAAATATAAGATTAATTTTACGATTTATCTTTGAATATCTAGATTATACGGATCGAATCTAACGTGTGAAAGCTGAAGAAGTGAATTCTCAAAATTGTTAACGAAAGGAGTTACGTGGGAAAGAAGCATAAGTGCTCAGATTTCCAGAAGAGGACTAGATTTTATAAAAGACGTTACATAGATCAAGGATATTTTTCATCAACCACCAGTTGCCCGTTTGTGTTCTCTCGTTCCTCGATTATACATTTTGCTACATGACTTAAAACCTGGTCAGAGGTTGTTCCAGTTACGCTTTAATAATGGTAATATTTCCTGAGCATCGTGTGCCGTGTCATGTATTATGAGAAGCCAAGATTTCGCGTCAAAACATATATCTTAAAAATTAATTAAAATGGCGGATACGACCACGTTGAATCATTTAAGAATATTATTGGAGAAGAGGAAGATGAACAATGAAAAAGGAAAATTTCGAGATCTATTTGGGAAGAAACGTGAAATTTCATGCGCAATTTCATACGCGAAAGAAAACAGAGAATAAACAGAAAATCGTATTACCAAGTAAAATGATTTTGAAACGGAATAACGTTCTCCATTGAGATGCGGAAATACCGTACAAATAACCGAGATGTTTGCATAGAAGGGGGACACCGGGCGAAACTCATCTTTTCAGATGTTTCCCAGTACACCGATAGTCGTGGTCGAGAGGAATGAATTAAAAAAGAAACCATAGAGACAGGCCGAGAGAGTGAAAGAGACGAGGAAAGGAAAGAAAAAGTAAGAACCTGTGGGAAGAAGACAACAAACGTCTATTCATATCTTCGAGCAATGAATTGAGTTTGAGTTGCGCAACATAAAGATTGCAATAAAATAACGAAGATTTTAATTGTTTCCTTAATTTAAAGTGTCACTGGCAATATAATTAAATGTGCTAAATTTAATTTCATAATATAAATATTATCTATATATATATATATTATGAGCAATTTTTCTTTTACATTAAAAAACTTAAAATATTCCAATAATTATAGAAAATAATCAAAGAACTCTATATTTTACCATCATGGATCAATTATCACAATTACTCAATCGTATTTTTCAAAGAGGCTAACGAAAAACACTAAAAGTCATTACTTAAATAATATATGGAAGAAAATTTTAATTAATCGTGAAGAGAATTTTCGTAATAATTCATAAATAAAAAGTACACGAATAAAAAAGCATTAACAAGTGGTAATCCAATAATGCAGCAAATTTTAAAACTTCTTCAACCTGACTTCTTACGTCACAGAGAACGCATCCTCGCACCTAGAAGTATGTTTGCAAAGGGACAGAGGAAGATGCATCCTACGCGGAGGTGGCTGAAGATAAGGAGAGAAGGGACACAGGCTGGGGTTCGAGAGGCGGGGGAGAAGAAAAACGAAAAGCAGGAAGAGGACACCGCAGTGAGAGGCGGAGGAGGCTGGCCATACCGAGGAGGGCAGAGTGCGTTTAAGCGTCCGCTGGACGAGGAGGAAACGAACGTAGGATGATAAGAAAAAGAAAAGGTTCGGAGGTGAACAAAAGGAGGTAGTGGCCCGAGAGGTGAGCAAGTGCATCATATCCGGGAGAGAAGGAATAAATTCGGCAACGATGCTTGCTTAACGACGAAGAAAATTGGAGAATGGAGAGACAGAATAAATCTGGATAATTTTTGCTTAGCAATATGATTCTTTTATTTTAAACAAGTGTTTAAATAAATTTTAAATGATAAAATAATGGAAGGAAAAAATATTGAGATTCATCAGAAGAAAAATTTTAACAATATGACATGTTTTACAAATAATAAGAAGGAAATGCTTTATTAGAATTTTAAATTAATCGAGTGAGTCAACGATAATACACGTTGAACGTCACGATAAACGCCACTTTGTCATACTGCTCGATTACTTTCATTTTTCAAATATTGCTTCGTTCAAATTCAATCCAACCAAAAAGTCACATATTTCCCTCGCATGTTTCGACGATCTGATTTAAACCAATCGAATAGAATCGTGAATAATACAAGTAAAAGATCGATCTGAAACAACTTCTTTACGAACCACGTGGAGAAAATCATACGCTTACCGACAGTGAGGCAGTAAGGAAGAAGAGGAACTCAGCGTTTAAACATACGCTGAGCGATCGGTTAAAATGAAATGAAAGGTGGAGAAGAAGGCGCGAGGAAGTCGGTGGTTGGGCGCTAACGTAGTCGAACGAAGAAGATAAATAAGGAATGTATAAGGCGTGCAAGAAACGAGAAAATTGACATTCCAATCTCGCGGAAAATAGTATGCACGCGAAGAGTGGAAAGGAAGAGGGAAAAAAAAAAAAAAAAATGCGTGTGGAGCAGAGAGCGGATGGAGGAAGGAAGAGGGTCAAGGAGGCGGAGATGAGATGAGAAAAGAAGAAATGGAACGGCGAATCGTTCAGCGGACGAGGAAGAGAGGAGTCTGCCGGAGTAAAGGAAACGGGTATCGCGAAGTGGAGGAAGAAGAAGAAGAAGAAGAAGAAGAAGAAGAAGAAGAAGAGGAAGAAGAAGAGGAAGAAGAAGAAGAAGAAGAAGAAGAGGAAAGAAGGGAGGCAAGGTAAAAGGGAGAGGAGGCGAGGGGACGAGGTCTGGGTTGGGTAAGGTGAGGGCTCCTACGGGTGAGTACCACTCACTTCATTGACTCGTGCGTACGCCCGCACGTCTGTCAGTCCATCCTCACTCACTCGATCCTCGCTTGGTCTCGTAGCCATTCTAACGGAGGCCACAGTTCCCTGCTTCGAGTTGCACGTTTACCTCGTCCTCGTCCTCGACGTGGTAACGTACACGGCCACAGGCGTGAAGTCGAGGCCGACGTCAATAACGTGCTTCCTCTTTTTTCTCGATCGACGACCGAGGGAATCGTGGTGTCGTGATCATTCAGAAAATCTATCTTCGCGGGTGGATGTCGGCCGGCAGCAAGAACAGGATGATTCTGGGCAGCCTGGGAGGAATCCTCGCTGTCCTCCTGCTCGTCGAGATCTCGTGGACCAGGGCCAAACCTCAACAGATCAAACCTGGTGAGTGGTTTTCTTTTTTTCTTCTTTTTTTCCCCCCTCCCCCAACAAATTTCGTTATCCGCCTCGCAACATACAATCGATCGATCTTCCAATCCAATGGAAACGTCAATTTCTTTAATAATTTCGAGTTTAAGAATTATATTCAAAAAATTCCGTTTTATCGCCAAACTTTAATCTATGATTTAATAATACTTTGATCAAAGAGAATTGCTCAATCGTCTCGAAAACATTTTTCTCTCAAGAACATATATATATATATATATATATATACGTAACATATTTCATACTTGCGAATTCTTTATCGCGTTTCGAAGGATTAATTAAAACGCGGCGGATCCGTAACGAGGGAAGTAATACTTCCTCCTTCATTACGGTTTATCGTTAGCGATCAAGCCGTGATGAAAAAAAAGAAAGAAAGGAAAAAAAGGAAATGAGAAACAAAGAGACGCGATGCCATTGTTCGAGGTGTTATATCGATCGATTCTTTCGAAGAAGAAAGTCCGATGATCGGTATCATCGACAGATGTCAGAAACGAAAGCACGCGTACACACATGCGCGTCGTCGTCGTCGTGGGAGCATTCGAAACGCGGCATTGTTCGATCCGTGGATCGTCTATTGCGCAATTCCACCGGATCAGGGTTAACGTACCGGCACGATTACGTTAACCATTCGCGGAACGATCGATCGATCATGATCGATCGTGTTCGAATTCTTTTTTCTTTTTTCTTTTCGCATGGAAACGTGGCCCGTTTCGAGTGCCTACTACCTGACCGGCAGGGTGGTCCAAGCGTTGGATATCTAATCTGGCGAACGGAAGTCGCTTTGTGCGGCAGAGAAAGATACGCTTTTGAGCAGAGTAGTTTGTTCCTCGCCTACTTCGATAATGATGTTCGAGATTGTATCTCGAGATTCAAGCCCAATATTTTTTGTCCCACTTTCGACTTGAACGTGTTCCTTTTGAACGAGGAGGAGGAGGAAGTTTTTAACGCGCAGATAATTTGCTTCGAGTCCGTTGTTTTTCAAATCCGTTTTTCGAAGATAAGCAACAAGGTAATATCAGGAAGTCTTTTTTCTTTTTTTTATTTAATGTATCTCTCATTTAATGATATGAATCTATATTAATCGAATTAAGAAGATACTCAATTCTAATTCAATTAATTCAACCGATTACCTACAAAGAATTTCATTTCTATATTTTTTTTATTCACGTATAAATTATTAAACATCCGTAAAGTTTTCAACATTATCAATAATTCGCATCTCGACACGATCTAATACGTTTAACTTTCTGCAACATTCGAGCGCAATAAAATTTCAATGTTATCAATAATTATATATCCATAAGTAACGCTTAAATTTAATCCATTTTCCCTGTTCCAACAACCAATCGACGATTATTATTAATTAATGGAAATTTATTCAAATAACCGATGCGAATGGACGCATCTTTCTTTCTCCTCGTGTGTACACACTACCTCCTCGAACTTTCGCCTCCAATAACGATCGAACAGAGAGACACCGCGTGCAGTTAAGCATCGCGAACGACCAAGAAGTAGTTTGCACTGGGTCCAGCCGAAAGGAGTTTACGTTACCTTACGAGCAGACCGCACGCTTTCGGCCGCCTTATACGTGAATGCCCTAAGAACTTTAGCTGTATCTCGCCCTGCACGTTTGTCCCCCTTCCGGAATTATTGTCTCGGGACCGAGTCTAACTCGCGGCCTCGCTCGTTTCAAACTTCTTCGCGGCGAGAAATAATATTTCAAGGCGTTCGCAGGCTCGAGGGGCGGGCTCGTGTAAATGGAGGAATATATATATATATATGTATAAAACGGAGGAACAACGAATGGAATTTTGTAAATTATCGTCAGGTCAAGTTATGGGTTGTTGGAAATCGATTGATTGTTTGACTTTCGACCGTGTTGGATTGTCTCGAGGAATGCGTTCTGTCCTCGGGGGAAAACATTGCGAAACTTTTCGATTTTAATCGAAAGATAAGGGATTGTTGTTTGAATGTTTTGTTGGATGTTTAATAATCAATTGAAAATCGTTCGATGGATCATTGTTGAACCGAGCAACTCGAGAAGCTTCAACAATGAGTTTTTAATATACATTGTTGGATCGTTGGAAGAGATCTTTTTGAAGATCAAGGAGAGGAATCGATTTTTTGCCATTGGCATTTCTTCATTCTTTCGATATAGAAGATCACACGTTTTCATATCGGTTCGACATCTCGATCTCTTGCGTTCCATTGTCCTGCCGATCTATGTGTGCCATCGCGAGTATAGCAAGAAACATCCGGAATTAATTTTCACCAGAATCACAACCGTTGTACATCCATCGAAATTTTAAAAAAAATCAACTTTCCTTCGAGGAAGGAAAAAAATTGAGAATACGACCAATCACCACCGATTAATTGATTCAAAGAGAAATCCTCCTCTTTTCAAAACGAGAAGTCCTCTTTTCAAAGAAGTCCTCCATCAGAATCGTAGATATTTTTTTTTTCCTTTCTTTTTTTAAACATCACCCGTCATCCACCGAAATCCATCAGGCTCCACTCGATCTTTCGCGAGATTCCACGCCACGTTTTTCCGTCCAATTATCTCTCTCTCTCTCTCTCTCTCTCTCTCTCTCTCTCTCTCTCTCTCTCTCTCTCTCNCTCTCTCTCTCTTTCTCTCTCTCTCTCTCTCTCGATCGATCGATCGAATTAGATCTTCGGTCCATCTCTCTCTCTCTCTCCTTCTCTTTTTCTCCCTCGAATATTCGGTCGAATTCGATGGCGAATGAATCTTACATGCTACGTCCAAGCCAGGCCGGGGTCTATATATCATTTCTTGGTCGGAAAACTGTAGCAGGATAGCCTTCTTTCCACTTTCCAAACCGATTCAACGCCAAATGGCGGATACGCGGCTGGTCCACCGATATGGAACCTATTCCGGTTTATTGGAGATGGCGTATGCAGCCCAAACATCTGGCTCCCGCGAGATATATTTCCGCGATCCGAGAAGATTCCGCCGGATGTTTCGCACCAGTTAGTTTTTAAGGTGGATTTTATTCGTGGCGAAGGAATGGCTGATTGATTTCACGAGATAAAGTTCTTCTTGTAGGAGGAGGGGGAGGGGTATTAGCGGAGGAGATATTTGCCTTGTTTCGAGGAGGATCACGATCTTTCGATTTATCAGATGGAATAGATGCAGTCTTTGTTTATGGATATTTTTTAGGTGATCGATACTCGTGTGAAACAATTTGTTTGAATCAAATTGATTAAGAAAATCGAAGTATGGTAGAAATTTGCCTCGATCATTTTGAAATTGTCGATATCTAAACGTAAAATCTTTTTCACCGGGTTCAGCAGTTTTTCCATCTCCCTCTTTAACTTCCTTTTCTGCAAGCCCAAGAAGTTTTAATGGACACCGTGAGATAAATTATGTCGACATTCGGGATAATTAGAGAGGTCGTGTATCGTGGCACGTGCTCATCTCCGTTTTCTCCATCGATCTTCCAGCTTCTGCGACGATCCACCCTTCTCTCCTCCTCCTCCTCCTCCTCCTCCTCTTTCCACCGATTCGTATGCTCCATTTACCCCTCATAGTTCTTGCAACGTTTCCGACAGGTTTGACTTTAAAAGAAGTCGTATTAAAATTCTCTTCACACTTTGGAAATTTACAAGTTTCCAACCGTTGAGCAATCGTATACGTAGAAAAGTCAATCTTTCTCGCGAGAATCAAATCGGAAAATTGTTTGAAACTTTTGAAATTTCTTTTCTTTTCTTTTCTTTTCTTTTCTTGTTTTTTTTTTTGTCTGGTTAGTCTAGTTTTCATTCATCCATTCATAGTTATCCATTCATAGTTCAACTTCGTTTCTTTTTTTTCAACTCTAATATAGAGAAATCTAATTCCTCGGCTATGAACTATTCAAAAAAGATTTGAAATTTTTTCATTGTAAATGTTTATTATGCAAATGTATATTTTTAAAAAGGGACATCGATTAAACGTTTGCTTCATGTTCCTCGATGTTCCTCCCCCTCCCTCGATTCGATCATTTAAAAGTATTTTTTCGAGATAAGAAAAAAGAAATATAAAAATTCGCTTGAAAGAGATTCAAAAATAAACGTTTCATTCTATTCAATTAAAGACTCGATTTCCCTACAGAAGGTTAAATCAGTTCAATCCCCTTAAAAGATATATATCAACCCACTACAAGACAAACAGTAGAATTCAGAGACAAAGTAAACTTCTCTCAGAAATAGCAGGAATATTCAAACCTTCTTCCTCCACCATTTGTTCCTTACTTGACGAAAGATTACAATTTACAACCACCCCCATAAAAGCGAAAAATCCTCTCGAAGTCGAGAAAAGTCAAAAGCTGAAAAAGAAACTCACCCTTCAAAATGCAGATCACCAAAAAAAGCATTTAAGCATACATAAAATCTACTCTCTATAAGATAACGTTCGAACGCCATCGTTCTCAGCCCTTAGGTGAAGAGAATTTTCGAGTTGGCCAGCTGGCGTCGAAAACGAGCTTTCCATCTTAATTAACGTACTCTTCTCCTTGTCACGGTTCTTCGATAGAGGGCACTTGTGGCGCTAATGCAGCCAGACGACCGCCGTTTCTTGCAATCCGTGTCGCACAAGACAAAGCATATAATACGAACCGAACCCTTTTTCGTTCAGAATCCCCTTGACCCGGTTTTTCTGCTTAACCTCGAATAAAAAGGGGACCTTTGGTCAGTTCCCTCTCTCCTAGAACAATCCTGTGGAAATGTATGGATTGAGATTAAGTTAAATAATCGACAAGTATTTGATAAGAAAAGGGATCCTTGGCCAGTTCTCCCCCTCCTAGAACAATCCTGTGGAAAGATTCTTGGTCAGTTTGCTCTTCTTAGAACAATCTTGTGGAAATGTATGGATTGAGATTAAGTTAAATAATTTGTAGTATTTGAGGAGATAAGAAAAGGGATCCTTGGCCAGTTTTCTCTTCTTAGAACAATCCTGTGGAAATGTATGGATTAAAATTAAGTTAAATAATTTGTAGTATTTGAGGAGATAAGAAGAGGGATCCTTGGTCAGTTTCCCCTCTCTAGAACAATCCTGTGGAAATGTATGGATTGAGATTAAGTTAAATAATTTGTAGTATTTGAGGAGATAAGAAAAGGGATCCTTGGCCAGTTTTCTCTTCTTAGAACAATCCTGTGGAAATATATGGATTAAGATTAAGTTAAATAATCGACAAGTATTTGATAAGAAAAGGGATCCTTGGTCAGTTTCCCCTCTCTAGAACAATCCTGTGGAAATGTATGGATTGAGATTAAGTTAAGTAATTTGTAGTATTTGAGAAGATAAGAAAAGGGATCCTTGGCCAGTTTTCTCTTCTTAGAACAATCCTGTGGAAATATATGGATTAAGATTAAGTTAAATAATCGACAAGTATTTGATAAGAAAAGGGATCCTTGGTCAGTTTCTCTTCCCTAGAACAATTCTGTGGAAATGTATGGATTAAGATTAAGTTAAATAATCGACAAGTATTTGATAAAAAGAATCCTTGGTCAGTTTCTCCTCCCTAGAACAATTCTGTGGAAACGTATGGATTAAGATTAAGTTAAATAATCGGCGAGTACTTGAGGAGATAAGAAAAGGGATCCTTGGATGGAAACGTATGGATTAAGATTAAGTTAAATAATCGGCGAGTAAGAAAAACGGTTGTCGAGGGAGGAGAGTTGGTTAAGTGGAGGAGATTTTTGACTCGAAAGAATCCTTTTTGGAGGATTTTTTGACGGAGGAATAGAGACGAAAGTGAATATTATCTTCAAAAGCAATGAAAGAATACTGGTCCCAATAAGTGATCCTTTTCAAGTTCGACTTTCGCGTATCGTTTATCCCTCTTCTTATCGCAAACGTTTAACGATACGTATCGATAATACGCACCCCTTTTCGAGGCCGTTCCCGAACGCTTATCTGACAATTTTTCGCTCCAAATAACATCGCTGACGCGAGCCAAGATAATAATATGAAATGACTCGCGCCAATTCGTTTGAACGGAAACAGTCGGAATAAGACTGCGGAGAGGAAAGAAGAAAAAAGAAAAAAGAAAGAAAGAATAATGGCGTCCTTGGTCCCGTTCGAGCGTGTTCCAATTAATAACTCCAACTTTTGAACTGGTTCTCAACGATAATTAACAATTTGAAAGGAGTCCCTTTTCACTTTTCTCGATCTGTTGGCGGCCGTCACCCAACATCCGGGATCGGTGGAATGGAAATTGTCCATTTTCACGAGAAAGAAAAGTAGCCGGGGCCGGTTTCGCGGCCTCTATGACGCAAATATTGAATCGAAAGCCGCCGGCTTCGGCCTTTCCACGGCTCATTCATGCCAGATTAAATTTTAATCGAACACTAGGCCGAACACTGCCTGTCATCTTGCCAGCTTTTGGCCACGTTCCATCGCGGCCGTTTCGTTGTTAACCCGTCTAACCGGAATCGAATCTTTGGAGCTTTGCAATTGAAACGAGGCGCTATTAATTGGAATCGTAGAGGAGGAAACGGGTAGCACGGAGGTGGTGTCGGTTCGTTTGAAATTGAAATGATTTTAAATCGAGATTGTAAAATAGATTTTTTTACGAATTAATTAAAATTTAAGGATATCTATTGTACCCTTTTTTTAAGAGACCTCGTATCGTCCCTTAATTCGGGATCTATTAATTTCTTTCATGTCAGAATTCGAAATCATCGATAATAACAGATTACACGGTGCATCGAATCAACAAATCAAGGCCGACGCCTCTCAAACGACGCTGTTCAAACGACGTTGCTCAAATTACAAAATATCGGGATCGAGAATTTCATCGTTCAGGATGACGAATCATCACGATCCCCAAACGATCTTGCATTCCCCTCCCCTCTTCGGAACGAAATGAGCTGTGAAAATTCCACAGAGGTAACCGGTGTCATTACAGCGGTGTCTGGCGTGCAACGAACGTACATACAGACGACAACGAAAAAAAGAAGAAGAAAAAAAGATGAGGAAAAGAAAAAAAAGGAAGCGTGGAAATCGCGGTGATTTCCTGGTGCTCCACGGACACCCGGTATATGCCTGCTGCGCCCAGGCTAATTACCCGTACCGAGAACACATAATAATGGCAGCTAGTGGAGGGTCGGCCTGGAAAAACTAGTACAAAGTCGTGTCTCCTCTGTGTTCTCCGCGGCCTCAAACCTCCTCGTCACACAGTCGTGAATGAGCTCGGTTCTTGTCCACCTCTCTGACTAAATACCAGTCGATGTCGGCTCTCATAGGCGTCGATCCGAACTCGCGTTGTTCACCCTCCACCTTGAGAATCTCGCACGGTTCTTCTTTCACTCCATGTATTCCGATGATTTCCCACACGAATTTTTCTTTCAATCGTTTAACTCTTTCCGTGACGAATATTTCTCTCAGCATTGTTGATTATTTTTAAGAAGATTTGTTGAAATGTTACATTTTTATGAGACGTATCCTTTTATGAGAGTTAAACATATGCTAAAGTCTTTTTAGTCTTGAGTCTTTCAGTTGGATTAGGAGTAAATTAGAACGATTTAGAGCTAGAAGTAGAGCTTAGAGCTTAGAGCTAGTAATCTTAAAAATTAATCCTAACCTAAAATTATCGTCTCTTGTTTCTTAATATTTACAGATTATATATATAGGCACAAATTATCGATCGATTAATAAGCATAAAAATTAACGTAACAAATATTCGTTTCCACTCGTTTTTTTCACTCCTGTGTTCCATTTCTTCGAATTAAAAAACCGATACGAAATTTTCGTTCGCAATTCGGGATAGAACGGAATAGTCGCGTTCATAGGAAAAGCATAATCGTAGACAACGCGTCCATCATCCGATTGTGCGATTCGCTAAATTTGTAACACGTTTCGCCTCTATTAATTATTATATTAATTATCTACGTATCGGCTCGACCGTCAACACGCGCCTACGAATTAATAATTAAATGTATTCCGGTTGCGCGCGATCGGAACCCTCCCCGCCGAATTAATTTTCAACGTCGAAAACGCCTAACGTCACGTAAACGGCTTCCGGCCCATTCGATCGTGCGCAATTAACGTGATCAAAGCTTTATGAATCATTAAACCGGACTCGTCCAACGTTTTAACCGTCCGCCTGTGTCGCGACGATCGATCAGCTTGTACAAATCTGCTTTCCCTTGCCCCCCCTCTCTTCTCCCTCAGCGAGTATTCGGGGGTTTTATATTATATTTAATTTGAAAAAATCTCTGGATGATAGAATATCGAAGAATATTTTGGGGGGCGGAGATGGAATTTATTTAAAACTTGCAGAGATTCGAAGGGATTCGAAGGTATCGATCTTCAAATGTTTTTGAAAGTTTTGTGTAAAAGTATAATTTAATGTTATAGGAATATAGAAGATAGATGTCTCTGGTGGAAGTGTAATTTTAATAACGGTATATATATACACTTTTCGATTCTCATCCTCGATTTCATCCCTTCCGTATGAAATTTATTTCCTCCTGGGAATTTTTCCATTCTTTTAATCATATAATCCATTTATAAGGAACTAAATCGATGGGATAGTTTATAAAGGAAAGATTTTTAGATTGGAACAGTTTTGATCTAAATTTCATCCCCTCCTCGTTCCCGAAACAAATAAATATTATACGATAAGTATGTAGATAGAAAATTCGATAGTGGAAAAATCAAATGTATAAACACTTCGAAGTCCAAGTAACGAAGATTTGTCGATTTTACGATAAAAGTTTACGTAAAATCGCCGTTATCGTTATATATAATCTGCATCGTAAAATATCGAAACGGGTACTGACTGGGTTTCGATTCGTTGCGAGACGAGCACCCGATCGAAATCGATCCGAAATCGGCCGTTTTTCCGCTCGTTTCCGCGTGAATCCCTCTCGTTTACCGGAATATAAAATCCAAGCCGACCGATCCAATTAACCTGATGCGTATTAAAGGCGACCGCCTTCTTTAAATTCGCCCTGTGTAACGTGAAAACGCAGATGGACTATTTATAAATCTGTCGGTTTCCGTCAAGAAGACGGCCGTGATTAAGATTCAATCGGCGACGAATCGGTCGGCGAGTCAATTAAATCGGTTCGCCTCCTTGGCCTATGACAATTGGATTGTGGAGCATTGAAAATGGAAAATCGGAAAAATTCGAAATTTTCTTTTTTTAGTTAATTTGATTTTTTTAGTTGATTGAATTGATTTCAATCGTTGAGTCGTTCTTTATAGGATTTTTTATTTTTTTTTTTTTTTACGAGATTCGATTAACTTTCGAACGAAGCATCGTAAGATTATCGTCTATTAATATTGCTTGACATACAACGGTTACGGTTATGAACAATTTTGACGATAAATGATATAATATATATAAATCCTCGGGGATTATCGTTTGTCATTGATTAAATTTGCATCCGTGACATCGTGGATCAAATTGATATTTCTAGATTATTCTGCAGGGAGGATCCACTTTATAGTTCCCTAAAATTATTTATCCTGTAATCGGAAGTAAATCATTCGTTTCGAAACTTTAAAATTACATTTACGTGAGGATAAAACGAATATCTATTTTTAAACTATTTACAATTTTTTTTCTCGTAAATAAACCTTCGAGGCTATTCGATTTATTCCCAATTATATTCACAATTCCTTTGTGCTCGTCTGATTGGCATATAATGCAAAAAAGGAATACATGCTTAATCTCGAACTAATTGCAAACTTTATTTATTCCAGGTAAACGTAATTCGAAAACACATCTATTCAATTACAATTACCTCTCGACGATATTTAATCAACCGTTGAACAACATATCTTAAATCAAAGAATCTTGTTTGATCGTTCGACGACGAGGTGGGCGGCGAAGTTAATTATCCATCTTCGATTAACGATGTCCCTTCCCCCCCTGTACAAGATGAACCTTCCCCTCGTACAAGAACCAAAGAACGAATAAGGAAGTGTTCTTATTTATCGACAATCGCATTAATCCCTCTTGCTCGATCGATTGATCGAAGAGAGATCCACCGTTCCACTGGATTTAAAAAATTGGGCCAACTGTAATTGTCATCGACCACTCTTCTCGTTCCTCGTTCCTCGTCGTCGTCGTCTTCCTGTTCCTCGAAGAGGTTCTTGGCGGTCGTTAAGACGGCGGGGAAACGTTTAGGGGAAGATTTGCATTGCGTTTAATTACGAGTCTACTCTTATGATCGTCAAAGGACTCTGATTCCACTCGGCGGATTCCTTGAAAATTAGTTGCTCGCGGAGGCAAGCCTTTGTTCTGCTTCCCAGAGAGTTATGCTATTTAGACAAGCACTTAGCTGACTGACACGGTTTTCGATGTAGGTAAAAATTGGAGACGGCGGAAATCTTCCGAGTTTTCGTTTCAAACGTGATGAAAATTATCGCGTCTCTTTCGAGTATCTTTTTTTTCTTTTTCTTTTTGAAAATTATTGAGCTTCGTTGAAAATAATCAAATGCCTTTCAAATTTTTTTCTTTCTTTCTTTTTTTTTTTTTTTTTTTTTGAAAGCCAGGATGGAAATATCGAAAATTAAAAACATCGACAAGTTTGTTTTAGTTCCGTTTAAGCCCTTGGTTAATGGCTGCTTTATCGAAAATGTCAAAATCTCTTCAATAACTAAAAACTGGATGTATTAAAAAATCTCTCGTTAAAAAATGATTGCTTGATGAAAACAAAACAAAAAAAAAAAAAAAAAAAAAAATAGAAAAAAAATTGGAAACGATGAAAATTTTTATGTTTCGTTAGAAAGAAGAAAAAAAAAAAATCGAAAGCATCGCCAATTTCAAAGATAAATTATTCTTTAAATTAATATATATTTAATTCCGAATGAATAAAGATGGATCTCGAAATCGAGATTCAGGGGATGGAATGAAGTCATAACCGTTGTTGGCCGGTATGAAATTGCACGCACGCGAGAATGGTGGTTCGTGTGCAACATGCAAACGACTTTCTTCGTCGGAAGTTAACTAGGTGTTAATTTGGTATTCACGAAACGTGGCTTGCCGAGCACACCTAGGTATGAAGGATCTGCCTCGCTATATTCATTGGGTCAATATCGTCCTTATCATTTTTCCCATCCCTTTCCGCACCATTTTGAAAAATTGCCCAAAAAACCTCCCCCCTCCTTCCAATCCAATCCAATAACCCTATCTAAATTTCTCAACGATTGTTCATCGATTATTGATAGATTATTTACAGATCATAAATCCTTCGTTTCATTTCATTTCACAATTTATTACGCAAAACTTTTATAAAAATCTGAACGAAACAAAAAAAAAAAAAAATATCCCACATATTATTTTCGAGCGTTCCATCTTCCGGCCCTGATGTTAAGAAAGAGCGTTCAAAGAGCGTACAAACAATCCTCTCGAGATTGTACGAAAAAAAGAAAGAAGAGGGGGATCAAAGATATATCGACGAGGAGAAACACGATCAGAACAACGGGCTGTTATCCAAACGAAAGTCGTGGGGCCAGTTTGTTGGAGGGGAAGGGGCATATTACGTAACATTTGTGCCGATCAAACGATCCACGATCCGGCCGTGAGCGGAATTCTTCTGGTTGCTCGGAGGCCAAGGTGGTCACACACTTGGTGAATAGTCACGACACTGTTCGCCGTATCGTCGGTCGTATAATTTCAAAGACCTTAAGGTCTGACCTGAGTCAACAAGAACGAAAAGGGGTTTTACACGAAGCGGGGAACGTGGGAAGCGGAGTGTGTGGACAGAGGGAAACCGGTGGACATTCGCTTGAAAACATTCCGCGCGATGATCCATCCAATCTCTCTCTCTCGACCCACCATTTTCACCCTCTTCGAGAAACGAAATATTTAACCCGCCATCTTTTATTAACACGTATTTATATCTATTTTACAGTGAAGTGAAACAACTTTATTCGAACTTGTGGTAATATTTGGAGGAAGAGGGATCGTTGACACGAGATTCTGATTTAATATATTAATTTTAGTCAGTTCTGTATTATACAACATCGGTATTTTTAGGTAAATAGTTTGAATAATTAATTACATCGAGCGTTGACAGAATTAAATTATCCGATTAATCGATTTAAAGGAAATTCTTATGTCGAATTCTTATTCTTTCTCGCGATAAAGCACGTGTTTCCGCGTGTAATATTCCATACGCGTGTGTGCGTGCGCGCAATGGCCCCGCAAAATAATTCGAGAATGCGCATAAAGGATCGTGTTTGCCCGCAAACATTGGCCGAAATACGTATACTTGATTTCCCTTCGCCCTTTAAACAAACCGTTCTTGCTTATTCACGGATTTCTTCCGTGGCGTGGAAGAGGAAAGGGAAGGAAATCAAACCGATGAACGGTTGCGGGAGGAAACAACAAACGAAGAGGAGAAATCTGATCGATATTCCATAAAACGCGAGATTTGCCCGGTTATATCGAGGGTGAACGATTTTCTTCCTCGTGTTTCCCTTCCGATTCTTTCTCTTCGAGTCGGAAGATAACGGAGGGATATTTACCCGCGGCGAATCATTTCTGTGTGTAATCTTCTTCTCGTCGGTAAGCAAAAATTCTGCTGCTGAATTATTTTTTTAAAAGTTATTTTACCCGATTTTCCCTCTTCGAGAAATTTGGCGAAGCCAAAGTTGGAAATTTTATCACTTGAACTTAGTCGATCAGTTCCTTTTTTTTTTTTTTTTAATTTATTTTCTATTTTTCTAGTTTTTTATTGGTGATAAAAGTAATCAAAATTCTCGATGGAATTTGAATTATTAAGAAGGCAATTGATTATCTTTTATCATTTTATACGGCATTATTATCGTAAAGTTCAAAATGCAAGATCTGCTACGTGCATAACACGCGATTAAACAAAGTTTTTAATCGCAAGTTGAACGAGCCTTAAAAATCTCGGAAACTAGCAAAGGGAAACTTTAATTCCTCCTCCTCGAGAAGAAAATATTTTTCTTCTAATTACCCCTTTAATGAACGTATCTCTCCTATCTCTGCTTACTCCATCGAAATCCTTTTTGTATGGGCCATTTAATTTTTTCCACTGATAATCAGACCGAAAGATTGATAGTAAAATTCGATATCACGAAGATAAATGAAAGTTTCGTAATTCGAATTCACTTGGAATCCTTATTAAAAAAATTAAAAAAGTATAATTACATTTAATCGAAGACAAACAGAAACAAGAAACGGGATATAAAAAAGAGTTCGTATCGTAGGAAGATTCACTGCTTCCCATTAAGAAATTAAGAAGAGGGAAAAATACGAAATAAAAATTAATTGGATATCTCGAAGATGCTATAAGAATATATACGCCATATAGAATTTAAAAAGAATTGAGAAACGAGAGAAGTTCAAACAAGAATTAATCCGATAGAAAAATATAAATATATATATACACCAAATCGAAAGAATGATAAATTAATAATTAAAGAGAATGATTCGCGAGGAAGAAAGGTGCGATTGTATTAAAAGATGGAGGAACGAAGGCATTTCCGCCTCGTTCCAAGTGTTTGTTCCAACTCCCCTCCCCTCCCTTGGAAACCATCACGATTTCGTGCTGGACGCTTTAATTCCTGCCGGCACCGGGTACCACCACGCTGTAAATTAAGTTCGAGCGCAACGATTTCTCTTCAACAACAAATCACCACCATCTTTTGAATTACCACAATGGAAGGTGGCCATAATTTTCGGGTTGCTGGATGGGACTCGCGAGGCCAAAGTTCCTTCCGTTCCAACTTCGTTCGACCCAACCCTTCTCCTCCTCCTCCTCCTCCTCTCACAGGTATATATATACATATACACATACACACACGTATATACTTACACAGGCGTGGACGGACAAGGTAAAAAGAAAAAGAAAGAAGGATGGCCAATCGAAACTGTTCGGCCAAGTTTAAAGTTTCTTCGATGTACATCTGTAATTTGTAAGTTGGGCGGAGTTTTATTTTTCTACGTTTCTTGATATTTATTTCCCTCCTTTTCCATCTTTCTTTCCTTCTCTCTTTCCCTCCTCGCTCCGGTTCTTACTTCTCGTTTTAAGGTGGATTTAATTGCACGTTAAGTTTGAGATTGTTAGAAGGCCGATATTATCGAGGGGGGGAATCGGAGGATTGGGCGGATTGAAAAGTTCGGTTGTTAAAGGAGGGTTGGACGTGGAGAGGGTAATGGGTTACCCTTGGTGCACGTAATATCGTGTAGTCGAGAAGGTAATTGAATAGTCGAGCAAAGATTTCTCGTTGAGCTTGATTCCTTCGAGAGATTATTTACACGTAGCACGTGTAAGAATTATTTTAACTCGTTTCGGATTTGTAATACCTTTGGTAAAATTCGTTACGATTTTTCTGTGCTGTCCGTTGAAAATATAGAATTTATTATATATTTTAAAAAAATTATTAAAATTATTAAAAATTATCAAAAGTATCTATAAAAGAAATTCGACCATCTCTCTGGTTCGAACTTCTTTTCATTCAAAGTTCACCACTCTTCCATCCAAAGGTTCATCGACCCTGATACATACCTCTCGAAGGGAAACGATAACCAAACGCGAATTGAATCGCTTTAGCGGCCGCGGCAGGCATAAAACGCCTAATTATTCGCGTCATGAATTATTCAGTTTACAAATCAGTCAACTGTCTATCGGGGGAGGGGGTCGAAGGTAGCGGCGACCGGTCACGTCCGTTCCAAATTTTGCTTCCACGTTTCCGAATATAATATCGAATAATATCGAATCCACCAATGGATGCTCGCTGGAAAAACTGCACTCCTGTCCAGTCTCAAATTTATTTATTTTTTTTCGAATCACTTGCAACAAGAATTTTACCACCGACTTCTTTCTTTTTTTACGTAATTATATTACGTATTATACCTGAGACAGATTATCTCGAGTCACATTTCCAATTAGAAATTTCCAAAGAAATATCGCGTCCATACGGAGGAAATAATTCTCGCCGAGGAAAGCTCGATATTGGTACACCAGGTTCGCTAAAATTAATGCATGTTTTCCGTCTGTCGCTTCCTCCCTCTTCCTCTTTTTTTTTTCTTTTTTTTTTTTTAATAAACACGTTTCCGCTCGACGAGCGCGTCGTAAAATCGGTGATAAAGATATATCGCGTTAGACAGCGAGACGACAGTGACACGTAGCGGTGGCGCAAAGATGAAAATATTGGGCGAAGCTTTATTGACAGTGGCGGGCAGGGGGAGGGGAGGAGGGAGGGAGGGTAGGGACGCGCGTCGATGCCCGGCTCCACAGCTTCCGCCCATTGATACGGAGGACGCACTTTGTTTCCGCCCGCTTTTCCATCGCCTTTTTTCTTTTTTTTTTTTTTTTCTCTCTTCTCTTTTTCTTTTTTTCCATCGTGGAAAGCGTTATACCTTTAACAGGTAACTGCCTCGGCCGTCAAATGTTCCGTCCAAACGCTCGTCGATGGGATTATCGCGGATCTTTTTGTTTTTGCTCCGCCTATATATTGGACTGGTGTCTGCTTTTTATCTCATTTTTTATATCCCCCTCTTCTCGTTTTTTTCGCTTAGGCTTTTGGCTTAGAACGAGGGGAGGGGATTTTTCAATCGTTTCGATTAATTTTTCTATATGCATTTTCTTGGGGACGATGAGAGGATCGTGGCAACGATATTTTTCGTTAGTGTTCTATATTATATTTCTTGGATTTTTGAGTATCTTTTTTTGCGCAGCAGAGAGGGGGGATTGGTTCATATATTCCGTATTTTTCTGTATTAATATCGGTATTGAATTTTATATCGATTCCTTTTTGGAATTATATTTATATATAATATTATTATATTTAATATTTATGGGATTATATTTATATATATATTATGAATTATATTTATATATATTTATGGAATTATATTTATATATAATATTGGAATTTTTTAAAACAATCGCAATCGTAAGCGTGAAAAAAAAAAAAAGATTCTATTTTCAATGTAACGATTTATATATTGTTACACTGCTACAATTTGTATCGTGTTTCCTGTATATTCAAATTATCAACACGTTTCGGCTTGTCAATCATCATATTATCAAAATTATATTATCAACATATCAATTTATTAACTTGCTCAACAATCATCGTACTCATGATGAAGATCGAATTAGAGGATGCTATTAATAATCGATAGTTAAATATGCAAATAAATTAAATTGTATTCATACATTATCGTTAAATATATCACTCACGAGATATTTAATTATTCAATATTCCCAATTATTAGCAATTGCACCGTGTCCCCACACGCGTGTCTCAAAAATTGAAATTTAAAAATATTCCCAATATCGAATCGAACATTTTCATATTTAATATTCGATTAAATTTAAAACAAATACATAAATCAACCGCATGAAATTCACTAATAATTTATTAAATTTCGTTTCGGAATGATAAAAAGAAAAATCGTTCGTTCGACAAAACTAATTTTTTATTCGCATTAATTATCCGATTTCCTTCAAAAAATATTCCTACAAACGCACGAGTCGACATTGATTCGAAATTACTTTCGTAAATTAACAAAATTAAGAACACCGTTGCCGACAATTTTTCTTTTCTTTAAGCAATCGCTTAAGCCGGAAGTGGAGGGGATTAAAAAATAGCAGTGAATTCCCGCAACGTCCGTATTCCCGGAAACGATTATTTGATCGATTAATTCACGTGGATGTTCGTTCGGCGGAGGACCCATCGAGCGTTAGCCTCGACACGCGTACACCTTTTCCCTCGAGAGGGGCCCCACGGCCCAGGTGTGCCGAGTGTGGCCGAGGGGTCGCCCGTTTATCATTGCATAAGATTCAGAACCTGTTCCGGTCCATTCATCGCCGGTTGCTCGTATATACACCTTCGAAAGTGACTCGTGGGATGGGCTACGAAAGGTGTAGCCGCGTACGTGCCCCATTGGCGTGGAATTTGCTTCGTCGGGATTTTTTTTTCGAGAATTTTTTTTTTTTTGCGAATGTTTCCCTTCTCTGAAATTTTCGTTTCGTGTTCGATCAAGATTTTGTTGGAGAAATTGGATTAGATTTCGGTATTATAGGGGGAGAACGTATATGAGATATATAAGAGTTTTGTTAAATCATTACGTGTATTTCCATTGGAATTGGAATTTTAAGAGAAGTCAAATTAGAAGATTCTTCGTTTTTAAATAAAATTTCTGGATTTTTGAATAATTGAAAAAGATTGATTCCAAAGTTTTGGATGTTTCTTCTCATTTTTTTCTCATTTCGTTTATTGTGTTTCGTTATCGTTTTTGTAAAATGAAAGGAAGGAGGAAATTTGAGGGGAAGTAGTTGATACGAATTTTCAACCATGGATCACTTCTCCCCCCCTCAGAAGCATTTTCTTGAAAGTAACTTTATCTCAAAAAACATTTTTCATCATCATCGCACTTTTAATCTCAACTACTTGAACTTTGAAAACTTTTTTTTCTCCTCCCATCGCACATTTATTTTTCAAAAACTACGCTCTTTATATCTTACTTTCTTAACTACTTTGTCTTACCTTCTTTGTATCATCTTTTCAATCACAGGAGCTTATACATCAACTTTCAATTTTTTTTTTTTATCCTCCTTTGTATCAATTTTATCTAAATTGCTCACACTTTTATCACAACGTATCATTTCCAACATCATTAAAACTTTTCCTTACGTATCGCTTCTCAACTTCTCAAATTCTCCTCTCTCAACACTATCCTCCCTCCCACCCCCCTCCAACCATAATCCATCTTCTCAAAAGATAGACAAACATTGCCTAAATCCCTCTAATTACTTGTTAATTAATCTCCATTCATTCACTCGAAGATTAATCGCCAATTAATCTCGATCCTCAATATTTCTCACAAACGATTCTTCTTCTTCTTCTTCTTCTTCTTCTTCGTCAAAAATTAATTTCGTCAAAAAGAAAAAAAAACTTTTTCTTCCCATTCCCCTCTTCGTTTCAACTTCGTTCCACTTCCAAGGAGCAAAAACCACGATCCATCTTCACGAAAGACAACCGGCCTACCAAATCTCATCTCCCCCTCCCCCCGTTATCAATCAAACCCTCAAAAGCTCAGAAATTAATTATCATCCACCTCGATCCACCTCGTCCAATCAAAATCGATCGAAGATCGAACTCTCGATGATCCTCGTATTAATCTCCCCCCCGATCCAGCTGACATCCATCGATCGATCGTGGTTTCGTTAGCCAGTTTCACGCTTATCGTGACCGCGGTTTCCAACCGCGGAAAATATTTCGTAATACGCGGCCGTGTATTAGTTTATGGGAAAACTATGGTAATCGCGGTGATCCCCGCTTGGCCGGCAATTACACGCGCGCCCCCTTCCTCCAACCGCGAAACCCCGACGCTTTTAGACAACGGGGCAACGATCCGTGGAGATCGGCATCGGAATTAACAGCAACGATTCGAAGATTCCCAAATTGGTGGATGGAAAATGCGAACGGGTCGATTCTACGATCGATTCTTCTTCTTCCATTTATTTTCGATTTTTCGACGTTCCAACAGGGGAAGATATTTTTTTTCAACGAATTCGAGTTGAGTTTCCTCTTAATTTTATTTTTTTTTTTTCTATGCTTCGAATATAGGTCGCTGGGATTAGGATTTAGGGTCCTAGGTATCATCCAAGCTTTTAATCACTTTTTTTCGAATTTTTTGTTTTTTATTTTTTTATTTTTTTTTTTTTTTTAGGGAAGATTGGAAAGGATAAGGGAATTTCGATGTCTATTGATCGAGTGAAATGCGATAGGGGTTATATATATATATATATGTCGTTAATTTGTGTTTTGGTAGCGTTTCGTCAGATATTTTTGGTTTTTAAAATTTTTCCCGATTGAAATACTGTAGTTTGGGTTATTGGATTAGGACTACTCGAAGCTTTCGAGGTTTTTTTTTTTTTTTCAGTGAAAATAGAAATGGCGATCCACGCAATTCGTTCAAATTCGAAGTATGCTCGAAATGCAATTCGATTCCCCCAACTTTGAATTTTAATCGTGTTTAAGTTTAAATACCATTCTAACTATTCTTGGAACTTCTAATTCGAAATAATTAATATTTCGAATAAAATAAACTTTTCAATCATCAGGATCAGGCTTTTGTTTTATAAAAATTGAATTTCGTTCAATGGTTTGGAAAGTTTTCTTTTTTTCGAGATAATTTTTTATTATTTTCAAATTATCTTTCATCTTTCACGAATTTCTGTCATAATTATTTCTTGATCGCGCGATTAAAGTTGATAGCCCATCTCTAGCAAACGTAATATCATATAAAAATGATGAATCTTTCTTGTTCCTCTCCACGAATTTCTCTCATAACGAATTTCATTTGTATCGTTTATATCGTATTATTAACCAAGACTTCTGATTCATTAAGAAATATATTATATTTCCACGTTTGTTATAAAAATATAATTATAAGTGATTAACGTGAGATAATCGTACGGAGTGAAAAGCTTGCTTATCATCAGCTTTGCTTAATATTTAACTTAATAATCTTCTTACTTCGTCCGTTTAATTTTTTAAAATCGACGTCTTATTGCATTTCCCCTCTCCCTCTTTTCCCTTTTGCAAAAAGAAATCTTGGGAGAGAGATTCAGGAAATTAAAATACGAAACGGAAGGGGAGAAGTGTGGAGGAGAATGTATTATAAAAATATCCAGAAGAAAATTCATTGAATACTCACGTCTCTCACAGTTGTATTCTTTTTTGATTATATATATGTATGATATCGATAATGGATCCACGAATTAGAATTTCATCGTCGTTAATTGAAGGATCGGCTGATAAGTGAAATTTCCAATTATCTCCGGAATGGGTTTCGGTTCTGTTTAAAATTGAACGAGTTAGCCGAGTTTCGAGTTAAGAAACTTCAGCTTCAGTTACGAATTAGGATTCGTGGGACGAATTTCATTCAAAAAATCACATTTCGATTTCCAATTTTAATAAAAGAGACAAGATTTTCGAATCTACTATTTTCTATTGGATTCTAGGGATTCTAGGGATATTTAGGGTAACAAAATTGCTACTTTTTCCTATTTTCCTTTTTTTCTTAAAGAAATTATAAAGTAAGATAAGATATCATTTAAACGAGAAATTCTTTTCGTAAGTCCCAATTTTTTTTTATTTTATTAATTTCAAAGTCAAATTAATTAAAAGTGAAGAAGAAGAAAGAAAAATATAGGTTAAATTTTCTTCTCCCTCGCAAGATGATCGCAAGAGTTTAATTCGTGAAATCGACGGTAGATAGTGTCTTGCACATTGGATAGCTTCGATTTCAGTCCTGCCAGGATAAAGAAAAAAAATTGGAGATATCTCACGAATCTTTATCCCGTGTATAGCAAAGCTCGATAGCAATGGACGTTTCGATCCTTTCAAATCTGGGACGAAACGTTTCGAAATTTTCTTTCTTTTTTTTCTTTTTTTTTTTTTTTTCGTTCCCTTCGATCAAACGACTTACGTTATCGTAGAAATAAATTTTCGTACGTTCTCATTTCTATTTTATGTATCATCTAGATTTTAATTAGAAAAAAAAGAAAAGGAATTAATAAGTAAGAAAATTAATTTCCAAATTTTTTTTCTTTTTAAAATTTAGAACAGTCTTGTCTCATTTTTTATTATCGTCATCTCGAAACGTTCGTTACACGAGCGTCATATTAATCAGACATTAATCGGTATATATCAAAAGAATAAATGAAAAGTCGGGATATATTCGCGATTCTAATATCCTTACTGAATAAGAATATTATCAGTTTGATAATATTATCGTGCAAGTTAATATCCCTTTACATGTTAGCAGGGAAAGAAAGGTATACCTAATTACAAGTTGCTAGATTACAGTTACGCTCGAGATGGAATTAAAAGATTGGGAATGAAAAGGGTTTGAAATTAAACCCTGGGAATTTTTTTCACTTTTCTCATTCTTTTACCTTGTAATTAAATACAGAGTAATTAAAACTTGTTCACGTGAATTAATAAGGCGACCATCAAAGCCCAAAGCGTATTTCGAATTAAGTATCGCACTATTTTCTATCTTTTCACTTTTCTTCTACAATTATAGATATTGTTGGAGTAAAATATATTCGTTAAATGGAACAAATCAACCAAAGATGATTCCGATCGAATGGATATCCGTGTTATGAAAAAACTGTTAATCAGAGAAATCATTGTACAATTTGAAACTAATCAATTTCAATTTCCCTTTCGAACGAATCGTCCAATTTCTAATAATCATCATTATCCAAACTGCCATTCGATCGAAAAAGGTAAGAAAATTTAAACCCTTCCTTCAATAATTTAAAAACAATTCTTCATTCCAATCGCAAGAAAAAAGAAAACAGATTATTCCGAATCTTCCACACGAGTCAAAAATCGAGAAACATCAGTGTCGTACGAGGAGTTTAATCGACCGCCCGTCGCGGAGGTGCCATTTTCGGCGTCCCTTTCCCTCCATCTCCTTTCCTCCAGACAGGAAGTGGTCCCGTTATCCCCGAGGCGTGCGTCTCGTATTTATCCAGCTTGATTAAGGACGCCTCATCGCCTCCCCAACAACGCCCGATTTGTCAGTGTCCGATCCGCGTTTTATCCCGGCCGCGTATTTTTCGAATCGGTCCTCCCTGCGTGTCGATTCCCGTTTTTTTTTTTTTTTTTTTTTTTTACTCAGAGCTTGATGGCCCTCTCCTCCCCCTTCTCCTCCTCCTTTTTTTTACGCTGTCATCGACAGCATTTTACCGTCCGTTGTCCGTTTTTTCATCCAATTCAAGTTGCACAACAAGTAGAAACGTTGCAATTATATTTTCCTTTTTATTGTGGTTGTTGTTGTTTCATTTATCAAAACGTGGATAGCGTTTAAGAATATAATTTGACTCGAGTAGTCGAGCGTTCTTTAAGACAATATTCTTTGCTTCTTTCTATTTGAATTTTAATAATTGGAAATTTCAAATTTGTTGAAATGTCATTTAAAGACATTTTGGATATATTTAAGGGGATATTTAATAATCGAAAAGTAAATTTCTTTCAAAAATTCCTTTTTTATAATACAAAACATCTTATTTCTTTCGCATATCTTCACGAATCGAAACAAGGTATTGTATATTCAATATACGTTCCAAAATATCCTATTCCCAGAATTATATTTAATTATCAGATCCCTTCTCGCTTGTTCTTCTTCTTCTTCCTCTTCTTCTTCTTCCTCTTCTTCTTCTTCGTACGAACGAATTGTTTCCAAATGCTTGGATCCAATCGATGCTCTTAACCGATGTTGATAAACCGGTACATCGACGATAAATTTTACAAACCGGCCGATTTACTTACAAAACCCGTCCCCCCACCCCCGATTCGACGCTCGACCGCCGCGGCCAATTAATTCAACGGAGTGTATAAACGGTCGCGACGATTTTAACGGGGAATTTTCAGCGGCTATCAGAGAGATGCTATCGTGACGGCGTGTATATATGTATATATATATATATATATATATACATACATATATGAAATTCAGCGGTAATATCGAGGAATGGAAAACAGAGATACCAGAGGATATACCTCGATTATATTGCAGCGAGTTCTAACTACGAAGTGATTAAACTATTAACTTTGATCACAACGTATCGATGTCAATATCACCGGGGGAGAAAATTATTCACGGTAATTCGATATTAACGCGGCTCTAACCCCTCCTCCCCTCTGTTTGTCGGATTTTGTAGCTGTAATTGCGATTACCGCCCGCTTAGAATCGATATTAATGTATGATAGAGATTGTTAATAGAGACGTATGTTGCAGAATAATCATATTAAACGGGATAATAAAGTTGCGGGGACGAGCACGATTTTCGATTTTCGAAGGGAGGAGGGTAAGGAAGAAAGGATGGTTAAATGTATAACAATGGGTGTGGTGTATATAGATCCTCCTCAACATTGAGAATATTTTTTTCTTTTGACTATAATGATGATGAAATCGATCGAATTTGAATTTCGTTTGTCATTTTTTCGATTTGTTATATCGTCCTGTTTATCATTTAATTCGATAATAGAAGCTCTCTAATGATTGATATTGATTTAATAAATTTTGGAAAAACAAATTGGCTCAGTTTTCGATTTCGGTGATCGGGTGTATTATTAATATAAAAGGATAATCTTGATTATTTTATAAAAATTATATTTCCACGCGTGTGTGTATGCGAATAATGTGTAGATTAATAAATTTTTAAAATTATTTACAAAAAATTTCTAGACGAGGGAATAATATCAAGTTTGAAAATTTTGAATCGAATTAGATTAACGATATTGGATTTCATTGGTGTCACGCAAGCTAAGCATTTCCAAAAGCTTACGTTGCATCGTTAATTTATGGATCAATATCGAATACGCTGTTTCGTCCTTTGGCCTTGGTTATATTATTCAGAAAGGGACGTTGCGATAATTACGGAATATACAATGCATTTCAACAATCGAATTTCACCCGAATTTCACGCGTGGACCATATTTTCTTTTATCCTCGACTGCCATCGACTTGAGGCTTTTGGACGTGAAGAATATATATTTAAGAGTAAAACTTTTTGGATAATTATTTCCAATTCCATTTCTCCATTTGTGGAGAGTTTTTCATTCTCAACGCAGTATCCAAGAAATATACACTCGAGAGTTATTTTTTCTTTTCGTTATTGGGAATAAATGTTAGGATAATTTTTCGATGTCCGAAAAAATATTACGTGTATTTTACTACTTCGTATTTTTTTTTTTTTTTTTTTTTTTATGATTTTCGTAATAACTTTCAAAACATCGAAATTTCTGTTCGAAAAGGACACGGTTTACAAAAGCTGAAAGCATCGACAGTATTTTCTTTTAACCATCAGGACCAGTTGATGGTTCCATTTGCTCCTCCTAGATGTGTATTTTTATGTCTCAAAAACGACCATTAGAGATCGATCACCTGTTGCTCTCGATATTGGAAAATATTCAAACGCCTTTGAAATGGCACAAAAAATGGCAAATAATATCTATTGACGTATGAAATTTTCGTTTACAAGGGATGTTTAAAAAATCACTTTGATCCCATCGGATTTCCTAGTTTTGCGATTCTAATTTTTTTTTTTTAATTAATATCTATTATTTTGCAACACGTAATTTATATTTATACTCAAATTTTTATAAAAATATCAGCAATCTTAATAAGTTAAAAAAGGACAGAATTCGTTTAATAGATTGAAACGATCGATCATTTATTGAATCGAAATACACGTAGTGTTATCATTCCTATCTCGATCTTCTAATCGATATTCGAATAAAACGGCGCCACGTTCAAATTCTTCTTTTTCCCAATCTTTCATTTTTTGAAATTAAAATTATTCATTAACTTAAAATAAATTTTTAAAAGTATCTTTGTATTTCATAAGATTTGAGAGAAGATATATACTCTCTTATAATAATAAAAAGAGAATAATCCCTTCTGTAAATTATTTCACTTATTCCTCGGATTCTCCATTAGTTCTCTGCGAATTCTTTTTTTTTTTTTTTTTTTTTGAGATTAAAATGACAAAGTGTTCCTTTTTTTAACGTGCATTTCATTAATCAGATTTGAAAGATAACGAGATAATCCATAGATACTTTATATTTAATATTCTCTAACGGAAAATGAAAACCCAGGTCGACCATTCGAATTTCATTATGATAAGAGAGAGTTCCATGTAAAGTTCATACACGTACAATGTAATTGTTATTTAATTTAATTTATTACACGATAATGATACTTTCTTTATGATTTCCCGGTATCATTTTGCGTACCATAAAAGGTTTGTTTCACTTATTGATTAATCAACGAAGATAAACTCATCAATTTTAATAACATTAAAATATATCGTTCAAAACATCATTTTGAATATGGATATTTGTTATACGTATCATAGTTATATTCAGAAAATTATCTTATATAGAAAATATTTAATGTTTATATTAGGTTTTTTTCTCGTCGAGTTTCAATTCACGAATCCTATTTTAAAAATATTACACTCCCGTGTAATTTATTTTGATTTGAGTAAGATAGCATATTTCTCGATTAAATTACAGTGATGAAAATTATTTTAAAATCATACCTTCCCCATTCACAACTCTTCCTTCGAAAAAATGGAATGAGCAATTTTCTTTTTTTTAATATCGTTATCAACGTTCAAAACGGCGCTCGAAGAGAAAGGCAAAGGCAAAGGTATCGATTAAATTTTCCACTTTTCGCTTTCCACTTGAAAATTTTAATTGTGAATATTTCGATAAATCACCGACTTTCCACGCTCGGATAAATCATCACTTGTGTGAAATTACATCACTTTCGAGGGCTCGAACTCGAATTGGCCGGACTGGGGGATGGAGGGGTGGAGGAGTGGGGGAGGTTAAAAACGTTAATAAATAACAAGGGGAGAAGGCTGGTTAAACATTTCTGTCGGAATTATCCGCCATCTCGTTTCCTCGATGAAATATTTTCCCGCGTGTGGAAACACGATGGAACAATTACAAAAACGGAGTGGAAATAATATTAAGAGCGTAGTGAAAAAGTTTGGATTCTTTTTTTTTTTTTTTCTTTTTTTTNTTTTTTTTTTTTTCTTTTTTGTCCTTTCGCGCGAACTCTTTTTGATTTAGCTGTGCGTGTTGCGAGTTTATAAGAGAGAACGTTTTTTTTTCCATTGGTCGTTTGGTATTTTTGCATTGAAATTAAATTTGTTCTTTGAAATTCAAGTTTAAAATTTTAATGCTGCACAAGTGTCCATATTCAAAATGATGTTTTTATTAAGCGATCTTAATTTTTTGTCGAATCTTTTTTTTCGACAACTTTCATAATCTGTCTTAGAATTTAGATATTGTAGTTGTATGTGATTGTAGTTGATATATATGATATAATAATAGAAAGAAAGAATGTATATAATATGACAACAAAGATTCATGCGATTATAAAGTGAATTTGAATGAACGAAATTTCTTTAGAATATTCTCAGAAATATTTGACCAGAATTCTCTAACCACGAAGAATAAAAATTTTGAAACGGAAAATTAATTTTAACGAGTTTGTATCTGTATCGTTTTTACATGTAAAATAATCCCAAACATGGAGAATAAATTTAACTCGAAAAACGTTGGAAAATAGGATAAATAATAATCAATATCTGTTTTCCAGTTTGTTTAATACGATGGAAATCGAAAGATGGTGGACGAGTCCCTGCGCTTCCGGCGATACCGGAAGTCCGCGATTCGATTGGCCAAATCTAGCAAGAACGAAGAAGTTAACTTGCTCGACATTTCATTGGAAATTGAAGCAACGATCGAATCCTTCGATTTCGACGAAATAAAGCGATGAATGGCAATATCTTTCGCGTAAATATTTATGCAAACAATTCCTTTTAATTAAATTAATGATTTAATAGATAAAATTTTGACTATTAGTAAAAAATATTTAAGGACGAAATATCAAAAAATATAATGGGAATTAAAGTACAACATTTCGAACTATCTAATTGAAAATTTAATTGGAAATGACGTTTAGAATAAATTTTTCAATTAAACTCTTTTTAGAGAATTTAATCAAAAAGATAAAGAAATAATTGATTATTACTTTAAATAACGATTATCACACTTCAATATTCAAAATTTCCTAATAAAAATGGAATTTCCAATATTTTTATAACATATTAAATATGTAAAACCTCTTCGCCATTATTCGAAATCTAAAATAACATCGCACGTTGTTTCAGAATATCTTTTCACAATTTTGAACAAAAAGATGCATGCAACACTCGTCACAATATCCTCGAACTCGTTCAACGATTCGAATTCAAAGAAAATAATTCCATATCCAAATGAAAAATATTATATAAAATGCACTCAACGTATTCAAAATCGACAATTCTCTGTTCTCAATCTGAGACGAAACATCACTGCAGTCAGTCGTGTGTTCTTTTAAAAACAAAAACGAGAGATGGATGGAAGCAAAAAAAAAAAAAAAAAAAAAATAACGAAGAGAAGAGAGAGAGAGAGAGAGAAAAAAATTGGGTTGGCGTCGCGGTGCATCGAGCAGATTGACCAATCCGCGTCTGGATCGCGAGGATCTCTGCGTCGCGCTGATAAATCGGATTCCAGCTGATAAATCAGCCGTGGCGCGACGATAAATTCGGCGGACGTATCGCGAGGAAATATCGCGTGATCGTGCCCGATTAATAACCGGCCGATCGGCCATCTTCGACCGCCATGTTTTAATTAAAAACGCGCCCTCTCGAGCCACCTCCGCGATCTTCCTCTTCGCCGAATCTTTATTACTCCATTATACTCGTTATCCTCTCTCCCCTCGTTCGAGATCGATTTTTGGAGTTTTCGAATAATATTTTATACACATCTTTGAAACGATGAAAGTTTCAAAGTTGGAAATTTTAAAAGTAATTAATTTTCCATATAGAAGAAGAAGATTTTCAGAGATTTGATATGAATGTTTAATGCTGATTTCGTATTATTATTGTTCAAGATGGATGGATTGGATGGCTTTTTGAAAAATTAATTTTTTTTTTTTTTGGTTGTTGATTCTATTATTTTTTTTCTAAGAAATATTTATGCAAACGAAATTTTGGTTATAAGGTTGGTCGAAGTATAAGCATAACAAGTATATGGTGCATTACTCGATAATGATATTGGTTATGGAATACCTGTTAAATTTAATGCAATAAAGGTTTGCCCTCGAGTTTGCCGATATCCTCTTCTTTGATGGCATTTCTCAAAGGAATCGACTCTATAAGGATTCGAGGAAAGGAAAGTCTAGCATTGGGACTTCGAGCATTGTTTAAAAAAAGGTGAATCTTTTTTACAAAGGCAGTACATTTTTTTTTCTTTCATAAAAAAAAGTAATTTTTCTAGGATGAATCTTCAGTTAAGAGGACTTTTGAAAAGATGTATAACACGCTTTTTTTTCTTTTCTTTTCGAGAAGAATCTCCGATTATTTTTCTACTTTTTAAATTTTCCAACAATGATCTCTTTCTCGAGGATCTCTAATCGATTAATTCAAAGATTTCGAGAGGAAATTTCTAAATACCAGAGTATTTATTTTTGTTTAAATTAATCCAAAAATCTTTCAGATTCTTTAAATCATTGAAACTCTACATATATTTGCCTACACAAACAGAAGAAAGGAGTGAATATATTAAGAAGAAGAGAACTGTTATAATTGTTCAGTTATTCGATCAGTATTACTTCCTGTATCTTGTCTGGGAAAAAAAAGAGAATCCCGTAATCTATTCAATCATAATCTTCTCATGGCTCGAGTCTCGACACACAGTGACGATTAAAAATATTAAATTCTTACAGACAAGTATAATTTATACCAAGGAGGATCGTTAGAGGATATAATGATATAAGATATCATACGGTTTACGAAAATTCCTGTTACCCTTTGTCTTCCATCCATTATTCAAACATTATTCATCCTGCGAAAATTCATTACACTTTCATAACTATTGCAACATTTTAATTGCTGATTAGAAATATCACGATATTAATCCTTGATATTAGCTATTAGAATCGAGATACACAAAGATCTGTCAAATTTTTATTACAAGTCTCTCACGAGTTATGAAGTAGGCATTGCGATGACATTCGATGCATTGAATCCATCCTTTCCACTTTCTCTCTAAATAGATTTGTCTCTCAATAACTATTATTCATCCATCCTCCTTCATCCAGCAAAAAAATTACCAAAAAAAATCGAAGAATCTACATAGTATAAAATTCCTGGAACACGTATGATTAAAGCCAAAATACAAGATGGAAAAAAATATCGCTTAAATTTCATCTTTATTATCTTACCTCCATTCAACAACAAGTGTCGATCGAAATATTTTTCATGGATTCACGAGTGCATCGATATACACTCGAGGAGTGCAGATCTCGTGTAGTCTGTTAGCCTCATCGGCGACCATCACCTTGCATCGAAGACAAAGGTCACCGGGCGCAGCCTTGGTCCGTTCGCGTGTGTGAAAACGTCACGTTGTACACGCGTGTAAACGTTGTTTAGCCCGCGGCCAGGATCCGTTCACGTGGTTCGTGGAAGGAGAAAGGTTGAACGAAACGGCGGGAGGGTCGGAGGGAAACCGTGAAGGCAACGAGAGAAAGGAGGTGGAGGAGGAGGAGGGGGTTGGGGAGAGGGGCGAGGGCAGAGTTCGCTCCATTCATAGCTGTAGTATGCACACGCCGCTCCAATGTGCACGAGTGCACCGTTGCGCTCGGTGCAGTGCGTGTGCATCGCGGTGCAGTGACTCTCAAGGCCGGGCTCCGCCCCCCTAATTGACGCCGAGCGTCAAGGTTCCGATCCTCGACTCGAGGATTCCTTCGTCTCCTTTTTTTTTCGAGCATTTTGAAATTTGGAAAAAAGAAACGCGCTTCTCGTCACGCTTCTATATTTTCGATATTTACAGAATTTGAATTTCTCACGACGTGTCGTGGGTGATTCGAGGGTGGTTTGTTTAGGATTTTTCGAGTCGAGATTCTTTTTTTTTTTTTTGTCTTTGCGAGGAATGGAAGGGATTCGTTAAAAATTTGAATCGAGTCGAGCGAATTTTTTTTCCGTAAATGTTAACGTGGTTGAGAACCACTGATCTAACGCGGCAATGGAAAAAGTAAACAAAATTCTAAGATTGGTGTATACGACGAAGTAGCGTGTAGTTCTTTTTTTTTTTTTTTTTTTTTCGTATTATTAGAACGTTGGAGAGAATGTTAAAAGAATCAACTGAACGGAAGTTCCACCCAACAAATTTGACTCCCCTTCCCCAGGATAGAATCTTTCTCGGCGAGACACGCCCGTTCCTCTGGCTCTCTTCCGGTTTTGCACCACCACCAAGCCAACTTGGCTTCCTTTTTCCGCTGAGTCAACAATAAAGCGCCCTTTCCCCTTTGAGTCTTACCAGTTCTTTCGACTAATAGCACTCTAATTCTTCTCGTAGTCGCTTCGTCAACTTTCCGCTTGTTTTCGCGGTCTCGTCGTGCATGTAAGGGAGAAATTGCGAGGTTCCATTATTTGGCCGCAAAAAAATCGATGATACGACTCTGTTTCTTCCTTCCTTCCACGTTGTTTGTTCGAAGGAAATTGATACAACGTAATAGTAGTATATCTGTCACTTTATAGAGTCGATTAGATTAACTTTTTATCGATTTCAATAAAATATTTTTGACCGATCGTAATGTGTGAATATTGGACGAAGGAAAAGTTTTATTTCGTTTAAGATGGACAAAAGTACTGGTAGAAGAATAATATTGTTAAATGTATCTTTTCTAAAAGTAAAGTAAAAAGTTATTATTTTACGCATTCTATCGCAAGTCATAGATCTCGTATTTAGATCTTTTTAAGTAGAAACAGTCGACTATTGTCAGACGCTTGGTGCATCTGGTGATTAAATTTTAAAACGTAATGTGATTTTATTTTTTCTTAAATCCGATTCATTCATATTCCTTTTTTAATATCTATATTCTATATGTGTTTCTGTGTAATATCTTTATATCCGTTTGTATTCATTATTAAATCTTCTTGTTGGTAATTTAAATCATTCAAACGCATAAAACAAAATAAACTCATTCGACATTAATTTATATTCCTTCTCCTATTTCTCGATAATATCGAATTAATATCAATTTACAATCACATTTGATAATCTCGCTTCCATAAACAAGCCAATTTCACAGTTTGCGTGATAAACATTCATTTCCATCTTCACTCTTAAATCCTATTATCCCTCCTCTCAAGCACATTAGGTTAAACTAAAAATATCCCTCGTATCTCTCGAAAATTAATTTATCGCACGTCCATTTCACGTATTTTCACATATGTATATATATTTTTTTATTTTTCTCTATTTCCTCCCTTTTTTTTTTTTTGGCTTCAAGCGTCAAACAAAGATAACAATTTTTTTTCAAACGAAAAAATCGTTGCGATCCAGTCAGGGGTTATTTCATGATCGTGTTATTCTAGCGTGTACAGCTCCATTACAAATTGTTCCGCAGTGATTTCACATAATCCTATTCACTTGGTGGAATAGGTTTTGAAAGCGAGATTTTGCCGCGGTACGATCGAAAATTCGTGTGGAAAATCCGACAAAATGAGTCATTCAAAATCGAATCGGGGCAGTGGATTAGAAAAAAAAAAAAAAAAAAAAAGAAAAAAATAGTTGATGGAAATCTAGAATTTTGAATTGTTTTTGCATTTCGAATGGCCAATTTTTCTTTCAAACTTGTTCCAAAGTTTTTTTTTTTCCTTCTCGTTGAAAATATTGCAATTTATGAATTTAAAAATATATTATTTCCTCCTTAAATAAGAGTAATATTTGAGGATTGAATATTCTATTTTTTCTTATCTTTCTCTATGAATTGATAATATCAAACTATCGATTCGTAAAATACACGATCGTTCTTCCATTTCGAGGTAGAGAATAATCTTCATTTTCGTTCATGAATTTTAATATTAAATATTATTTGTACGTCGTAATCGATAAGATAAAGTGTTCGTGTCATTATTTTTATAAAGAATTTTTTTTGATAAAAGTTTTTATTTGAAATATAAATATTGTTATATTAATAACTTTGAATGTTAAGATTAAAAATATATACACGCAAATTTTTCTGTTGTAAAATACAATCGAACAAATAATCGTATTTATTTTTCACATTTTAAATGAAATTAAAATATCTCCAAACGGAATAAAATTGAAAAGGTTTCGATAAAAATTAAATAAACGAAATTTATCACAATTCATTTATTTATCGAATATTATTTACAATTTATAAAATTTCATTCATTCAACAAATTATAATAACCACTTTTACTTTCCTTCCCTGGCAATTCCCAATTTTTGTATTTGCGATTACTTGTCTAAGAAAATTTTATCAGCAAAAATTTATTTTTTTTTTCAAATAAATATAGTCTACATATTCACATTTTTGACATTTAAAAGAAAACGAGGGAAAGGATTGCAATTTATTTGACAATTATTATATTCTACAAAATAAAATTCTTATTACATTCCACAAATTTTAATTAAAATTCAGGAAAAGGAAATTATCTTTTCGATTATTACAAAAAGGGGATGTTTATTTCAAAAAATATTTCAAGAAACACTCTTATTATATGCGTCATATCACAGAATAATTTATTAACTGGAACGAGATGGTCTGTTGCAGGGTGCAGATACGAGGGTCGCAGATACGAGGAGGGCACGTCTGTGGTCACGTCCGAACCCTGTTTGCAGTGCAGGTGCAACGAGGGGGCGCTCAGATGTCGTCTTCGAGTTTGTCCACGATTACCAAATCCACCACCCACCGGATGTACCGTCCGCTCCCCGGAAGAGAACGTCTGTTGCGCGGAATTAGTTTGCAGCGAGACAGGTTAGTACGACTATGAAAAAAAAAAAAAAAAAAAAAAAAAAAATAAAACGGTTTAGTTGCAATAATTCAATATTCGATAAAATTAAAGAATTGCTAATTATTTTTCTAATATTGTGATGCAAGTGAATGTACGTAATTAAATTATATAATGTTTTCTTAAAATGTTATATAATTTACTTTGAATGATATTACATATTAGTTGAATGTAACATTGTTTCAATCACACATTGTTAATTATTCGTAACAATTTTTGTCGAATTAAATTATAATTCAAAATAAAATATATTTTTTCAGGTGAAACCGTGAGCATGCCACGAAGATCTAACGCTCACGTGGAGCAAGATGAGGAGGATGAGGATTACCAGAATCCTCGTTTTCGAGGTAATTGTCGTGAAACCGTGAAGACAGAGTGAATTCAGAGGAAATTCGATGATAACGATCAACATTGATGGTTATTGTTGTTCCGACATGTTGTTGCGGCAACGGAGTGTAATAATTGAAAATTCGCATCGAATTATCGCGATAAGGATATCAGGATCGTCGTTACGTCCTCGAAAAAGTAACGTAATATCTAACATAATACCTATTTTTTACGAAATTTATCGGGGTGAGAATGACTTGTTGTGCTTTATGACCACGAGCACAACTATGGTTTACACTTTGGTCGTTGTTATCATAATCTACGATATGCCACCGCGGTCCTACCATTTAAGGGTTGCTAGGTACTGTTATTACCCTCTACTTCGTTAGTATTACAGTTTACGAGTTGAAAATTATCGCTTCTATAACATATGATTCAGAGTTCCTATTATAATGGCCTGTGATTTAGGATAATTGTCGTTAAACCACACGAGATTCAATTTTTGCTATTACAAACTTATTGCTACCGATTCTAATCATTAACCCTTTTAAAAAAAATCTTTAGGAAACTTTCTTTCCTTCTTTTCTTTTCTTTTCTTTTTTTTCTGAGCTTTTAAAAAGTTTTGAAATAATTCAAAATTTCAAACAGTTGAATCTCCAAATATATTAAAAATCCTTAATTCCAATATAACTCCAATAATTCCAAGTACTTTTACATATTCTTAAATAACTCTAAAATATCTTTGGCCTTTTTTCGTTATTCTCAAATCCTTCCCTATATTTTCTACGCACACAATATTTTCCTTCTACTATATCCACATCCCAAACAAATGTTACGAATTCTTAAAACACACTTTCTCGATCATCTCCGCATTCTCCGATACTTCTTCGTTCTTTCTTTCTTCCTTCCTTTTCCGAGGCCCATGTGTACACATCTGAAAAAGTAAAGCAGGCAACTTTCAAAGCAGACCACGTCCGAGAACGCTCGTAGTTAAAAGATTCAACCGGGCTGACGGTCGTTCGTGTTAACAATCAGGTTGCCTGCACGAAGGCGTGAGATACGGGCCAGGCTCGGCTATGATGGGCTCACGTAGATGCGAGTACTGCTACTGCATTTCTGGCGCGAGAAGATGCATCAGACCGAAGTGTCTCCTGCCCCTGCCGGGATGCACCCCGCTCTACGCCCCGCACTCTTGCTGCCCTGTTGCCTACAATTGCACCCGTGAGTACCAATTCTATCGATCCGCGGAATGATAATTCGTATACTGGACTCTGTATCCTCCTCTGTTTCTTTTTCTTTCCTTTTCTTTTTTTTTATCTTTTTAAGATCTCCATTCGTCGACATTGGCGCCGATCACGGGGAATGGTGAGTAAAATGAATAAAATTTTATTTATTTATTTTTTGTTCTTTGAGGATGAATCTTTGCTTTGTAAGGTTTTTTTATCAGATATCAAATATTTAATGATAAAATAAAATATTTTATAATTTACAAATACGAAAGATTTTACGAAGATTTTGAGGTAAAATTGATTCGAATAGTCGAATAAATATATATTAATTGTAATGAAATATATTGAGGAAAATATAAACAAATAAAAAATATAATAATAGTTAAATATTTAAATTTAGGAGTATGGTTTCTGTAAGAGATATAAAAATTAATATTGAATTTTTTAATTTGGAAATATGGCTCTTAAAAAAAGAAAAAGAGAAAGAAAAGAAAAATAGAATCGAAATGTAAAATGCGAAATAAAAATCGAATTATGTAATAAATAATAAATTTCCTTCAAAGTTTCTCCAAATCAATTCTCCCAATGTTTATATTTCGACGCGGAGGTTAACGATTGTTCGCGTGTATATATTCGCTCAGTTCCTATTCGCTCGTTCCTCGAGAGGCATACGGACGCGGGGCCGTCTCTATCCGGTGAAAGTTGCGACGAAAAGTTGAACGCGATAAAAAGGAAAGTTTGCCTCGGTCGCTGTATCAGCCGCTTTGGAAGAAGCCCTCTTTCCCTTCCACCCTTGCTGGCCGAGTTTAAATTTAAGCTCGGCTTATGAGAAAAAATCGCATCGCGGCACAAAATCAGCTGCATGGCGAACTTTAATCCTTTTAAATTGTGCTCGGCTTTATCGCGCGCCGAGTACCATCTAATTATCCTTACAAAGCATCTTTTAAGAATCCCTTTCTTTCTTTCTTTCTTTCTTTTTTTTTTCTGCTCGATACGCTACGCGTTATTTTTTTTTTTTTTTTGCTTTTAATCGAAAGTTTTTTAAAAAATTTATCATGCTACGCACATAGTCGTATATCAAGGAAACCGATCAATTTTTTTGGGTATTTTTATTTATTGGTTACTGTACTGTACTTTAATATTATCAATTTCAAAATTTTTGTTGAAAATTCTGAATTTTTGTTTTTACTTTTACTTTTACGAATGTGTTCCGTAATTTAATATTTTTTTTATGGAATGGAATATTTTAAAAATTTCGAAAAACAATGAAAATATTGTGCCCTTTTACTGAATATATATTGAATCGTTTGATTAAAGTATAAAAATAATTTAGATTTATTTCTAAATTATTTGTTTTCGTATTTGAATCGTAACAAATAAATCAATAATTAAAGTTTATTTTGAAAATTATCATCAACTTCACAGTATTACTTACGAATTTATCTTCCAAAAAAAAAAAAAAAAAATAAGCCAATTGCATCATCAATTATACAAATAGATTATAATTTTTTCGATTAAGAAACAATCGTGGAAAAATCGTAGAATTAGAAAAATACATTTATATCAAAGTCTTTAAAGATGCGTGAAAAGAATTTAAAAAAAAAAAAAAAAAAAAAAAAAAAGGAAAAGAAAAGTTGGGAGATAAAAACGTCAGTTCTAAGTAACTCGGGGGTAGCGTCGAAAACGAAAATTCACGGAAGTAAAACAAATGCTCGACGTCGCCGTTTCACGCGTCAGATTTGCCGGGGAACATGATTTCTCATTTCCACGGAAGAAAAGGGGCCGCCGTCGTAAAATTGAATGAAACTGGGCGTTAAGTGAACGAGCGGAGGAACGACGGCCCCTGCCTCCGTGGAAATCTTTCCGAAGCGAGGGAATGTCACGGGATAACGTACCGTCGACGTGCACACCGTGCTTTTATTGCATTAAAACGATTCCTTTCAACACCTACGCGCGCTACGTATACGTATGCATTGAGATGGCACGAAAAAAATCGAGATTGTACGATTATTTTTCTAATAGCGAGGAATATTCGTGTAAAAAAGAAAAAAAGTAAAAGTAATTTTTAAGACGCTGTAAGTTTTAAGGATGTTGAAGTTTCGCATTTTTATGTGTTGAGAGAAAAAGTTTAAATAAAAAAAAAAAAAAAGAAAGGAATAAAAAAGGAGGGAAAAATTAGAATAGAACATTTATGCAATTATTGTTCTTTCGTTAATAATATATATCACTTTAATCGATCAAACCAAACTTTTCGTTGTCTATCAAGAGACCAACATTCTCAGACGTTGATTGTCCATTTAATGGCCGGTTACACATGACCACTTGAAACTTAAACCTCCCTCTAAAGCCTCGTTTCCACCCCATTAGAAGTCCTCTCCGACCGCTGACTTAATCCCACGCGCCAGTTTCCCGGAAACTATCCACGAAAGTGGCCTTCCACCTCGCTTCGAGTCACCGCCAACCGGAAGTCCATCGTGAAAACATTGAATAACGATCGAGCAACGGGCTCCATTGTTCCCTTTGCGTCACCGATCGACGGAATGATGTAGTAATCGTCTAATAACGTCCTCGAAGTGACGTTTTCGAGATAGAATCGAGGAAGAATCGATCGAGTTCCTCGGCCTTTTTATTCCTCGATTCGAATAGTGAGGTCGCGGGGAAATTGGCTTCCATTGGTTTATGACGATTTCCGGAGAACAGATTTCGCAGATTATATTGCCAAGAAAGTTGTTTCGTTCGTACTCGAGTCGAAGATACGATTGGAAAGTTAAATTAATGGATTATCAGGGCTTTTGAAAATGTATGGAGCAACGAAGAAATAGAATATATATTTGGGACATATTGAAGTACATTTATTTTAACTTTATATATACATCCTTTTTTATCAACAGATGATAATAAGATAAAATAACTAGGGTAACTAGTCGACAAAAAGTAACTAATAATGAATAATCCCTACGCTTATACCGATCGATAAATCGGACACTATGAAGATATTCCTCGTTCATTCCCCTTTAAAATTAATTTAAGATTATCTTGTGCAAAGATATTGATCATCCTGTAAAGAATTAAATCTCTAGAATTATTCTGTTTAAAGATATCAAGTTACTCGAGCGAAGAAAGGGTTGAATCTTTAGAACTGACCGAATTTCCATTCCGTAGGATGCCGTGTGGGATCGAGGATGTACGAGGAGGGCGAGATGGTACGGGACATCGAGTGGAAGGCCGCCTGTGACAACTGTTTCTGCGCCATGGGCGCGATACGCTGCGTTCCCCTCGCTTGCGCGCCTCCTCTTCAAGGCTGCAGCCCGATCGTACGCGAGGGACACTGCTGTCCGTCCACCTACAACTGCAGTGAGTCGCAATGCCTTCGCATCAGGGTTGCCACGATTTCGCCTTTCACCCGACTTGGCCCACCCTTGGATTGTGTGTTTTCCGCCTCGTGCTCGATTATATTCTCGCCGTAGAATCTCGTATTCAATTATTCGTCTCTTGTCGATGGTATCGCGAATTTTGCGATAGATAATGATGGGTATAGGCGATTGTTGAAATTTGTTTTTGGCCGATTGTACGAATTGGAATGTTGAATTATTTTGTTATCGATATTTAATACAAAACTTTTTTTGAAATTTAACATAAGGATCGAAATTGTAGAAATTTTCTTAAATACTGTGAATATCGAGTTGTCAATAATTTAGTGGGTGATGCAACTGTAAATAAAATAGGTAGATATTATAAAGAATTTTAACAAAGAGTTTAAAAAAGATCTAAAGGATCAAGGATCATTTATTCAGTTTGATTTTGTTTTAATTAGCTTACTACGTATTTTGAATATTTTATATATCATAGATTTTCTTCGAGGCATAAAGTTTAAGAATTGCAAAAGAATGATAAATTATTAAATACAATTATTTTTTTTAATTATCACGTTGTTATAGAAATTATTTTCAAACAGTTTTGAATTATTTAATATTGAAAAAGTAATGAAAACATTTCTCTATAATTAAATATATAAATTAAATCTGTTTCTAATTAATTGAGATTCTACTCATTGAGATTGATATCTAGCTATTATTGGTATCTTCAGAATTGAAATTCGAAGTTTCAGTAAAAGTATGCGAAGATAGAATATGAAATCGATGGTTTGTTACGACGAAGATATTGAAGTTGAAGTTGGAGGATTTCTCCAGAGGTATTGAATGAATTTTTTAACGGGGGAATCGAGGGCATAAACGAATAAGTTTTGGATCAAGTTAGGATGCTGAATGAGAATCTGCGATGGCTAACGGGTCACTGAATGAAAAAATATGAAAAGCTTTCAATATTTTTTTTTTATTATTTTCGAATCGAATCGTATCGTATTATTAGTACATTTTCGAGAGGACGAAATTCAAGATTTACACAAAGATTTTATTTCGAAAACGAATTTTCTAAAAGGAATTAAATTTTTACTAAGAAAAAAAATTTCAGTTCTAATCTCGTAAGATTGAAAATGTCATGGCATAGCGGAAGTTGGATTGAATTAGGAAATCGCGCAGGAAGCGTGGAATCGCGTGGAAAATCATTAAATTTGAATGCTCCGTTGAGTATCCGGATTCCGTAAAAAGGATAATATCCTCGGTGATTTCGTGGTTCCCGTAAGGATTGGAATTTTTATCTCAACCTCTCCTAATTTTTTAAAATTTTTCCTTCTCTAATATTCTTTAAAATAAAATTTTTCTTAATTATGAAATATTAATAGTATACATATAATTTAAAATTACATAGGAAAGAAAAAATTTCAATTCGACTCTGAAATGATTCTGAAAAAGTTATATTCGAAATAAATATTTATCACTAGTCCGAATCTCGGAAACTAACTAAAGAAGAAATCTTCTTTAAAATTTATTCTTCTTTAAAATTTTTATATATTTTAATAGCGAATAATTCCTTTAGTAATTCCAACATTTTTTTGTTTTTCCAAAAGTCATCATGTATAATAATAGAATAGTTATTTATTAAAACAAAATTATAAATTATAAATTTTCATAAGATTAAAACGAGATAAATATTTATCGTTTATAAACTTTAGTTTATAAACTTTATAAGGAAGGAAGAAATCTTATTAGTCTCAAAAAATCTCGTACCGTTTCCATCGATCCGACTTTAAGCAGGAGCACAGGAGGCAAACGATCGTTCCAATTTCCTTTCGGTTCTCCTTGTTAGGGCAAGTCGGTAAAAGAAAAGGCGGAAACACACAAGCCGGATGGGGCGTCTAGCAAAAACCCTGTGCTCTTTCACAACCCTGATTACCACCTAGGTGTTTTAGCCCGAATGCCATAAGAAACTGACAGATTAAACGTTCAAGGCGGTAGCATCGAGGTTAAGGCCACCCAGAACTACGCCTCGTACGCGTTCATCAGCAAGGACTACGCCAAGTTTCGCAAGGAGACCAATTTCTTTGTACGTTTCTCATTTATTTTTCAATTTTAAATCCTTTTAGTAAAATATTCTAGTTTTGTTACATTTTTCTTTATTACATTTTTATATTTCTTTTTACTATATTATAGTTGAGTTAAATTTTTAAATCTTTCTTTTGAATGAACTATTTTAGATAAGATAATTTAAGGTTATCTTTTATTAAAAAAAAAAAAAAACACTAGATGAGTAAAAGATTTTGTTTTATTTATTAAATAATATCATAGGGATATTTTTTTATTTTATTGTTATTGAATATGTTTAATTTCAAGAAAGATTTTTAAAATTTTTATTTTTAATAATATTTTTAATAATGTTCAGTAATGTAAATGTAAAATATTTAAAATGTGTATATAAATATTGAATATTATACAATATTTACATAATTCTATATTTATATTTTAATATCTCATTCATAAAGTCGATATTGCGAATGCAAAGAGATTAAAATAACATTTTTAAATTTATTTCGATTCTGAATTTTTATTATCTTTTCTAACAGTCAATATTATCATTTCATTTTATCATAAATCTACAGTTTAGGTAAATTTCCATGTAGAATTTTTTTTATTCGCAATATAATATTCGAGAAAGATTAAAATAATAAAAATTACCAAAAATGATCAAAATAAAATCGTGTAAAATTAAATTAAGTTAAGATTAAATAGAAATTAAAATAAAATTATCAAAACATCATTATCTTCTTTTTCTCTTTGTCCAATTAACGTCTCGCAAATTTTAACACACGTTTTAATGCACGTTTTAATTATGACTATAATATCCTTTTAATTATAAATATTTGAGCGCAAGAAGTCCTAGATTGGGCTAATCCATCTTCCAGTATCACGAACAGTTCCCAAAGCGTCGAACATTAAGCGACAAAATCGTCGAGACAAATGACCGTATAATTGTTTCGAACAGTAACAGCTGAGTAACAAATACGAGGAACAGGACTGATCGGTTGAGTACCCGTATCTATGTACGAGGAATGCATCGCGTTGCGTTCCTCAACTAACTAAGTTAAACATCTAACTGACATGGCACCCATTCCGGCGGGTTTGCATTAATTAAATTCCACTAGGCTTGTAAATCACGCGACAGAGGGCGCGAACGAAACTGGTCGTCTTTTATGACAATGGACGACAAGTAGAACCGAGTCTCGTTATTACATGATCTATTTAAAATAAACTTGATCATGTCTCTAATATGAAATATTATCGATTATCATTTTTTTATTATATTTGACGGAATTAATTTGTAATTGGAAATTTTGATATTTGAAGTTTCGATATTGTGGTAAAGAAGTTATATTATGATTGTTAATGTATTAATAAGATTCGAAGGAAGATGGTAATTATAATGTTGAATTTTAATTCTTTTTAAATTTTTCTCAATTTCATGATATTTATAATGCTTGATTTTAATAATAGATAGGATTAATAAAATTTCTAATTTTTTAAAAATACATTACGATATTTATAAAAAATGAATCAAACATTCATTTAGATATCACTTTTTTAATTGTAGTAATAAAAATATAAACTTAAATATCTTTAGTCTATTAATTATTTAATTACAATAATTTAATAACTCATTGATAAATTAATAAATTAATGATTAAATCATGTATCTCAAGTATTAACTATTTTCGATTATCTATCATAAATCTAAATGAATGAAATCTATAATAATGATAAATATTCCAAATAGCCGGCAGTCGATCAAATAACAAATCCTCCGGTGGAGGGACGAGGTCATCGAGTGGTCGAGGAACGGATCGATTCCAGTACGAAGGAACTCGTGGAGGAATCTTCAATAGTGACCGATTCCACGTCCTGGCCGTCCACTTTCGAGACAGACATCATGGACAATGAGATCCTCGAGACAGTAGACTACGTGAAATCTAACCCAGAAATTGCCACTACCACTCCTGCTGCTGTTGAGGTAATTTTTGAATTGAAAATTTCATGAAATATGCGCTTTATAGATAAGAAAATATATCCTTTAGATTTTTTAAGACTGTTTTATGTTATCATTTATTAATCTAAAGTCAATTTGACAAAAATCTTTTATAATTTTATTTCAATTTTAAAAATTTAATTCCAACAAATCTTTATATTAAATCTTTTTTCTCCCAATTTTAAATTATTATATATTAATAATTAAATCTTCCGAATGAAAATTTCAAAATCAATTATATATCATTTGCAATCAATTCAATCATTTTGTATTCATCAAAATTCAATATATTAATTTAAAAATTACATATCAATCATTAAATCTTCCAAATAAAAATTTCAAAATCAGTTACACGTCATTTTGCAGTCAACGACAGTTATCGATTCGACTACTATGGATTCAACTTCGTCGATCAGGGATGACGATCTGAACGATTCATCAACGATTTTCTCGACGAACAGTATCGTCGAATCGACAACGATCACTGTGATCGAAGATCTGTCGTCGACGGACGACACAACGACCACTACGATCACAACTACGACTACTGAATTGACCACCTTGTTACCAGAAGCGAATGCAAACGATACAGTGACGAAAGTGCAGGAATTGGAGGAAGAGAAGATGCACAACGTGACTGTGAGGAACAAGAATACGACATCGACGACGAGCGGAGATTTCGAGCAGGATTTCGAGCACGCCAACTCGACGGTTAGTGTGCAAACAAATTGCTCGAGGATTACAAATAAATCGAGGATTCTCAAGAGGATACGGACGAGATTCTCTTGGCTCAATCGCTTGGAAAATGTTGTTCTTGTAGATAATTTGTATTTCATTGTGAGGAGATGATATGATTTTAATTAGTGCAATTGAATTGAAAAGTCTATACTGTTATGGGATATATGATTATTTAATATTATATAATACAAAAATCATGATTTTAGATTTGAATATTTATAATATGTTATAATATGTATTTATTACTAACTCATTATATCTATCAAGAAAACATAAGAATTGTTTTCTGATATAAAGAATTGAATATAAATTTTTATTAAGTATAATTTTTATAAGAAGATATAAAAATTTCGTAAGAAATTAGATTTTTTTGAAAATAAAATCTTCCAAAATGTTACAAAAAAATTACAAATTAATGCTTCAAAGAAATAAGGCTTCATTCGTCTTTTACCTTTTTCAAAGAAAGTTTCTGATTTTCATTATAATTAATTACGATTATTTAGGATAAAAATCATCTAACAAAAATAACAAAGTATAAAAGCAAAAAGAGTCAATAAGAATGGATAAGAAATAATTTTTTTCTATTTTCCATAATCTAAATCATTTTTACATATTTGTAAGAAAAAAGTTTAGTAAACATTGATCTAAATATTAAAAAATTATAATAAAAATAACTAACAACTAACTACTTAAAAATAAATAAGGGAATAAAATAGAAAAAGATCGATCTTTCACAACATTAAACACATCATTCATCTTTGACTTTACACTCGTAACCTCGCCATCGATCAATTAACATCGAGTTTATCCGACCAGTCGATATCAATTCACAAGTCGAGGCTGAACTACATAACCTGTTGCCATTAGGCGGAAACGGTGGAGACCACGGAATCGATGGGCAAAGGGACAGCCACCAGAACATCATCCACCGTGTTAATGCCAGACGATATCCTGGTGATGAACGTGACTGTGAAAACGAACGTCTCGGTCAGTCATATACAGGGTGTGACGATCAACCCGATTAGGTCGATTCCGCCGGACGTTGAGGCTATCCTGAACATCACTCACCGTGAAAAGGGCGAGGATTATGATTACGACTACAGCGAGCCAACATTGCCACCATCGTTACCGAATGTCAGGTAAGGTAAATACTATGCGGTTGATTATGTTGCTGGAAATATAGAAGTAAATTGGATTGAGAAACTTTTAAAATTTATTCAAAATTTATTTTTTAATTATTTGAAATTTTATTAATAATTATTTTCTTATTAAAAGAAAAAAAATTGATGGTAATTCAAAGAGAATTGAAATATTTTATAGAAATTTAGAAATTTAGAATTTTATATTAAGTTAGATTTAGGTTAAGTTGTTATCTTGGATTGCTTAGGATTTTTCTTTATTCCTTGGAGATAAGTTTTATAGTGAAAGTGATGTAATGAAAGTGAAGTGATAATCATTTAATTAAAAATACCTATCTCGAAGTACTTTGATAAGATTGAAAAGAAATCGTGCTTGCTTATGAACATAAATATATCGACTCAATTTATTATGTTATTATTCAATTGCCATTGATTCGTAAAAAGATTTCCAAATACGTAATTTCTCTGAATTAGCATTTAAAAATCATTTAGAAATAATAAATGAATAAATGATTTAGAAAGATAAATGTAAAATATATGAAAATATTAACTTAAAAATAGCAAATATTTTCATATTATTAATCTTGTATAAGAAAACAACGAACGAACTTTGAAATTGCAAGAAATAAGGTTAACAAATGAATTCTGAAGAAAATGAGAAATATCGAATTTATGCATTTGAATGCAGGATAATTCCATTCGTGGCGGCAGATGCGCTTGTAAAAGACAAGGCAGTTCCATCCTCGGTCACCGGATATCCTTCCGGTTCGGTAGTGGTTCCTCCAGAGCTACGGCCCACAGACACCTCAGGATTTTACGATATCGCCACTCAGGAAAACAGATTCAGCCCGCCTGTGGAGACTGAAGGTAGGTCGTATTTTAAACTCGTTCCACTGATACATTCAGCAGCCGCTCGTTCGCGTTTTACGCCCTTTCGTAAACCAAGATTTCTCGTTAGGTGACATCCTCGAGAAATCTCGCTTTTATATATTTTTCTTTTTCCTTATTTATTGTTTTTTTAAGGTTCCATTGGTTTTCTTATAAATTTCTTGATTGAGAAGCAAAAAGTTCTTAATAATAATAATCTTTTAACTCATTATTTTATAAAATTTTTGTTTCTATTTCTTTTTTATTTTTATTGTATTACAAAATAATTGGAAATACATGTAAGGTTTATATAATCTTTTTTGCAATACAATGTATCATTATCATTTAATAAATCATTTAATAATTTCATAATCAATATATCATTTGTTGGTTTAATTATTATGTGTATAAATAATTGATTTGAAATTTGTGATATTAGAATTAATATTATTTTTTTAACTTAATTTATTTTTCTTATTTAAGGTGGATTCGTACCAAGAGAACCGCCCTATTTCGACCCTTCTTACCATTCTACCGACTTGAATCTGGAAATCGGAACAGGCGTCACTGTGGTTCCGGCACCAATCACGAATCCTCATCGTAAAAGCGATGGTAACGAATATATTTCTTTCCATTTTTTCCTTAAATTCAATATTTCTTTATTACACCATATTTTCACATCGTTAGATGCATTGTCAACTCTTCATGATATCATATCAAAATTAAATACATAGTATAAGTAGACAAAAATTTTTATAGTTATAGATTGCTAAATTATAATTTCAAGCTAAATTTAAAATTCAAAAGAATTAAAATTCAAAGAAATAAAATTCAAAGAATTTTCGAAGCTTGCAAGATCAACAAAATTTTATGCTTTTGTTTCATAAATCTCAGCCAACAACTGTCTCTTCGAGAATATGGAGTACCGTCACGGAGAGATTTTGCCGAGCAGCAGTATCTGCGTGATTTGCATGTGCTACCTAGGCGAGGTGATGTGTTCCTCGGAAAAATGTCCGCTCCTCAAGATCGGATGTAGGAGGATCAACACCGACGAGACGTGTTGCGGAAAAATCGTCTGCGGTATGAGAAACTTTATATGATTATTTAAAAAGAAAGCAGCAAAATTTTAATATTAAATTTCAATTTGAAGATTATTGTTATATATCTTTAAACATTTCTTAAAATTTTTAAGTTGAACATATTTCCTAGTAAGATATTGTATATAAATATGCAAAGTGGAATATAATTTATTGTATATTTAAAATTTAGAAATGTTAAATTGATTAAAAACATTTATGAAATCAATTGATATTGAATCATACTTTGCAAAGTAATTCAAATTGTATTAAATACAAAAGTGTATATCAAACATTATGCCATCAATTATGTCATCTTCACTTTAAAATTTCAAAATAATTTCAGTGGAGGCAGACGAATCACCGACGGTAGTGTTAGACCGAGCAGATGCTACAGCACCTTCACTTCATCAGCCAATAGTATCACCAGATCCGTTTCGCGATGTGATTAAGACCGAACCAGCTCCTGATCTGCCATCTCTGATTGGAGAAATGAAGCCTCTGCAACCTAATTTCGATTTCATAAATAAATTTCCTCTTCTGCGTCCACCTTACAGACCGGAAGAAGATCCAAACAGATTGATCTCCAAAAATAAATACAATTTAAGTCCAGAAGGTCTCGTACAACAAGAGATTTCATCAAATTACAATCTTAAAGAAGCTGATCAGACTTTGAATCACATTTCTGAGACAATTCCTCAAAGAATTGGCTCTCTGATGATAGATCACACTATCAAGAAACAAGAAAATGATACGCTTCCCTGTATGAATGCAACAAAGTCTACTTTTGTCAAATCGAATGTTTCCAAAATTGATGATATTAACATTTCAACCGATGCTAAACTTGGAGAAATATCTGTAAAAGTGAACGATTCTAAATTTTATTCTACTACCAGCAGATCTTCTGAATCTGATCTAGATCTGGAGGATCCTAACGATCACAATAGCAAGGATACAAAGGCAAAAGAAATATCGACGACTAGTAGGTCGACTACCATTATCAATCAGAAACCAGAAGAGGAAAAGAAGTCTTCCAAGGCCAGTGAAAAGATGGAAGATTTCACAGAGAGTGTAACGAAAATTATAGAGAACGAGATTCCAATGTCGGTGACGAGTCTGTTGAAACTGGCTGGATGTAATATCTATGGAAGAATGTACCGTGTTGGGAGGATCATCACCGAGCTGTCTGGACCTTGTTTGGAGTGCAGGTGCACGGAGATTGGGGTGCAGTGTAAGCAGCTCAAGTGTTGATCGAGGTTGCCCGTGCTCGGGCAACCTGTTTTCCTTGCAATTAGGTTCGTTCGAGTTAATAGATTCACTGATGCTCGATGCGTTTCCGGAGGAAAATCTTGAGATAATTGATTGACGATCTCTAACGATTTAGAATTGAATGGATCCTTAGGTAGAGTGCTGATATATTGTATTATAATTCTAATGTGTTGATTAATACTTTGAAAGAATTTTGGAATTGGAAGAAATAAAATTGGAAGAAGGTAAGTGAAATAATAAGTTTGGAATAATCTTTTATGATTATTGTGTTGAAATGGTAAATTATGTAAGTGTCGGATAAAAAAAAAGATTTTCAGTAAACAGGAAATTATTAAAGGAATTAAAGAAAAACTTATATAAGCGACAAAATATTTTATTAATTGAAAAATATTGAGATGAATTTTAATAGAAAAATTTGTATATTTCAAAACTATAATTTATAATAGAATAACATTAATAATTAATAAAAAATATGATAAACGCAAATAGTATATAGAATTTTCTGAACTCATATTTGAAAAAAGATTGTATCATTTTTCCTCTTAAAAAAAATAAAAATTTTTTTTTCTGACACTTGCATCATTTATCATTTAAATTATACGATTGGGTATCATGTTTTTATTTAATTTTTTGAATTAAATTCCAATCTTAAATTTAAATTTGATTAATGGTATTGCAATTTATTTGCTTTTCATTTTACTTTATTATTATTTTTTTTTTATTAATTTTTACGACCATATTTATCAAACAAAAGAAGGCTTTATATTTAGATCGAGTAAAGTGAATGTGTTAATTCCTCGAATCTATTTCGTTCAGCGAATTAGCTTGTTGGAGGGTGATGCCATGAAGGAAATTCTTAAGCAGTTGACAAGATTTCAAGCACGTTCCGAGATTCTAAATTTCTCTTCCACTATCGTTATAATTTCAAAACTATGCAATCATAATATTTCCAAGTAAAATATTCTTAATTAGGATTTGTGCGTGGAAATTTGGTCTCGTGCACGCAAACAATTATACATCAGCATTAATTAATTATCTTATAACAATATAGTTAGTTAAATATAGTTAAATATTATTACAAAATCTTCAATCTCTTATAGATTTTTCTTTATCAATATTCCAATTAACATTTCGATTGTGAAAAAGTATTTCTATCAATTATTATTGAGGATTCAGAGAAAATGATTTTTCAATTATATTTTATTGCAAAAATTCCTTCAAAGAATGAAAGAGGATGGAACATTTTTTCACCGTTAATTCTTATTAAGCTTTTGGTTGTCTGGAAAAAATCCACAAGATTTGCAAAGATCGATCAGGATGTAATTGTGAAGGATAGCAGTTCCATGCTCCGTAGAAATAAGTGGATAAAGGCAGAAATTGCCACCTCGAGCTCCGTCCCTCTACTTTAGGAATTAACCTGCTATTGGCCCGTGTTTCGTTTTGATTTATTCGCGCGATTTAGTTCATTTGATTAAGTGGCGCACGATAAAGCTATTAAGCCGTTCATGAGATTCTGTGGATTCTTCATTTTGTAATATTTCATAAAATAACATCGTTACAATTTTTTTTTGAATTACAAATTTTTATCGAAAATAAATAAAACGTATTTAAATATTTCACATGGAAAATATTATATTGTAAAAAACTTAAATTACGTCCCTATATATTTTATATTACAAGAATAAGAAGATCTACATTTCATCAAAGATCTGTGACTTTAGATAAATATTTAGTGAAATATTTATATAAAAAGTATGAGAAGAAATTAAAAATTTTATTATCAAAACGCACTCAAAAAATAGAGGAAATCGTGCCATTGAATTTGCTTTTTGATTCATCCAAATATCTCGATCGGTTGCCGAGATATAAGAACTCAAAGTATCCATAATATTTGTATTTAAGCCAGTGTAAAGCTTACGAATGTGTTTGTGGCACAGTGACCTATATTTTTTCCAGGAATCGCATCTATTATTTGTTTGGAGTTTGGGATAGGTCAGTGAGACGAGGCGTGAACGAGAGTTCCGAGTAAGAGACAAAGATGGAGATAACAGAAGATTGAAAATTACCTTTTTCTTTACACGATGATATCTCGGGAACCAAAAGTCGTATCGAGATAAATTAAAAAGCATTTTAAAGGGCAAGGTTCCACGTTTCTAATGATCTTTCGTTATTGATCTGAAATCATTATCTTCAAAGTTATAGCGATTTAAAGTTTTCATAATTTTAATAGAATTTAACGTGTTTTAAGGTGATAGATATAATTATTTCTGAAAGGATGCTATATCAATCTTACTAACTGATGTATTCGAAACTCTAAAGTCGATTTAAATAAATTCATCCTCTATTCCTTCGATAAAAATTCGAATAGGAAAATTTGCATCTCGGAACAATTGCTAAATAATTTTATTTATTTCAATTTCCAATTTCATAATGTTATCAGTGGCATCGCGTCCTCCATAGATTCACTTAATCTTGTATGTTATTTTTTTTTTTATCAACCAGATCCCGTATACTGCGTAAATATAATTAATTATAATATTGTGATTCTTACAACGTGGTGCTATGATCACATTTGCTATTATTTAGATCGTAAGCGTAGCCAGTAATTAATCTTAACGTAATCAATGGAGAATAAGTTAATATTGTAATCGAATTAGAACGATTCCTCGGCGAAACATCTTCTCTTTCCTCTTTTTCCGTCCCTTTCGTTTTTTCTCGTTTTTCTTTCTCGTTTTAAGAGTTGTAGGGGGACACCGTGCCGGAAATGGATCACGGGTAAGCGTAATCGTTTCTGTATCGCGTTAGCAAGGCCGTAAATTCGCGCTGAATGCCGCACAGAGGCTTGTATTATACGTTTTATTGTACGATTGTCGTAATAAACGTTTACGAAATTCATGCTGGTTATTATTTTTTTGTCACTCCTTTTTTTTCGTGTTTTAGGAGAGAATGAATCGGAATAAAAGTTCGTTTATGAAATCTTTGTGGAATAAGGATTCGTGTATCATAAAAATTGTTTATAGTTTAAAAATTTGGAAAATGAATTATGAAATATATAATAATTGATTTTTATTATTTTTCTTATCTTATACTTTATAAAAATTAAAAAAATACAACTTACCATATTTTTTTCTCCTGTGATTTTTTACATATAAAAATCTTACCTTTTCGTTGATTCTTCTTTAACTTTTCTTCTTGGAGTCGTTGTTCTATTCGAGATTAAAAATTTTTTAAATTTTCATTAAGATAATTTTCGAATTATTTGACATATCTGCTGTTAATTTAAACTTCCAAATTACAATTTTATTATCAAAATCGAAACTTGGATAATATATAAAAATTTTAGAATCATAGATGGAAGGATTAATCGCTCAATTGCGAGATGAATGGTAGATTAATTTCGATATCAATTTATTCAATGATAAGAAATTAACCATGAAATTGGTCGAGGTTCCATATGCGTTTGTTAAAGGTAAAAGGCAATGGGATTACAGAAACCATGGTATGATTTCGACTTTATTGCAGGCAATCGATTGTTTTGATACACAGTTGGAGAGGTGACAAACCCTCCATTTAAATATGGCCCGTGATCAAATCACAGCGTATATAATCGTATTTATATTTATATTCAATTAGTCGGTATTTACAGATATATCCGTGTTCATCATTATTATTAATCGTGTCGACGATATTATATTTTATTGAGTTCGTAACACTAACATAATCACAGCCAGTTCGCCACGTGTTTTTGGTAGATGTATGTATATGTGTGTATATATATATATATATATATGTAACTTTGTAATTGTGTATTAATATTGTTTAAAACAAGTAGGTACGATGATCGACTAAATTGCCGGAGAGAACACATTTTTTTTTTTTCGTTCAAATTCCCCACAAATCGATTTAGAAATATCAGAGGTAAGAAAGATATTTTTATTTTTAAATGTTGATCTTTAATTCTAAAATTTTTAATTATTCCCCTTCTTCTCGAGAAATTTGAATTTATTTAAAAAAAAAGAATTTTTCTTTGATTACATTTTTTTCTTGAAAATTTACAAATTGTACTTTTAGAATTCATCTTACATAAGAATTACTTCATTTCTAAAAATCTTTCTTTTTCTTTCCTCGTTCAAAAAGTAATTTTCTCGACGAAGAAAAATCAAAATTTTAGATAGATAGTTCTTATTGTCTGACAAAGCCTTTTTTTGTAAAAAAAAAAAAAAATCGTTTGACGATTTATTGTCAAAAAATTAAACGAAAAAGTTTTTTCCAAGATTTGTGAGTAATCGGAACACGATACGGCGCTACTTTCCTACCTATCGATTAACTCGTACGTACAATTGTAAATGTATTCTTTTCTTGTATTTGGCAGCCATGGTTAATGCCTTCGTCGCGATTCAACCAAGGAGACAATCTTTTAAATTGTTGGCTCTTTGGAAAAAATTCTTCACCCACTCGGATTTCTTTTTTCACCATTCATACTTCCTCAATATTCAAAAGATTCATGCATTCGTAAATTCTTAATAGAGCATCTACCAAAATTATCTAAACTAAAATTAGTTATTGATTAAAATTTTTTTTTCTATACGAAAAATCTTTCGCACGCATTCATCGACTTCCGATTTTTTTTTTCTTTTTCATTTTTCAAAATTATCGAGATTCTTCGTTTCGTTTGCTGAAAATTCTCGAGAATCTGCGATTCGAGATTTTGAAGAATCTTGAGAAAGGAATCCAAGAAAAAGCGTTTTTTTTTTATATAGCATTTCTCAGCTCCCAATCCTCAAGTTCTATCTTTAATTCATTCTTCCATTGCACGATAATTGGTTTACAACCAACATTCGTTAATTAAAAATTGGATCATTCAATTATATTATTTTCTTATTTCTCTTATCACATGTTAATTGGTAATTAACTGAATATTAAATATTCTTATTAAAAGATTCGAATTTCTAAAGATAATAATTTTTCCTCTTTTGTATCTATTGATATTTCTCTCTCTCTCTCTCTCTTTTCTCTTTTATCACGCATACACATTAATCGATCAACCGATTTACATCACGATACTTAATTACTTTCTTTCATTGTACAACAATCATTCGATCGCCAATTCAAAAATTCCATTTCATCAAACGTAACAATTTATTTTTCGACAGATAATCGGAAATCGTTTCTTTCCAAGCCTCTATATAACATCAATAATTTTATTCTATCTACTCTTAACTCTTATTTTCTTATCACTGTACAATTGCATTATCGTACATTGCACTGACGTTAGAACAACAAATGTCCTTGTTTTCTAATAAACAAAACAAAAAAATATTACATAACTTTTATTCAAAAGAAAACAAAAATTATCGAGGATCACTTTGACCAATTAAAATGCAATCTTAAGTGTCCTTCAATCCCTTGCCTTACGATCCTTTCTTTTTTACTTAACCCCTTGTAATCTAATTTGTATATATTTTCCGTTTAACTTTTCGAGTTTTCATCATTCAACCTCAAAATCGTATCACCAAATTTCTTTCTCTACTCTGAAACATCTTTTATCTTCTAAATCCAACAGCAACAAATCTAAATTTTTAATACAAAAAAAAAAAAAAAATACTCATAAACAATATAATATTTCACAACAAAAAAAGGCCTTCTTTTAAGCGTTCCATTCTTCAATATAATCCTAACATCCAACTTCTTTCCTTTATCGAGGTAAAATCATAATTCCTTCCTTGGTCCGCGAACGTGACCCGATATCACGAGGCAAGGGGTTAAATTCTCATCGAAATCGTTCGGAGCGAGAATCGCGGAAAAGACACTTTCAGCTTAGAACTAAAGGTGTGACGTCGTAAATAGAAGAGGGTGCAGGCGACGCAGAACTTTAATTCCTCCTCCTCCTCCTCCTTCCTTCTCCTATTCATTCTCGTCTTTCTCTCTTTCTCTTATTTGGCGTGGACAGAAGGGATGCACGATTAGAGGGTGGAAAGAGATCGCGATCGAAATTCCAGCCACGTTTGTGTACGCCAACACCTCGCTTTTCCCCCGCCCTTGGAAAATTTTTCGATTTACTTCGATTAAATTCCATCCCTTTCGATGTTTCTTCCATTGGATCCGAATAATACGAGTGATTTTGTGGAATTAACAGAACGATCTCTGAATGCAACAACCCTTTGCGCTCTTGCTCTTTATTCGATATTATTTATTTTAATTTGGGATGGAAATTCGATTGAAATTTTGATTAAGATATTTTATTTTAAGTTGGTGATATCCTAGGAAATAGGATCAGTGCGACATTTATCTTTCGATCCTTGTTCGATTAATGTCGTGTTATATTTATATCATTTTACATTGCAGGGGATGAAAAAAGAATTGGTGAAAAGAATTGTTAATTTAACAATTATATTTTTTCAATTCATTTCATTTACATTAAGATGGAATTAGATTAAGAATTGAAATAAAAATCTTTCCAAACGAGCCACCACCAGAAACTACGAACTTTTGAAACGGTGGAAGTTTAGATGCTCAATTGAGAAATTCCATTGCGGTGGCCCTCCCGCATTCACCACCAGTGGAATTCGTAGCAACACAGCAATTCTCACAAGTTCTCGCCTAATCATCCTGTTCATGCGAATATGTCCTCCGAGACGCCAGTGGAGCGTGAATTTCACCTCCACCACGTCTCGGGCAAGAATCTCTCCTGGGGAGCCTTACTAATGAGTCCATTAGCAGGCCCTGGACGACACGCCATTTTTCTTTCTTTTCACTCATCCTTCTTTTCATTCCCTTACCTTTTCTCTTTCTTATTCTTTATATTGGATAGAGGGGGGATGCGCGTGTCATGAATTTGAATTTCACAAAAATTTTTGGATCGAAAAATAAAAATGAATCTTGTCCTTCCGATTAAAATATTCATGATGATAAATTACATGAAAATCAGAAGGTTTGGTTTAATGAAAAATTCTGCATGCGAAGAGAGACATGGACGTGTAACAATATCGTGTGAGAAAGGAAAAATTCTATATCTGGAAGGAAAAATATGTATGTATATATATATATATATATATAATAGTAACTTTTAAAATATGAAAATGGAGAATATTCCGTGAAAGAAGAACGTTATATATAAAGAAAACAATATAAAAGATATGTATGGAATATGGAAATTGGAAAAATTGGTAAATAATAAAGGAAAAATTCAATGTAAAGGATATTTATAATAATAAGATACGAAGATATAAAAATTTGATGATACAATAGTGGAAAAATTCTTTCTGTCTACCTTCTTTATTGGAATTGTGTTTAAGCCTGTATTGTAAAAGGACGGAATATTGGCAGTGTTTTAAAATTAATTTTGATCCCTTTTTCAGAGATATTGGCTTCGTTTTTGTACTTTTTAGAAAAAAGTCATTTCTTAATTTATAGAAATACAAAATTTAGGCATCGACATTTTTGGAATAGAAATTTTCATCCTATATTTTAAATATAAGACTTTTTCCAAATTTTAACTAATTTTTAAATTATAAAATCACTCTTATCATGACTTGATATAAATCGATAAAGAATCAGAACGCAAAAGATTAGATATCAAATATCCAAAAATCGTACGATATTCTCAGTCGAATTAAATTTAATAAAAATATTAAAATTTCCAATACACGTAAATCGAAATTCGAATCGAAACGATTCATAAAATCCATTCAACTATGCAAAAATTGAACTATATAATACTAAAAGTGTTATACGAGACGCATAAAATTGATAAAAGATAGTCGTACGATTTTTCAGAAGGAAATCAGGTCGTTCTCACGCGTCATCTTCGACGACAACGACGTCCTCGATGTCAACGACCATCCACCTCGACCAAGAAAGCATCGTTGTGTCGATTCTGAAAATGCATTTCTCGTCCAATTTTTGCCAGATTTCATCCATGGGATCAGTTGGAGGAAAGGAACGAGCGACGAGGGGAATTTATCGTTTGCAGCCGTCATTAAATACCGAATACTTATCCCTATTTTAATTGGTAGTCTATAGCGAAGAATTATTTTAGAACGTTCTTATTAATTAATGTTCCTGAATTTGTGGAAAAATCGAATGAACCGAAGTTCGTTTTCTTTTTTAATATGATAATTTAAGAAGTTTTTAAAAAAATTTAAGAATATTAAAAATTATAATAAAATTGAACTGTATTTAAATATGATATATGGAATTAAGAAAATGTTTGTTAATATTTATATCTATAGTTGAATGTTATGTACAGATTGTTTTAATTGAGAAGGAGAAATCAAATTTAAAAATTGCTAAGGTATTAAAATTCTTTTTAAAGAAGTTAATAAAAATATTAAGAATTATATTAAAATTATAAAATGTTAATAATCTTTATATAAATATTGTATATAGATTAAGTATATTAATTGATAACAATAGTTATTTTTTAATTGGAATAATAATTTTTCAATAATGGAAAGATATTAGAAAATGAGGAAAATTATTGAATGAAATAAATTATAAAAAATTTGGAAAAAAAAAATATAATTATTATATCTCTTCTGTTCATCGGTTTTCACACAATCAGGGACAACGGCCTAGCGATATTTTACCAATCAACGGATTTCAGGCTTACTGCTAGTCGATTGTACACTCGTCACTTCAACAATTATCTCGTCGATCGACATCGTTCGCTATCAATTCTTTCCTGTCATTGTTCCGAACGTTTCGATTCAACAACAAAATCATTCTGACCATTTAACGTTCTTCCAACTTTGTCATATCAGTCTTCATCATCCACTTATTCACGAGAAAACATTTTTTCAAACAAAGTCTCAAATCTTTGATCTCTCTCTTTTTTGTCACTCAACAATTCTAGTACGATCAGTATTAAACATACTAATTTCTTCGATTTTCTCGACACTTTTTTTTAACACTTCCTTCGTTTGAAAAAGAAGAAACTTTTAACTTTTCTTCGAATGCTCAGCAAAGAAGCACGTGGATCCATTAGAGGATTCTTCAAGAATTTAACTTTTGCTTTCAAAATCCTTTTTCATCAGTCATCGAAAGTTAAGGCCAAAAATTTAAAATCACTCTCCTACGTTGAATTAAATTGAAAATTGTGTAATTACGTGTATCAATAGTAATTTTCTTTATTTCTTTAAAGGCTTTTGAAAAATTTTCATATAATAAAATTTCTAAGTCGATTCTCTTTTTCAATTTCTTAAGGGACACTTGGTAATTCCAAACTTTTGGCCAGAATACCAAATCCATTTTTTCAAATAATCCAGTTTCTTTAACTTCTGCACTTATTTCTCTGTCCATTCACTGAACAATTAAATAGATCAAATCATTGCACAGTTCCATATCGATCGAGTTATTTCAATTCCTTCTTTTCATACACCAGAAGTACACATAAATATCGTCAAACATAATCAAACTTCTTCAGTCACCATTTTTATCTATCAAAATCATCTTTATCGATCATATTGACAAAATAATCGCGGTCCAGCAAACAATTTTTGCGGTTTGTAAATGTCCATTCATCGTTTGAACGACGACGATTCGTCAAAGTTTGAAAAAACACCGTCACAAATCACCGTAATCTCACTATTAGAGACAGTTTGGCCAACATAGATTTCTCTTTTCAAATCGAAAATACATCACAAAGTAAAGATGAAAAGAGTTAGATCTTCTAAAGGAGATATTCTAAAAACGTGGACACGATGATGTTGTGGTTCTCTCGAAAAGAGGATTCTCGATCATTCCTGTCGATACATTCAAAGAAACTTCAATCGAGCTACCTGGAATTCTACCAGCCAATTTTCTTTTGTTTCCTTTTTTTTCGGTAAGAATCGTTTAGGTTCCTCTCATGTCTCTTCTCTTTTCTCTTTTTTTTCTGGTTGATCGATTGATCTTGTTTTTTCCATTTTTATTACTATCTTCTTTCGAGAGGGAGAAATTGTTTGGTTGATGGATGGTTCTCTTGTGGCAGTTTTTTTTGTAAGCAGTAAAAATCAATGGATTTTTCAGAGACACTATCTTTTCTTCGTGTCTCTTCTAATTTTTCAGAATGTCTTTTCTTTTTATAATTAAATGCACATCGTTTGTTCGTTACTGTTTATTCTCAAAGTTCAAGTTATACAACTCTTTTCAATATCTTTTATTCTTCCAAGATTTCTTCCAAGTTCAATTTATAAATTAATTCCTTACTCCATTCAATTCCGAAATCTTTCTTCTTAATCATTTCCAAACTATCAGCACCATGTCACTTCCAACCGATCCACACCTTGTAAAAAATTTCCTTATTTATTAATAATCCACAATATTTCCAAGAATTTTCAAAATTCAAAGATCCACATCTCAGATTTCATCCTCGAATCCTTCTTCTCACAATTTCACACGATTCCAATTTTCTCCCTGGGTCCAAATAACGTGGCAAATATTCCCATTCCAAAGAGATAAGATTGGCGAGAACCTACTCGAAAACGCTCTCGGCGGCTTCCCTGATCTTGACGATAAGGAAGGATCGTCTGCAGAGCTTGACGAGCAGCTCGATCCTCTGTCAGGATGGTTTTCTCAGTTGTGGAAGAGCGATCAGGTAGATGTTGCCCAAGATGGCGCCTACGACGAGGAGCATCACGCTGATGGCGGATAAGAGGCGAACGAATCTGACGAATCGTCGTCCCCTTGCGTCCTTTTTGCTCTGATTTGGGAACACAGCCAGCCCCAGAAGAGGTCCTGCCAGTGCACCAGCTACATGCGCGGCCCAACCGACTCGACCGCAACCCAGAAGGGCTGGGATTGGCAGTGAAGCAACGTCCGCACTGGCTAAGAGTAGTACCGCGCCTAGCCGCCAGCCGGCATAACGGAGCTCTCCGTGACACTGGAAATTAGAGATGGAATACATAGATGAATTTTGTTGTTCAATGGTTTATGAGTTGTGATGAATAAACGAACGATGAAATTGGATTGAGATTATTAAGGAAGTTTTTAAGAAATTAATTAAATTAAGTAAAATTAATAATTTTTTAAATTTTTTATTCCAGAAAAATTCTTCTGGAAAAATTTGGAGAAACGCTTGAATTGAATGATGAATGTCTTGGAGGAACGTTTTAAAAGAGGATTTCCAGCAATAAAAGAGAAAATTAAATTGAAAATACTTTTAAAATCAATAATAGAAAGGAAAAGAAATTTGTTACATATATAATGATAATTTTACAATTTTGAGGAGATGCTCAATGAAGCATGTTTCACAATATCATAATGGTAATTAGCAATATTTTTTGTAACTTACCAAATAAAGGTGTGCAAGATGGCTGGTAAGTAAGGCATATACACCTGCCGAAGCACCAACCAAGAAGAGGCTTGGCTGAAGAAGAGATGCCCCGAGTGCTCCGCAAACGCCACCTCCTAAATAGATGGTTGCCACTCCTATTCGACCTTGTTCCACCTATGATCATCGATAATTTCTTTCCTCCCATACATTTTCCATGCCATTAGAAGAATTTCTTGTAATAAATAGTTTAACAGAGAATGCTTCGCTAATACAAATAAAAATAGAATTTTTCGTCTTTCCATAAAAATTTCAATTAAAAGAACTTTGGCCAAAGATGTTGAAAAGAAAAATTGAAGGATATCGAAAGAAATTAATGTAAGAATTATTATAAATTATCAAAAATTCCAATTTTACGTTATAATAAATTCAAGAACAATAAAAATTTATACAGATTTTACAAAGAGAGACGTAAGTATCTATATAAATAAATCTTTATTATAATTTATAAAAGTCCATAATAATTTAGGGTCCATTGGAAAATCCACGCAAATCCTGACGGCGTTTTTAATCTAGCTAATATCGTAAAATAAGGAAAAAGAAATTTCAAAGAAGGAAATCATTTTTGAATTCAATGGACACGGATCGATCGGTCTACCGAAGGATACACATTGCGGGAGGTCGCCGTAAAGGGTGGCCAGCCAAAGGTAGGCAATTAGTCTGATTAACTCACCTCGAGAGGGGTGGCCAGCACCAGCTGGATGACCACGTTCAACGCAAGGTGAAGCGCGTTCGAGTGCAGCAGCATATACGAGGCGAACCTCCATCCTTGCACCCTCTGACGGGGGTCGTAGACCAACCACCTGCGCAGCATCGCTTCGTCTCCCAGACAGTGTACGGCTATCTGTCGTCATCCAGAATGCGATTTCATTGCCTCGTGTTCTGGCGTACCATGAATATAATTCACCGATAAATGGTGAATCGTGCAAGGTGAGTTTTTTGACTTTTTTAAAGAAACGCTTTGTGTTTTAGTTTCTTTACAGTACACAGTACATAGTACACAGTACATATTACATTGAATATTTATCTGGCAGTATTGGGAATTTAACGAAATATTTTCGATGGATTTGTTATTACCATAGATGTGATGATATGTTAAAGGAATAAGGATTGTAGAGAAAAAGTTGTATGACTGTATTTAAATATTTGTTCCTGGCAAGAAAAATATTTTTAGGGGTAAGTATTTAATATGTATTGAATGTTCATATTTACAATTGTATTGTATTTTTTTTTTAAAATTTAATTGTATAATGATTGCAGGATGTTGGATGGTGCTAAGTAAAGGAATTTTACATTATTGTGAATTTATGAAAGATGTTTAAATCAATTTAATAATTTTACGTATAAATTAAACATTTTAATTTGTTTCTGATACAATAGATGGATTCGTATCTAATTAATATTCAAACTAGCTTGCAAATTATTGTTCCAATAATCCAATACACTATTTCATTTCATCAATATTATACAGCATGTAAAATTAATTAATTTATCATAAATATCGTCGAATAATCGTCACTTATTTGCTCAAACGTGCATCAAAGGAGAGCACAGCAGTAATGGAAAAAGCACAAATCTTCAACTGGTTGCCTATTAGAAAAAAAAAAAAAAAAAAAAGGAAGAAAAATGTGTCGCGAACATTTTTATCGACGAAATTATTTGCAAATTATTGCCATTACCACGAGAAACAAGAACGTTAATGCGTTTCTGGATGAAAATACCCATCCCCCGTGCAAAGGAGTTAAAAATTCGAATGCGCATTATCGATGAACAATCTAGCGAATAATTAATTCCATTCCCGTATGGAAATTCGAGCGAGCAAAATGGTAATTAATCAAAACTGCTTGTTTAATGCCGAATAAACCACCGCCGTTGTCAGCCTTTAAATAATGAACGATCTGAATATCCCTTCGTGTTATTATGAATGATAATTGACACATCGTGCGAGAGAAAAGACGCTGCATTATCGAGAAATCACCTGTGATGCGAATTCAGATGAAGTGAAGCCAATTAGAATATAAGTAATTAAGAAATAATTAAGAATATGTATATATGTATATATAATATATATTAGAATGTAAGAATAAGAATATGTAATAAGATTTTGTATTTTAATTGTAATAGCACGAATATGTTTGAGAATAAAACTCTGAAAAATTATTAAGAATGAAAATTACTCTAATGTATAACTTTGATTATTCGAATTTTATTCTTAAATATATTCGTGTCTAAATGCTAATAATTATTAAGTATATTGTAAATTGTTCAATTAATAAAATATCATTTTATTATAAAATTTTTATAAGAAAAATTTCATCATATGTATATTTATTTTAAATCATAAAATATTATACATATGAATATTGATTTTATCTAGAAGTATATTTATATGTATAGATGTATGTATACTACTATATGTACAAGCATTTATATAATAAAGCTTTTCATTTTTCTTTTTATATGTTATTTTATATTTTATACCTATCAATTCATCCTCTACCATTATAAATTCCATATTCCCTTTTTCCTGTTAAAATCAAAAAATAATCCATATATTACAGCTTTAAAAAAAAATCCCACATAAATTATTAAAAATTCCTTTACATCATAAGATTAATTTCTTTACAATAATTTGAAATATCAATTAGAATAATTTTACAAATTCAAAAAATAATCATAATAACATAAATATTTCAATCAAAAGTCGGAAATTTGGACGAGAAACTTTAAGAAATTGGTCTCTGTCGAAAAATTTTTCGTGCCACCTCCTTGCGTATCATATTCTCCTGTTCAAAAGTCGGAAATTTGGGCGAGAAACTTTAAGAAATTGGTCTCTGTCGAAAAATTTTTCGTGCCACCTCCTTGCGTATCATATTCTCCTGTTCAAAAGTCGGAAATTTGGGCGAGAAACTTTAAGAAATTGGTCTCTGTCGAAAAATTTTTCGTGCCACCTCCTTGCGTATCATATTCTCCTGTTCAAAAGTCGGAAATTTGGACGAGAAACTTTAAGAAATTGGTCTCTGTTGAAATTTTTTCGTGCCACTTCCTTGCATATCATATTCTCCTGTTCAAAAGTCGCAAATTTGGACGAGAAATTTTTTAGGAATAGGAAAATGAAGGAAGAAATTAAAAAAAAATAGGAAATATATGTACAGTATATGTTTATTAAATATTAAATTTACATTACATATACAATTATTTTACATTACATTACATATATAATTTATATTTATATAACTATATCACATTTATATATATGTTGGTTGGTCCTGATTGTATGTTGTCTTGGCACTTCATTTTCAACTTGAAGATGCTGAATCTCATTGATGTAAGGGCTGCTGATGAATAAATCTTCTTGAGAATCATGTTGCTGATCGGTCTAATTCTCATGGTGTTTAAATTAGTGTGAGCAATCTTCTATTAACTTATGTTCTTCTAAAACAAAGACGAAAAATTAATTGTAAATTTCGTTCGCTCAAGAGTTTCGATAATTCCAAGAATATTGTGTTATTTCCAAGAATTATAGAAGTTCTAGGAATTTGATGTTATTTCCAGGAACTGCTAAAATTCTTGGAAAAATTCTTGGAAAAAGATCTCCTTTTAACTTATGTTCTCCTAATACAAAATCGTATTTTTGGCCAAAAATTGCTAAATTTAAAATTTGTCAAAAAATTTTTCCATCTCCTTATTATATTCTCCTAATACGAAATCGAAAATCTGACTAAGTTTTTTCAAATTGATTTTTTATAGGAGAATGTAACTAAAAAGGAAGTGGTATCAAATTTTTAGACTTTAATATACTTACCTTTATTTTCACCTTTATATTTACTTTATTTTGATATTATATTTTCAAGAACAAAACATTTTTTAATCATTTTAATTAATTCTAATTTCTAAATTTATTATACTTACCTGTTTTATATTTATCTTCTATATATTTATTTCTTTAAGCTATTTATCGGATCAATTTTTTTAATAATTTTTCTTGATTATAAATAACTGAACAATGTCCTGAGATGTATTTATGTACTTATATTTGGTTTATTATATTTGGTCTTTTTTCACACTTATCCCTTTAATTTATATATTCAGAAACCAAACATTTTTTTAATCGTTTTATAAATATTTTTGATTCTTCTAAGATTCTTGAGAAACAGAATGCAAATATTTGATAACGTTTTAATAATCCATCACTATATTATACGTTTTATACAGAAGATTTTTAATAAGCTGTTAAAAAGAATTAAAATTTTAAATAATGAAAAATTTTCTTCCGTTCCATAATTTTTAATCAAATCCGCTTCAATGCTTACTGTGTATATACGAATTTTCGGCTTTATTATCAATGATAGGATCGGTCGAAAAATTTCAGCCAATCAGAATCTGGTCAAATCGAGAGAAATGGTTCGATGACGACAGGTGTTTCTAGCCTGACAACTATATGCCTCTGACAACGATCCAGTTTTAGCTGAAAAAAAAAGGAGAAAAAAAAAAAAAGAAATGAAAAATGGAGGGAAAAAAAGTATTGATGTTCTCGTGGATGTTTTGACGTGCCCTATGTCCTATGAAAATTTATTCATCTCAATAAATGGAAAGGATATTTTATAAATGATTTCGTTCGAATAGATTACCTCTAGAAGTTACACGAACGAATTATTTGGAAATTATTTATTGTTTATTAGCCTTTAAACTCGTCGATTTGTATTCATTAAATTCGTAATCTTGCAATGTATGTAATAATAATAGATATTGCACAGAGTGTTAACATATCTGTGAAGAGTCAATTCTAAAAATCAAAACGAATAAAAAAGTTAATACGAAAGAATATCAGTTGTTTTATTAAATTATTATGTTTGCATTAGACGAAACGAGATAAAAATAGAACGATACAATCTGCATCTCGTTACATCTAACCCAAACCTAAAATTGCTAATATAACCTAATAAATAAATATTTTATATACCAACCTTTATAGGATATAAAAATATCCTGTAAAATAATATTATCATTATCATTATATTTTTCTTATCATTTATATTTATTTCTTAAACTTAAAAAACTTTGAAACAATTATCCATCTTTTCACGTTAACCCGTATAAACGTATTATCCAACCATGGAATTTAAAGTCGTAATTTCAACTCCAATCTTTTAAGTAACTGCGGATGATCGAATAGAAAGTTTCCGCGTTCTTCTCTATGTTTCGTTTCCGTTTCGTATCGTGAAATTTTATTTCCAACGAGAAAGATTCAGTCTTAGATGGGCGGGGAAAAAATGCACTTTCAGAGGCTATTGGTCAGGGTTGCCGGAGATATTGCATCACTCGGGAACGAACGATAAAGTATACGGATTGGTCGTGTACCAGAAAAATGGTTTCTCCCATTAAATAAATCATAAACTATCGAATATACCGTGGAAACAAGCGGATACGACTTGGGAATAGTATTTTTCACCCCTCTGTCCAACTATAAAATTTTACACTTGTTCTGTACATAGATAGATATATTTTTATCAAAAGACGAAATTGAATTATTTTACCTAGCTCTAGCTTTTTCGTTGTTGAACACGATTGTTAACACGTAGAAATCGATATCATGGAGTTTGTATTATTATAGAATTTCTCCGAAATATTCTGTTTCAAACACAATTTCCACATTAATTATAATATTATTATCGATAATTATATTATAATTTCAATTTATACCGTGAAATATTATATATCAAATATAATGTATAAATATATGTATTATAATTTCAATTTGTATTTCAAGAAAAAAAAGTTTAACTCGATCTAAAGAAGTTATATATTTAAAAATATGCATTTTATAATTTTATTATAAAATACTTTTGTTAATCAACTGTGAATACAGATCTACAATTATTTTTTATTTCTATATAAAAAAAATGTAATAAAATATCTTACTTACATACAATTTCAAAGAAACAATTTTATTTTCTATTCGAATATAGCGCATTTTATTACATGGCTCCGAGGAAATAAAATGGCGGCAGTAACCGAGATTGATATCGATTACTGTAACCGACTCGTAAATTTTCTTTTTTTATTTTTCATCGTTATTCAAGTTTCTTAAAAAAAAATCTTCGTATATTTAATAAAAGAGACATTAAACAAGAATAAAAGCGCGATAACCAACTTCATTCCAGCCAAACCAATAGGATTCCAAATTTTAAAATTTTATCGCGTGAAAGGAAATGTAAGTATCGAAATTAAAACCGAGTCGATAAAAACGGGTATCGTCAATACCATAAGAGCGAAGAAATATCGCAAGTTGAGAACCGCTGAGCCCTTTTTCAATCGCGATTTAAAAAAACCCACTTTTACCAGAGTTTCTCCTTCCACAAAGTTCTCAGAGCCGATTTATCAGAGCTCTCTTTTTCCTCTAACGAGCTGTATTTACAGTTCTGCACTTTTGTTCCCGATTTATCGCGCGTTCCGTTATGCTGGAAGAAAACACGGGAACACAAACACGCGTGCGATTATCAGCGGAACGGAAGTCGACTTTTCGGCGGCCGTTTCCGCTATCTCAGCGTTTTCATTAAAGGCCCGCACACCACGTTATCGTTCACGTTTCATCGCGCGAAACTGGACGTGAACGCCGATTGGATCCCAACTCCCGTTTCGACGAATCAGCCGCTCCGCTTTTACCGGAGAGAGCCGTTACTTCGTTGCCTCGGATCGTTGGAATGCCGTTTTATCGCGTGAAGAGCATGGACTTTACTCGATTTTGGCCAAATTCTTTGCTTCACACGAAAGTGTGTAATTAAGGTTAAGATTCAAGATGACGAATTGCGAAACTTTATTTTTTTCCTTTTGATAACAATACACATTTGTTATTACACTTTTGAATAAATATCGATATTAATTTTGCTAAAATTATTCGTACTGTAGTAATATATACATTATTTTTAAATTTCTAAAATAATTTTTCCAATATCCAAATCGTTCCTTGTCTTTTTTTATCCAATCTGAAAAGATTAAATTCGAATTAAAGACAATGATATACAGGTTTACGATAATAATCAAAAAAGAAAAAAGGTTTTGGCGTTTAAAAAAAATTCCCCCAAATTACGCGAGAATCACTCGTCCTATCTTTAATTTTCCCAATATCCAAATCTATCCCCAATAATCTCGGAAAGAGCAAATTCAGAACAACGGCAATAATCGTTCCAAGAACATCCCTCGGTAAAATAATCGTTTCGTCTCGAATTCTGCCCGATTATCGCTGCCCGAAATCCGATCTTCGAATCGCCTCTCCCCACCCCTTTCGGTGGCCGCCATTCCTCCACACCCCTTTCTCGTTTCATTAACTCCCGTCGACACCGTTAACTTCTGTTTTATTGCACGAGACTTTGCCCGGTGGAAAAGAAAAGAAGAGTGCAATTCAAGTTGGCGGCTTTAAACTCCTCCCGTAGCATTTTATCCGCCACGTTCGCTCCTCGTGCCGACGATCCCCCGGAAGTGCTCGAATAAGCTCCCCTGGAATTATTATCGAGCCAGAGGGAAAAAGTCCAAGGAAAGAAGTGTGTGTATATATATATATATATATACTAGAAAAAGGTAGAAAAGATGTAAGGAGGAGAGCATGGAGGAACGTCTTGCCTCCCGCCATTTTTTCCCCTCTTCTCTCTCTCTCTCTCTCTCTCTCTCTCTCTCTCTCTCTCTCTCTCTCTCTGTCTCTGTTTTTTCCCTCTTTTTATCATTCTTTCATCCTCTTCTTCGTCTCGTTCTCCTTTTTCTTTCTTTCTTTTTTTCCTCGTTTCGTTTCGTTTCGTTTCGTTTCGTTTCGTTTCGTTTCGTTTCTTTCAGAGTTTCTTGAAATCTACCGGCACGACGATATTCCTTCGTGAACTCGTGCGAATAATTGAGACGGATTCCACATCGGTCTCTTCAACAGGCTTCAACGACGCATTAGCTCGGTTAATGGGAAATTTTTCGAGGTTGGACGAGTCGGTACAGACGCGAAATCGAAATTTCTTAGCCGAGATATCCTTAGTTGCATGATATTACGAGTTTTTTTTCTTTTTTTTTTTTTTTTTGAGGTGCTATATATATATATCGATGCTTTTCGATGTAATTTCGAGTGCAATCTCGAAAATGATTTTTGAAAGAGAATGATGGAAGAATTTTTTTGTTTCGAAACTATATGTAAATAAGATTATTTGATAATGTCAATAATTTGGAGAAAAAGAATATTTTTATATATACTTTTATAAAAGGTGAAATGATCAATTTTGAGAAAAATTTATTTTAAGGATATATTAAAAGAAATATCTACAGATATTGGATGATCAATTACTAATTGAATATTAATAACGTTAAAGAATAAAAAAAAAAAAAAAAAGAAGACACGACAAGCTTTCTAGCTATATAAGGCGAAAAATATCCTTATTATTTTACATTTAAGTGTTATTAACGATTAAACGTTTAAGACGAAGAAATTCCTTTTAAAATTCTGGATCCATTTATCTCGATATAAGAAGCAGAAGGAATTTAAATAGTTCGCTTTCTGGAAATTAAACTCCATCAAAAGATTAATATTTAATTTCACGTATTTCCTTTTAAAACACGATAAACGAAGAAGAAGAAAAAAAAAAATCTCCTTCTCATAATTTAATTTTCGAAACACGAACCGTTGGAAAACTACCTCTTGCATCTAAATTAAATTTCGATACATTTCTTCAATAGTCATAAATCATTCCAAGCAATTTCCAAGTCCAAATTAATTTTCTCATCCCGGTTCGTAAATTACACCTGCAGTTTACAACCCATTCAAAAACATCCCACAACTAACTTCCACACTCTATCTCCAATTGTAAGTCTTACGAACTATTCAAAAACACATCCACTCTCCCAAATTAAATTTAATTGTCGTAATTATTCCTACTTCAAATCTCCTAGTTACTCTTTGACACATTAATTTCGTATCCTTAAAAAAAAAACCATTTATGTAGTTATATGGATTACATACCATTGTTATAAAAATTGTTTTAAAAATTACCAAAACTCTTTTTGAAGATTAACAAAAAAAAACTAGCACATTGAATGTTGCACAAATGTGCCTAAAGAAATCTATATATGTAAAATACGTATAATGTTACTTGTTTAATAAAGTAATACTTGTTTATAATATTTAATAAATTGCAATATTTTTTATACATTATACCACCGATTTATACATTATACATATTTATACATATTTATGTATAAATATATTATTATACATATTTATACATTAGAATTACATTACATACATTAGATTATATATATTTATACATTAGAACCACCGATTTATATTTATTACTTAAATTTATTATAAATGAATAAGTGATTAAAATAACTTCTAAAATACTATATTTTACCAAAAGCACACAATTAATTTTTACAACTAAATTTGATTTGGTTCTGATGTTAAATAAAAACTTATGATATATATATATATATATATTCACCTCGATCTCGATCGGTAAATTTATCCACGGATAAAAAATCTACAGCGTTTTCATGGAGGATGAAAAAGTAAATCAATTTTCGAGGCTCACCTCTATGATGCTGATGCAAATCATGAGATAGGGCGGTCGTATCCGGAAGTTGGGCTTCCTGGGCGGTAGTGGATGCCTGGGTGTCGGTCTAGGCGTGACCTCGTCATCCTTTGTTTTCTTGTAGGACGACGAGGTGACGATGATGGGCGATTCCGGGGAATAGGGCGAGCCCGGCCCCGAATACGTGGTGTCGGTGCAATCCGACGAGATCGTCGACAGTGTTGGAGAGTTCTCCAGCAGCGCTGCCTCAACGTCCATGATGGCCTGTCTGTAAAAAGGGAAAAATTCGAATCCTGGTTAGGAGAGAGTTTCGCCATAATAAAATCCCCCCTTCGAGAATATTAATTTTCCGGATAAATCAATATTTCTATTTCCGCTTGTCGAATATTTTGGTGTGTTTCACGTATAGATAATTAAGGGACGAAGTTGGAGAATTATTTCTGAAAATTATTTGATCGACTGTGATATCGGAGAATAATTTATTTTTCTTTTTTTAAGAGTTTGTTGAAATAATCGTTACTTCGTAAAATAATAATTGTTTTATAAATAAATATCCTCGTATCTTTATTCTTCCTTTTTCCGAACATCCATAGAGTTTTCTGATCCTAATTTCAATTTAATCCAAAGCTTTCTCACGTAAAATTTTTTCCACTGCCGGAAATTTCACAACCTTTGTTTGCACATAATTCCATTTTAAATTAACTAACTCGACGAGAGGAAGGAGAAGCAGATGTTGGGAGGGAAAAAGAAAAAAAAAAAAAAANAAAAAAAAAAAAAACTTCAAATCGAGAGAGAGAAACGAGAAGAGAAAACTAGAGACTGCGCTAGGAAAAATGGCAACGTTTCGCTCCACTGAATCACCGCTCGATCATTGTCCAATTATCGCGATAATCTCGCCGCAGAATCGATTAATCGTAATTTACGAACCTGTATCTGCTCTTCGCTTTATTTTATATCACCAAGATCGTGTTTGTTACGCGCGAAATATTTTTCCAGAAATTTTTCTGTAAATTTGCATAAGAAGAGGAGGAAGAAGATTGTTTTCTCTGAAGAAAAATTCACTAGGGAATCACCAACTCGCAATATATATATATTTCATATATATATATATAATAAATTTGCAGGAACAATTTTACGTATTAACGAGAACTTCGATTCAAGGGAATTATAGATACAAAATATATCGTAACAAAATGTTTAAATGAACTTGAATATTATTACACCAATTTATTTTACGTATTTTATAATTTTAAAAAAACAATACAATCATTCCTGTTAATTTTTAAATACAAATAAGTAGATAAGAAACATTCAAATTATTCCCTTCGAATTTTCCAAAGAAAAAGTAAGAAGGAGAATGTTGAAAATAAAGTAATGGAAATGTAATTTTCCTCTTTGAAAGAGAGAGAGGGAGGGAGGGAGGGAAGGAATCGACGTGACCGGAGAAGGAATATTAATTAAACGAAGCTGAAGGGAAGTAGGAGGTTAAACGATTAAAAAAGGAAGGTAAAAGGCAATGGAACGGAATCCATAATTAGGGTGAATAGGTTAGAACACGGTTACAAGCTTCCTAAACTCGCTTAAGCCGCACTTTATTGCTCGCCAACTGGTAGGCATTAATTTGCGTGCGGTTTTAAATATAGCGCCTCTGTACACCGCCATTTTGCTCTCTCACCTTGTTTCTCTCACCGTCTTCCGATAAAATAGGCAAATTTTGCCAAGTGGAATTGCAATTATCTCGTAACTCTCTGGAAACAATTTTATATCGTAAATCATTCTTAAACAAAAAAATAAATAAATAAATAAAAAAATAAAAAATCCAACCCCTCCCCTTCCCTATTTTCGAGCTCTTTCGTTCAAGAATCTTTATTCACCGCTCTCAACTCTTACAGTTCCCTCACCCATCGTTCACTTTTTAATTCAACCGCAGCTGCACGCATTCATTCATCCCCTGGTTCCCCAAGTGGACAGGGATGCATGCAGTTGCACCCGGAAAGAGAAGAATGGGAGAGCGAGAAATGGTGCACAGGCAAGAGGACCAGGAGACAGAGAAGTTTCGCCAGGGTCAATCCTGGTCACCCTTTTGTCCGGCCTTTGTCCTGCCACCAGTTGGTTCCATAGAACCACCATAGAATTTGCCTCTGAATTATTGGGGCTCGACTCGAGTTTGCGAAACGAGTCCCTCTTCCACGAATGCGAAATCCACCAAACGATTTCATCCACGACTCCCTCCCTCCTCCCCTTTCGAAGTGGACGCCATTCCATGCTTCGAATCGATCTTCGATCTGGATTTTTTTACTGATTGGATCTTGTCCTTGAACGAATTGGAAATAGATAAATAATTCTATGGAATTTTGTGAGTTATACATATATCATTGATATTCAAAAACTTTTTTTTTTTTTTTTGAAACTGACGAGCATTGTATTGGTACTTTTTCTTTTTGAATGTTGGAATTTTGAATTGTTTAACATGCTTTCTTCAATTTTTGAGGGGAATTAATAAAATTTCTTTCGTATTGAGATGTACAGAAATAGGATCACTGATCGGAGGCAATTGAATCTCGAAAGAATTTCGGGGAAAGATTAAAGGGAAGAAAGAATTTGAATTTTTTTTTTATGCAATTGATGAACATTGCAGTATTTCTATTTTTTCTTTTTGAATATTGGAATATTGAATTTATCTTTCTTCAATTTTTGAAGGGAATTAATAATATTTCCTTCGTATTGAGATGTACAGAAGTAGGATCACTGATCGGAGGTGATTAGTGAAACAATTAAAGGGAAGAAAGAATTTGAATTTTTTTTTTTATGCAATTGATGAGCATTGCATTTTTTTTTTTTTGAATATTGGAATATTGAATTTATCTTTTTTCAATTTTTGAAGGGAATTAATAAAATTTCCTTCGCATTGAGATGTACAGAAGTAGGATCACTGATCAGAGGTGATTAGTGAAACAATTAAAGGGAAGAAAGAATTTGAATTTTTTTTTTTTATGCAATTGACGAGCATTGCATTTTTTCTTTTTGAATATTGGAATTTTGAATTATCTTTCTTCAATTTTTGAAGGGAATTAATAAAATTTCTCACGCATTGAGATATACAGAAGTAGAATCACTGATCGAAGATGATTGAATCTCGAAAGAATTTCGGGAAAAGATTAAAAAGAAGAAAGAATTTGAATTTCGAGGGCAGCAATCCGCAACATATTTCAATTCCTTCAATTTCTTCCGCATTATATTCAAATCAGAATCACCCCCGCGTATCGTCAACACGACCGTAACAATACCATCGTCGCGCGAAACGAAGGGTGATGAAAAACAGGAGGAAAAAAAAAAGGGGGGGAAAAACAAATAACGGGAGCGCCACCGTGAAATAACCGGGAATTAAAATTCAAGGCTACTAAATGTTAAAAAACTACTACGTGCCCCATCCGTCCAACAACGGCCGAACAAAATGAAAGCCGCGCGATTAACGGGGCGAGGGGGGAGAAAAAGAAGGGTGGAACGACAACGAACCGGCAATGGCGCATATTTTCGCGTAGAATTCATTTGGCAAAATGTGGAAGGAGGGCAGGAATATAAACCGCAACGAGATCATTTATCAACGAAACGAAACGAAACGGAACGGAACGATCACTCGTTACAATAATGAACATTAAATGGTCACAGCGATGTCACGATGAACTGCGGTTGATCCTGGCGCGAGAAAATGGTGGGAAAACGAGAAAGGGATGGGCGTTGATTCAACTATGGTTGGCTCGTTCTCGTAGATTTCGCGCCCCTAAGGGCTGCATCCGTTTTCGCTTGTTCCGTGTTAAGCTTTGCGTAGAACTTTGTGCGACGGATGTCAAGTGGCCGGGTTGGAACGCTTCGAATCTCTAAAATGGCGGAAAATTCAATTTAAAATCTGTTCTTAATCGAAATTATATCTAGAATTACTCACAACTTTTACACTTTTCAAAACTTAATTTAAGAAGTATTACTCTCTAAAATAAGTTCCTCACGAAAAAATTCGAAGTAAAAATTAATTATCGATAGAATGACAAAAATAAATTATGAAAACAGAATTACTTATTCTTATACTTCTCAAAATTTACTTTAGAAAAAGTTACTCTCTAAATCACGAAAAAATTAATTATCGATAGAATAAAAATAAATTATGAAAATAGAACTATTTATTCTTACACTTCTCAAAATTTACTTCAAGAAATGTCTTTAAATTTCTCACACACAAAAAAAAAACGAAGTAAAAATTAATTAATAGAATGATAAAAATAAGTTAGGAAAACAGAACTACTTATCCTTACACTTCTCAAAATTTACTTCAAAAAATGTTACTCTCTAAATTCCTCACGAAAAAAACGAAATAAAAATTAATTAACGATAGAATGATAAAACTAAATAAGGAAAATAGAACTTATTACTTACACTTCTCAAAATTTACTTCAAAAAATGTTACTCTCTAAATTCCTCACGAAAAAAGAAAAAAACGAAATAAAAATTAATTAACGATAGAATGATAAAACTAAGTAAACTAAAATTAAGTAAGGAAAATAGAACTTATTCTTACACTTCTCAAAATTTATTTCAAAAAATGTTACTCTCTAAATTCCTCACGAAAAAAAAAACGAAATAAAAATTAACGATAGAACATAAGATAAGATAAAAATAAGTTAGGAATTCGAGGGGCTCGCTCGAGTCGTTCAACTCGTGTAGCTGTCCGCGCGTAATTAACGTAACGGCCACGCAAATCAAACGTATACGAGGAGCGGCGGTGTAATTAAGGCCTCTCCCAGCCTGCACGAAGAACAATGCGACTCCACCCGCGTGTGTCACGCGTCAATGGCCACGACGTGGCCGATCATCGATAATCGGCCACGTCCAAGTCGATCCAACCGCTCCTCGACGCGTGACAGGGGGCGGGCGGCCTTCTGGATTCAACATTGGATACAACAATGTGGCACGAATTCTTCCTTTTGTAATTGTGCCTTTGTTCCCCATCGAACGAGGTAATGATCGATAACGAAAGATTTTTTTGTAGTTTTTTTCTCTCTTTTATTTTTGTTCGAGTGTAATGGATAATATATTGAATGTTCTTGCGATTAATTTTGTTTTGGGAACAATAATATAATTCTTGTTTTAATTTTACTTGGGTTCTCGATGTATTTCCTCCATTTTTTTTTTCTTTTCAAAAAATTCGAGAAAAAAAGAAAAAAGAATTTTTGTTTTTAATATATCTGTTGGAAGAAGATCGTGTACGATTATCTTGATATATATGTATAATATTTTTCCATCGATTTATACTTTTCAGAATTGATCCTCGTATAAATTTATAAATATAAATTTCACTTTCGATTTTCGAATCGAATATTATTATATATTAATTACACGCATATACATAGAATTTCCATATTTTGTAATTATAATCACTAATTAACATTAATTTTCGCGGGGCTACTAAAAAGACGAGAGATTAAATCGATACGAAAAGAAGAAAAAGAAAAAAAGAAATTATAATCGAAGAATATAATGCATAAGTGGAAAATTGGATGGATTTGATCGATTCTTTTTGATTATATTTCAAAAGCATAAGAGAAAAAATTCAAATCTAAAAAACTTATTCACTCACCCGATGGAAGAAGCAAAGTTGATCTATTCCTAGCGATTTAAAGTGGAGCTTTCTCGAGCGTGAGGCTTTAAACAAACAAAGAATTTTTTCGATACTTTTCTACTTGAAAGTCTGCAGACGTTAGGATTTTGGCCAGCGAACTTTAATGTAGGTGAGCAAAGGCGATGAATAATACTTTCGTGGTGCAACCGCTAGAACAGAGTTACGGTTCAAATTTTGCAATTCATGAGGTGAACAGGTGAACTACTAGGCTCTTTCGAGCTCAACATTTTACAAACCTGTCATTATCCCATGCTAATTTTCAACTTGAGTAAATCGTACTTGTCAAAAAAAAAAAAAAAAAAATGTATGTTCCAGATTACAAAATAATTATACTCGTAACAATAGAATCCCTTTTGACTCGAATTTTTATTAATATACAATCTTCCTTCGATATATTCTAAAATTAAAAACGATCACATTTCACGAAGGCTGAAATATTAAAATAATCGTATCAAAGAGAATGAATTCCAATACCGAAAGACTCTTCCCTGATAAACTCTTCTCGTACTCAACAACAAAAATCACCATGAAATAATTCGATCCTTCAAATGCTTGATTTTCTTCTTACTTCCCTCTTTTTCATATTAAATAACATCCATAAATAAAATTTGTCAAATCGACGTAATTATCCAATCCTTTCGTTTTATATCCAAACACCCCCTCCCCCTCGATCAAGGCAAAATTGATCCATTTCCCTGGAAGAAGAAGCAGGATGCGTCAGGGAAAAGCGACGAGGGGCTCAATGGGAACCGAAGAAATTACAAATAACGGGATCATTAATTATGCCAGGGACTCGAGCGGCGTGGGGTACACACGATTGGCTCATTAATTTTCAGCGACGTTCCTATCGACTTTCTGTCACGAGGCCTTTGCCAGCGCACCGAAATCCCCTGGTCGGGACGACGACGACCGCAAATCAAAATCGTGATCGTGCATCAGCCTAAATAATTTCCAACTTTAACCCGACTCACCCTCCTTCACCTCCTTCCGCCATTATGGGCGTAAAGGGAATTGCAAATTGTACGGACGAATATTTAAGAGAAATCGATGACACACGATCCGCCTTTTCTATCATGAAATTCGTATTGCATCTTGGAAAAAAATTTCATTCTTGGACGATACGATATATTCACGAGTTTTGTTATTATATGGGTTATTTCGTTGGCAAATAAATAAATAAGAATAGATGTGTATCTAGTGATTTCTATTCATTTTGGAATTATTATTTCGAAAAATTGGTATAATGGAGAATCGAGAGAAAGAGAGAGAGGATTTTTCACGAATGGGGATTACATTTATAAGAAAAGAAAGGAAGATCCTTTTAGAAGGCGTCTAATCTAATTTTTCTATTTTCATCTTTTGATGAAATGTTATGTTTAAAATAATATTTGAAAAATATGGAAATGAAGGAAAATTACGTAAAGGAATTTAATTTTAAAATTACGTTTTAACCAATTTTTCTTTCTTTTCTTTTAAAAAAAAAAAAAAAAGATTCGTATGCGTGTATTTATTTATTTCTTCTTCCTCTCGAATGTATCAAGCGGATGGATGATTTATAACGAGCATAAATTGATATTTCGATTACAGATGGGAATTGGGAGTGTTCCGGAAGTTGGAGGCGACCTGGTTCGTGGGCAGTTTTAAGGTTTGTTTGATTTAGGAATTGCTCCTCTCTCTTCAGAAAAATTTTGAAGATCTGTCTGGGAATACTCCTTAGAAGAAGTTTCTGAAACACGTTTTAGAGAAGATCTTCTTCGATTTCGTTCGAGACTTCTTAAGACTTTTCTCAACTCCAAATTTTACTTGATTTTTTGGAATTACTGGTTTGCCAATTTCTACATTTAAATGTTCAAATGTTATGGAAAATTTTAAAGAAGATATTCATTTTGAACTTTACGAGATTAAGAAAAAATTTACTTTTACGATTTCCTTTTAAAAAAATTATCTAATTTTAATAGATAGTTAATTATTGCACAAAGAGTTTATCTCAGTTTGATCCATTCCATTTATTCCAAATCTATGAAAAAAATAAACAGAGAAATTATTTTTCGTAATAACGAGATATATATATATAAAAGAAAATTTAAATTTACCACCAAATTTACTAGTAGTAACTAAATGTTCGACACTCGATATCCCGACACGTGATTTTTCCTGTTCAATTGATCAGCAAATTTCAAACACTGTGAAGTGGGACACGGGTCCAGTTCATGCTCCACTTAGACTCGCTAATCGAGTTCAGCTTAGTCTATCGTGATCGAAACCACGTTTCGTAATTCAAGCAATTTTAACCAATTTTAGCCTGCTTCCGGTCTGGATCAAGAGCTATCGCTTCGATTCCAATTTTCGTTCACAGGGGCAAGGGGGGAGTGGGTAGGGAGAAAGAGTTTACTTAATCCGATATACATTTATTCTATAAGTAAAATCTAGGGAACCCTAGGATCGATAGGATAATATAATGCAGAGGACATGTTACGTGTAATCTCGTGGATTCGATGGTAACATGTTATACACGATATATACGTCAACATTGTAAAATCCATCGATGGGTTAAACTAATCATGTACCGGGTGATGAGATAAATAATTGATGAAAATACAAATATAAAGAAAATTTCGAATATTCGAATACGAAGAAGAAAAGAAATATTATAAAATATTTAACAAATATATCTACGTCCAAAAAATTATTTATTCTCTACTTATTGTTCGAGTTTAATCGCTTTTTTTTTCTGTTTGTACTATCCTTAGTCAATCAGTGTTACGTAAATCATAATATCGAATGGGATTTGTTAATTTTGGTCTATTTCTACTAGCGGACACAAATGTTATACCTCGGCCCTGATTGTCAAGCACAAACAGGAGAAGTACATATATACACATGTATGCCAAACATCGATTGATCTAAGCTATTCAGTATCCTGCAACTTTATGAATATCAATTTTAAGCTTTATTTCGCTTGTTCAAATCATTGTCGAGAAATATATTTCTAATTATCGAGTACAAATGTAACTAAAGAAATACACGTGCGTTCATACATCGATTATTCTTATATAATTATACTCAACCAATTGTATTCCACGCGATTTTACATCGTGCATTTCGTATTGTTTATAAATCAGAGATTGAAAATTGAAAATTGTTTCTAGATTAAACGGTAATAAGTTGTAATTACGTCGATCCATTTCGAGTATTTTTAATCTTTAAAGAAACGTAAATACTTACTCGATTCAACGAAGAATATTTAAACAAATCTTTCGACTCGAAAGAGGATCATCTAATCACAACGTTATTGGACAATTGTTATGATACAACTCATTCTCATCACCGTATCGCACTTACAACAGAATTAAAGAACCTATTTAATCGCTGTTTTGAATACCTCTTCCTTTCACTCCCTCTCAACTCCGTCTAAGCGCCACGTTTTCCAAACACCGTCGAAACCCCATCGATCCCTATGCACACACCAAACTAGTCGCCTCCTATCCTTCCACGGTCGACCACGAACACGAACTATCAACTGAGACCAAACTAACGCACAGCCTCCGCACGAAACCGATCTACCAAAGATAAAACTGGGACAGTGTGTTACGTAAACCGGAAGTAGACGATAAACCGGCTCATCGACTCGCGATTCCAGAGTACAGAATTAGAAGTTAAACTGTTTTCGGCCAAATAAATCTATATATATTTAAAATGTTTTTTAAAATGTTTTAAAAGGGAATCGCGAATTTTTATTTAAAAACGGAAAAATTCAAGCAGCAGAGTAGAGTTCATCAATTTGGTTTCCGAGTTAATTAAGTCTGCGAATTTCTTCGAAATATTATACATTGTTTTCTTTTTTTTTTTTTAAATACTATCTGGTTTAATTTTTAATTTTTGTTACTGTTGCGCTGTTGTTCGATAAAAATGGAAATTTAAATTTCCACGTTTCCGTATATATTCGATATATTATACATTTTACATCTCTCGAAAAGCACAATTATTTTCAATAAATATCTTACGATTTACAATGACTATTTATTACAATATACACTTTTTAAGCATTCGTGCTTAAATATTTAACAGAATTTCGCATAGAAATCTTCTGGAATATGTGTTATACATTTGTTAAAATTTTGTTAATAAACCAAGTTCTCTCGTGTCGAAATTTAATACACTTAACTCTCGCAGGGTATATTGTTGCATTTCGTTAAAACTTTTACCCATTACTATTCATGTTTTCAGAAACAGGTTTGACTGGTTGCAAAATCGTCCACGGCCGCTCAAGCTTTTTGCATAAATTATGTAACCGCGACACAAGGTTGTACTGTAGAAACAGTGACGAGGCTTCTGCCTCGATCAATCGGGGTCAACTTCAACTTGACCCAGGTTGTCGCCAGAAATTGGACTCTAGGTCGTCGTTGAAAACGGGGGCGAGGAAAGGAAAATTAAATGGATCCGGAAATTCGTGCGAGTTCAGCGCGTATCAGATTTAACGTAATCGTTTCGCGCGAGGGATTATTAGATTTGTCGAATACGAAAATTTTTCGTTTCTTTTTTTTTTTTAAATCGTATCTTTTGAAATACGATTCTCTATTGTAAATTTTGCGTCACGAAATTCACTTCTGATGATCTTTCTTTTTTTTAGAAAATTTGCGTGACTTGAAAGAAGACGAAAAGACATATATGCTTCAATCGTCGAGATTTTTGAAACGAATAAAATGGCGGGAAGATTTCGAAAAAACTAAGGAATATCTCTTTCCCCGATATTTACTTCCTTTCCTTTAAATCTGGAAAATATTTCGAAAGTTAATGTAATATAATAGCTCGAGAAAGAAGAATAATTAAGAAACAACGAAAAGTATTTGATGATTTACCCAAAGAGATCCCATATTCCGCCACGAACGTAATCCTTTCACTCTCGATCGAAAACAAATGGAAGAGAAACAAACAAGTACGGAAAATCATATTAGAAATCATATTTCGGGATCGAAGTCCACTTTCACATTATCCCATCCAACGTCCATCGCGGGCCGAATTAACACATCTAATTAACTCGAAACTCAAATATTTTCCCATTATTTGTCCGGGTGGGCCGCAAACCGGTATTTATTACCGATTCGAAACCGTTCGAATCCACTTTGTAACCGAGCGAAAAAGCACATAAGGCAAAACGATTCCCTCACAAAAGGGATGGGGGAGGGGAGGGGGAGGCGAGCCATTTTTACACGCCGCTATTTACACAAAACGCCATTTATTTCACTATTTTTCTAACTTTTCCACCGAAGCTCGGCCAAATATTTGATCCGCAAATATTTGTCGCGCAAATAACCGCTCTCTCTCTCTCTCTCTCTATCTCTATCTATCTATCTATCTCTCTCTATCTCTCGTCTGTTAATAATTTCGCCGCCACGTCTCGATCCACGAAAATAACAGTTTTCCGATCGAACGGATCGAAGAATTTCTTTCTCTCTCTCTTTCTTTCTTATTATTATTATTATTATTATTATTTCTTCGTTATTTTCCGCGAAACGACCTGTATACCCCTCCCCCTCCCCCCCTCCGTCGTATACGCGGTTTTTACTTTACAACCGCGCCTCGAGGGCCAACGCGAGGTCGCGGTGATTGCGCGGGATTAGAGCGACATTACGTTTATTAAATCATTCCGACTCGTTTGTAATCAAGGGAAGGCCGCGTCTCTTGCCGCGTGAAACATTGTTTCATCAAAGTAATGAAAGATTTAATGAATATTTCAAAGAGGAGGGATGACGGTTTTCGTGCTGCATACACGGTTTTGCGCTAGTAGCTAGTAGTTCTTGGCTGGATTAATTCCGCTCGTTTATCTTTGAATCGAATACTTCCCGGAGGAGGAAATTTTATTGTATATGGTTGTACGAATCGTTTTGGCGGATGGATGGAAAGTACTTGCGTTACTACTTTGCACGGGACGAATGATTCGTTTTGGAGGAATAATACGAATACATTAATAATACATTATCGAAAATGTAATTATTGGATAAATAATGTATAAATGTTTCTATTGTTTGTATCCGTTGTATCGGTACAATTTCGTTCGAGTTATTTATCGTGCAAATATATCCTGCTGCGATATCATTATATTATTATTGGATTATTATACTTTGTCCAATACTGTTTTGCTGATGGAGTATGTTATGATGTAGAAATATTGTGAAGATGTAGGAAAGAATAATTGTTAAAGTGAGTGAGAATTTTATAAGGATTAAATTGCTGTTACGAAATACGAAAATGAGGATGAACTGCGCTTTGCAGGGGCTTGGGTTCAATTCTAATTGCAAATTGAACAAGTTTTCACCGAGTTGGACGTATGTTTGTAATAAGGGTATAATATCTGAAAATTATATCCCTATGGATATAAATTTCACAGGATTATCCTTAAAAGCTATAAAAATTCTTTAACCCCTTGATGAATACGTACAGTATATATTGTAATACTTGTTGTAAAACCGTCATAAATTCATATATTCCAAGATACGTTGTAAGTGAAAAGCCAAAGTAATTTATGATATAGCTTTAACTTCTTTCGAGTTTCAAACTTCGTAATATAATTTAACAAATTAACGAATCAAATAAAAACTGACTGAAAACGATTCTTTATATCACCCATGCACAAAATATTATACATTCCAACTACAACAGCAAGTATCCTTCACTTCACAAATTCAAAAATTCTTCCACATTATTCCCAAAATTATTCATCTTTATTCAAACTTCTCCATCCTTTCAATTTTCTCTTTTTCACAAATAAATTTACACGATTAGGTACAACAACGCTCGCGTTGTTTAGTTTATTATTATTCCAAACGATCCCTCCCCTTCTCGCAAAGCAAGAAATTCAGAAATAGAGAGATGCCTGAACATTAACAACCGACTGCAATTAGTTCCACCAAGTACGATCGGCAAACTTCCCTCCCTCCTTCCCCCTCCACCCAATTTCATTGCTCAAAAACACGCGTGCAGCCTCGAGTTCGGCCCCCGATTGTATATCTCAAAAACCGGTGGATGTACCGCGGATGGAATTTCATCGTCCATTAAGTCGAACTTCCTTCGAAATTCGGAATTATTCCGGGAGCTCGCTCGAGCGTAATTGCCTACGCGCGTATCCCCATTTCGTCCATTTTTCGTTTCCCCTGGCGGGGAATAAGATGGCGGAACACGGTGGGACAAGTGGCGCCCTCCTGGGCCAGAGAAAAGAAAGAGAGAGAGAGAGAGAGAGAGACTTTCTCCAGCGCAGTTAAGATGACAGATCGAACGGAATCGCGTGCAACGACGATGCGGAGAACAAGTAGAGTGGAAAGCGCGAGTAGAGGCGCAATCGGGGGCAAGCCGTGATTTAATGGAACGCGACTGGCAACGATCTTATCCGGCCGAAAACTCGTTTTCCTAGGGGAGACGCCGCCCGATTGCGGCTCGAGAGAATCCGGAAACGTTCGATCCGGAACGATAAATTATTCCGTCGTCAACTTTCGCCCCTCCCCTTCTGTTCCGTGAGACGAATCGCTTGGGCAAAGGGATCTTTTCCATTTGGATATGTCCTGGGTTGGATTCAGTGGTATAGGGAATTTTTTTTTTTAATATTGGAAGAATAGCAGTAGCAATGTTAATCGTCGATTTTTCTGATCTTTGAATTTCTTTCACAAGTTTGGGAAAGGATTTCTTGATTTTATGGGTTCTTTGTATACGTCATTGGTAAGATAAATGTTATTTCGCGAGATAAATATTAGAATCTGGAGTAATTTAATCGATCGATGGAGTTTATATATTCTTGATTGTGGAGAATACGGTTTTACGGGTTTGGAAAGGAAATTTTTCAACCGTTCAAACGGAGAGGAAATTTTCTATTTTCGAGATTCTTTTGAAAGAGGTCGCAGCGGATTGCTGGTCCTCGAGCAGGAATTAATTCGAAAGTTTCGCGATCGATCGACAAACTGCTTTCTATCGCGTTCCACCCAATTTCTCGTGGCATTACGTCACGAAATAAGGGAAACAGGGAACCGACGTATATTTAACCAACGTACGGCCGTCTAATACGGTAATGGACCCAGAGACAAAGCCACTCGTTAACTTTCGACATTTTATCGCGAAATATCCCCAGCAACCCTTAGTCGCCAATTTCTCTCTCGGGTCATCGCGTAACTTCTGTGATATTTTCAAAGCTTTACAGCGACCTCGATGTACCACCAAGTCTCGAAACTTGATCTTTTATCTTTGAAGATTGAAGATATCTTCTCTCCTATTTCTGTTACAATTTTTTTTTTTTTCATTTATATAAGCGTCGAGAAAGAATAATAAATTACAATCGTTATCTGTAGAACGTGCTATTTGATTTGAATGCAAATGCAAACGAGATCGATGTAATACAAAACCTTTCTTTATTCAAGAATGTATGAAAAAAAAAAATCAAATTCATTTGTTTAAATATCTCTTGAAATATTCTCGACGGAATCAATTTACGTATTCACGAAAATAATTAAAATGATTTAGATTATTTAGCTTCATATAACGTATAGTGTCTCGTCCATTTATCTTCTATATTAACTTTGTTCGAATAAATAACAGGAACACGAAGAACATATGGATAACATCCATTAATAATAAGTGAAGTCAAAATTTCAGTAGCGAGGCTCCGTTAAATAACTCCGGCCAATTATCCCGTGACACTAACGAGTCAACGACAAGTCAGACAGCTGAATTCCATCCGAAACTCTTTCTCTCGTCCGTGTATTTTTCCTCGAGGACGAGGAAGGGGATTATTGTCTCCATTTCAAGCTTGATATCATGAATTTTTAAATACATATTCTCCAACCACTAATCTCCTCCTCCTTTTATTGCGCCGACGAAGAAAACAAGATACGTGCAATTACGTAATTGCGTACAATATTATTTTGTATTATCTTTCGTTAATTAAACGAATTATTTATATTATCTTGTAGACAAATTCTAATAATATTTATTTTTCCCGTAGATTTATAAAGAACGTATATAATCTATATTCCTTATATTTTCAAAACAATGCTTGAACGATTAAACAAATATAAAAAAAAAAAAAAACTCAAATTCTATTTCAAATTATTCGCTCCAACACAACAATTCATTCCGTAATCGGAATAATCAAGTAAAATTTTCACGATATTACAAAAGGAAACAAAGAAAGGAGAGAAAGAGAGAGAGAAAAAAAAATGAACCCATTACTCAACTTAATAATTTACAAGTCTCGCTAATGAGAGGTGTGTATATTTTCCGCGTCACACCCAGAATTCCTCAGTTTGTAGAGCGGCCCTGTTTGCGGATTCTCTGTACAAAGGTGCGCCACGACGCCGGATTATTCGCAAACAAACGGAGAAGAGGCAGGGAGGGGGGAGCCCTCCACAACGCTTGTTTCTCCTTCCTTCGCTGTCATCGATCATCCGCCATTGTTATCGCGTTCCACCTCTTCTTCTCCCGAGTGAAAACGATTCTTCGCGTTGCGCCGTTGCGAAAACACAAGCGAAACGAAACGAATGTTTCCGCGAGCTAAAAGCTAGTTTCCATACTAGAGATGTTGCCGCATGAAATTTTAGGTTAGAGGGGAAGAGGTGGTTGTTGCGGGGCTTTTGAATGATTGAGAAAGTTGCCTTTTAAACGCCGCGATGCGTTGAGGCAAGGTTTTTCGGATCGTTTGTTGGATTTATCTCCTGGAATTTTTTTTATTTTTATTTTTTGGAGGAGGAGGAGGAGAAGGATGAGGGATCGTTGTTTGTGCCGCTATTTTTTTTTTTTTTTTATACCAGGAATTCCTGTTTTTTACACCGCTTTGTTTTCACAATTGGGAACACCTCTTCTTTAGCTTCGGTTCGCTACTTTTTTTTTTTTTTTTTTTAATTAATCGGATTTTTTTTTAGCTCGTTCATTGGACGATTATTGAGTTGTATTTTTTTTTTTTTTTTTCAAATGTTCTTTAGATGTTTGCTTTCCTCTTGTTTATACTCGGCAATCGATATGTTTTCGAACGGCATTAACAACGAAGCAAGTTTCCACGTAGCTATTGCTATTAAATTTCAATTGTACAATCTCTACAATTATTAGATAAATTTAAAAATCCCTGTGAAAAAGTTTTCTTTGATTGGATTTTTTTTTTTATTCTGAAAATAGCAATCGTGATTTTAAACAAAAAGACAAACTTCAATATTTCTATTTCTACTTTTAATTCTTTGAAAGAAGAATCTTTCTCAAAAATGTATATTTCGTGAATTCATAATTCAAAATCCACAATCCATTATCCAATCCTTCACAAATTTAATATAATGGCACACGTTTTACAAATGATCATTTACTTTCCTGATCTTACATCCAAAACAAGCAAATTCCAATAAATTACACGGCTCGCGTTCTTCCCAGCTATATTCACCACCGATCCCACCCAACAATCGCATAAATCCATCGTGCTCGATTCCTCTTCGTTACATTAACGCGGCAAAAGATCGTCTCGTAAATAAATAAGGGCGAAAGCGGAGTCCCTTTTTCCGGGTATTAAAAATGCACTTTACCCGATGAATCTTCCGGCTTGCAAAGTTAACACACACATACACACACACACACACACACATATATACACGCGATACTTTTACGTGTCACGCCTTATACACTTGCGTACATTGCATACAGGGCGGTGCACAAGCATTCTAAGATCCCCGTGCACGCAACCGCCGTTCGGACGGTTTGGTAAACAAGCTGGCTGGTTCCCGACGCTGTAAACGTTCCGAGAAAACATTGATGCAGTGCCGGAAGCTCGGCGAGGAATCTTCCTGTTGGCGAGAACAACGCCGCAAACATGTAAATCACGCGACGAAGCTTTTGGGATAGAATAGAGGTTTTCCGATTTCTCTTTTTTTTTTTTTTGTTCTCTGCGGGTTTGAAAGAATTTTCAGGAGATCACTTTGAGAAATTAGGGGAGAAATTAGCCCGGAGATACGAGTATTTCTTAACGATTTAATTTTTTGTGAATTTGTAAATTTTTAAATATTTTTCAATATTTCGAATATTTCTCGATGTTTTTTAATTATAATTTTTGCGCGGGTTATAGATGAAGTGTTTACGATCCGTAATTAGTTTCTCAACTAGTTTCGTTTGTGAAACGCGGGAAACACTAATTTGAAACGAACGAGGCGATAGATTCTTCCGAATATTAATTCCTTCTTCCGGGGCAAAGTTAGGAGGTTGTAACGTGTGTTATCGCGTTGCTAGTATCAACTATTCAGGGGCTTAGATCCGGAACTAGTAACCCGATTCAATCCAAAGTTTCAATGAGTTGCGGGTTTCGATTAAGAACTCAAGAGAGAGAGAGAGAGAGAGAGAGAGAGAAAGGGAGAGAGGGAGAAAGAGAAAAAAATGTTGCACGATTTTATATATAATAATTGTCTGTCTGCGATATAAAAACTGCAGATGAAGGAAAATCTTACAGGATATACTATTTTTGCTTCTGAATAATTAATTTGATTACAGATAAATTATAAATATAATTGAATCAAGATTAAAAATTATTTTTTAAAGTTAATCTAACCTAACTTAACTAAAAAATATATAATTCTATTATTTTTAAGTGTATCATTCTGCTTTCAAGCGCGTGTACGTAATAATATATGATGCATCACCCAAAAGCATTTAATTTCGCTTCATAAAATTTTACGCTATCTTTTATCACTTACTAGTTACTTTGCTAGTTGGTTTAGTTGCATACAACATTCTGTATACAACTGGGATAATGCAACGACCAGAATGATTGATCGACTCGTATAAAGTGATAAAGGAAACAGTCATTAGGTTGAAGATATACCGAGTAAACTATTATTTGTAAGGAGTTCGAGTTCTATTGCACAAGTATCGTACTCGGAGATTGATTTATGTATCGTTCGCTTTGGCGAACTTTCAAATTGTAATCCTTAAGCTAACCTAACCTGTATCAGGATCCATGTTGAAGTCAACGGGTAACAATCCGTCCATTTTTCTCCACGCCGATTCAACCGGTCCAACTTCCAGCACGTAATTAAACAATTCCATCAACCTTGTAGCCATTTTCTAAGCGCTCTTGGATAATTGCACTCTGTTCCGCGACGCGACAATAGCTTGACAAATTCGTAACTCACCCAACCGGACAATCTAACCTACACTCAATGTACAACTCAATCTACATCTGCACTCCGTATACAATTCTATTGCACACCGTGCATCGTATTTATTCGCGTCGACGCACATCGTGGAAACGGTGAAAAGACACGTGCTTCGTGTCACGCTCGAAATTGCGTAGAATTTGCTAACGACAAGCGTCAAGGATGCGTTCGGAATATTCGCCGCGAAGGCGAAATAATGGGATTAGCGGGATCGTAATGGCGGCCGACCATGCGCGAGAATGTATGCGCGAGCGTACGTATTCGTATTCGATGGGAAAATTGAATTCGTTGGAATCGCATGTTCGAGCGCGATTCGATTTATTTTAATCGCGTTGTTACGTACAAATGGAACAACGTTCTAATACCAGATACTTACACTGGCGCGAAAAATAAAATTTCGAGTTGTGATCCCGTTTGTAATACTTAAATTGCATATTATTGTTCAATTCTTCCAAAAAAAACAAGTGATTCGCTTACTTAAATACGTATAAAAATAATATATATATATTCATAATAAATTCCATCAAATACTTGTAACATTATCATATTCTCTATTTTATAATTTTGAAATTGATTAACATAACTTCAAGTTTTAAATAGTTTTAAACTAATGAATGATCTATCGTTTTCCCATTTTTCAATCTTTCGAAAATGGCAAACTTTTCCAAATCTCACGATTTAGAAAAATGTTTCGCAGCGGAATGTATTTCATTTTCTCACGTTGTCCCCGTTCCATGTTAAACGCGGTTGAAACGCAAAATGGACAATCAACAGTGGGTGGACAGTGGCGGAGGACATTTTGGTCGAAGGCGTTTAATGGGGGCCGCGTTCGCGGGCTAACCGCGACAGTTAGCGAAAATAATCACCGCGGCCAACCGGAACGTCGCTCGACCGGTATCACCTATGGGATTCAGGTCCATTTTTAACGCAAGGCGCCACCGGTGAAACCGCGAATATCGAGGCCGTCCGCGAAATGGGCGAATAAAAGCACCGCTACAAGAACTTTTGCGGTCGCCGAGGCGAAAAATGTAAAATTTTGCCTGTGGTAAGGACAATGAAGAAGATTTTGGCCACTTCTATGTTAATTAAGAAGAAAAACTGGAAATTTTTGTCACAGAGACGAGAATTATTAAAAGAATTATTAAATTGCTTGATATTTAAAGTGGAGAAATTTCTCTTCTGTTCTGTTCTGTTCTGAAAAAAAATTTAATTGCCGGTAATGTAAATTGACTGAAGTAAACTATAAAATATAACAAGCATTGGAATGTTGAAAATAGGAAATTTTTTAATTAATCCTTTTTCCATCCTTCTCCCATGATCAATTCGATATATTGCGATAAATGTAAAAACATAGTAGTATACCTGCGAACAATTTTATCCCACGATATATTGAAATTTTATTTCCGTTTATTTTCAACTATTTTTCCCTTCAATAAAAGAATTTCCAAATGTATCTACGTATTTATCTTTCCATTATATCGATGTTTTTGCATTTCTACTATCTGAAAGGATGCATTAAGTTATAATAATGATGACGATAAATTGCTCCATAAATTGTTTTTAATTTTGCAAAATATAATGCATTTCTTGAATGGTTATTAATTGTGTTCTCTCTCTCTTTCTTTTTTTTTTTAAATTTTAAATTTATTTCCATAATTCGATCCATTGTGAAACGCAATAATTCTAAACTCATAATTCGATGATTATATTTTATGATATATACATCGCGCTTTTCGTTTCTATATTGAACTTTATTCACGGATATTTAGACAACGCGAAAACAAATCGGTTCAATCGATACCGTTAAAATTTAACGATTCTCCATGAATTATCTTCGAATTATCCAGAATTCTACTCGGACAATCGTCATAATTAATCGGTCAACTCTCGATTTCTCTCGTTTTATAAATATTTTCCCAACGTGTACGGAATACAGGGAGAGATAAATGCCTCGAAACGAACTATTTTTCACGCGATTTTGACGCGATTCAACAACTGGAAACGGTATTACGATCAATCGTGTAACCGAATAAAATTGCTCCCTTCCCATTCGATGAATCCGCTTGATATCATCTGGACACCGGCCGATTATTAATCGTGATAAAGTGTCGAATCTTCGCGCTTGATGCGGGGTCACGACTCCACGTGGAAGTGGTACACTTTGCTCGAAAATTGCGCGCACGAAAGCTAAACATCGTAATTGGACATCGTTAATAACCCATCTCCCAAGCCAATGATAATGCGCCACGCTCCCCAAAAATGATAAATTTCGGATGAAATAATGCGATTTCCTTCTTATCCGATCGGTACCCTGTTGTTTTTCCATCCAGCTTTTCCAGATTGAAAAAATTTTTGATTCGAACAAGGTCCCAAATTTCCCAAACTCTCGAAAAATTTTAAACCTTCGATCTTTTCTCAGATTCGTTCGACCTGAAAAGGATTCGTTGATCGGTTTAAAATTAAGCTTGCATAAACAATGGAACTCGCGGGATCCTCTTACTAGCCCAAAGGAAAGTGATGAAAACATCGTTTTCCTTAACGACGCAAAGGAACGATGTTACGGAAGCGACTTTGGACGAGACACGGCTTTTTAAAGCTTCCAACAACGATTCCACACGTTATAGATTTTCTCTTTTCTTTTTTCTTTTTTTTTTTCTTTTTCCCCTCTCGCCAGACCGTGGTAAAAGGCTTCTCGATGCGACCTGTGAAAGCGCTTAAACTCGATTCTCTTCTGTCAGCAGGGGACGTTGCTCGTAAAGAGGTTCCCCGCATAGTCGTTTTCCTGACCCCCCTCTCCACAACCCTTAATGGCACTCGTAATTCCGATATGCCTTCTCGTCGAGGAAAAAACCGGAAGCAGTAGACTCGGGGGAACAATCGTAAATATATTCCAATTTTCGTTTTCATTCATCTCGTCGAAACCAACCGTTTCTATTGTTTAACCTGAAAAGAAAAATTAATTAATTCCACGAAGCGATTGAAAAAAAAAATTATAAAAAGATATAAGAAAATTGAAGGAATTAGAGAGGAGCTTAAAAAAAAAAAAAAAGAACTAGCGGAGACTCTATTAAACTCTGGATTCAATTAAAATTGCCTGTGATAAGAATAATTGCAAGTAATTTTTTTTTACCCGCCACTTAAAAAGAAAGGGAGAGGGGAGAGAAAGAAAAAGAGAGAGAGAGAGAGAGAGAAAGAGAAATAAAATTTCAACGAAGAGTGCAACGGATACAAAGGCCAGGCGAAACAGCGGTTTAATTACCAAAGTGGGAGATTTTTCGAAATTTCTCCCTCGTCCAACGATCCCTCCCCTGGGCAAATTGCCCTTTAAACGACTCTCTAATTACGCTTCTTGGCAGGGCGAGGGTGTAATCGTTACATTCTCCCCTCGGGAGAACTTTTCGACTTATCGATAAACTTCTTCTCGGTTACTCGGCATACTTTTATCGTGGAGCACGTGCACGACGCGACGACAATTGAGAACTTTAAAGACTACTCCGTTTTCGAGTTGTTGCGTTGCGCGATATATGATGTAGAAACATTTTAAAGATATTATTCTTATAGTTTGATGGAAATTGATGACTGTGGAAAATTCGAATTTATTTCTTTCATATTCTTATTCGATTGATAAGCAGCTTCGAACTTTAAAAATTGGTAAAAAATAGAAATAAAGATTTTGCATTCAAAGATTCAATGATTATGTGTAAATGTGTGTGTATATATAAAATGTTACGTTCAAATTCGATCAACTCGAATATATCGCTAAATATTGGACGATATCGAAAAATATTTTAGACAAAAATTGAATGATTTTCTTTTTCATTTCTGCCAGGAAGAAAGCATTGTGTATTTTTTAATCGATACATTCTCTTTTCAAGTCCAAACAAGTAATTTTATATTATTTGTGAAAAGAAAAAAGAAAAATATTGGAGTTATTCGTTAAAAATTGGACGATTCTTCAATTCTATCTCGATTCGTCGAAGATGCGCGATAAGAAATTTCCCTTTCAATGTCTGTCTCTTTCCTCTCGCGTGTTTCGAGGGACGATGTTTACCATTGAAATTGCAAAATTTGAATGTGAAAGCTATTCAAAGAATGGCGAATGGAAGAATAATAAAGATGGGTGGGCGAGTGTGGTATTGTTGTTTGGAAGCTTTTTTGTGATTTCTTTTTTTCTTTTTTTTTTTTTTTTTCTTCTGACTGGTTCACGTTGTTCGTGGAATTTAGAAGAAGAGATAATACGAATTGGAAGTATGAGAAAAATCGCATAATCGAATCTTTATTGGCATTCTTATATTTGAGATTTTTTGAGATACGATTAAGTTTGTAAGAATAAGATTTTTTCTTTTTCTTTTTGCAATTATTTAGACGAATCATTGGAGGATTTATAATTATTCGAAACAATTCGAAATAATTAACAGGAAAGAAAATTCAATTGCAAAAAATGGATAATGCATTTTTGTAAACGGTTCCTTTCTGTCGGCTTTTCAATTGACCTCTTTTTCCATTTTATCGTACCATTTTAGGTTTAGAGGTTTATTTTATTATTGTTTGTTACTTCGGTTTGCAGATTCGTTATATTACTCGTATTGATATGAATTCGTGGAAAAACACAGCGATATCACAATATTTATACGAGTACAATACTCGATATCAGTAATAAAAAAAATATAATATTTTTCGCGTGCTATTTTTCGTCCTTCAGAAAAACTTCAATTATTGTTTCATTCATTTACATAGAATCGATAAAAATTTATCGATCTTCCATACTATTATATCTTCTAATAATTCCCCTTATTTATTCCCTAATATATAACTAATTTTTTTTATTAAACTATGTATCAACAATTTGAACAATTACACGCAATAATATATTATTCATTGACCCTCATAAAATGAATTTCTTCTTCACAATTCATTCACAGAGATTTCTCTATAAATTTCGATAAAACTTTCCCACTAAATTCAACCAATCACCAATCAAATTAAAATCTCAAATTTTTCATTTGAAACTACCAATTCCAAAAAAAAAAAAAAGAAAAAAAAAAGAAAAATCAAATTACATCATTTAATAAACTTGGAAACAACGCTCTCTCCAAAAACACCATTTTAAACTCGCCACCCCTCACGCGCGTCCCATCATCATCCCTCTGTTGATCTTTATTCATGCCACTTGTTAGTTAACTTCGTGCCCTCCCCCCTTGCCCCCGCTGTTCCATGTTTTCCGTCGAATCGAACACGACACGCGACAAAACCGGTCTCTCTCGATCGGTGAATATTCAAAAACCGTGCGCCGAGACGAATTGATCGAAACGAGTGTCGTGAGAGAGTATGAGCAAAAACGAGAAACGAAAAAAGAGGAAGGAAAGAAAAAAAAAATAAAAAAAAAAAAAATAAAAATACACGCGGTTATGTGCCGTGTCGCGTTGTTCCGAACGTACGTGAATGTCGATCTAGCGAGGATTAATTTATTGGCCGCGGGTTTAATATCGCGGGTTCATCGCCGCTTCATAAACACTTATCAAATTCGATGCTCTCTGAGAGCGGACGGTCATCGTGTTTTCTCCGTATCTCCCACCACGTTTGTACGTACGTAAATGAGATCGACGGTGTTTAACGATAATTAGAAGAAAAAGATATATATATATATATTGATATTTCCACCTGGTTTTTGTTTTGCATTAAATATTACATGCATTTAAATTTTCGTCCAATAAAATGCACGAACGCGATGATCGTTCGTTTACGATGGAATTTCGAACGAAACTTTTTTTTTTAGATTTATTTCGCGAACGAAAAAATTTAATCGGAATTCGTAATTATGTTATAGATTTTATTATATAAATATTTGTTATAAATATAGGTATTTCGTAATACGCGAAAGTTTGACGGATTTATGGGTGAAACGATGATGGAATTTTATTTGTTTCATGATATTGTATTTTTCCTACTAAAGTCGTGTTAGTGTTTTTTTTTTTTTTTTTTGTTTTTCGATAATATCTATAACACTTTCTTCTTTTCCTCTCTATATCGATAATTGTTGTTTTAGTATTGAGAATTATTGGAATAATTATTACTTAGAAGTACTTGATTTTTCTTCTTCGATTATTCAATTGTTAATTATAAATTATAAAGGAACAATTAGAAACGAATAATTCTAATAATTCTGTGGGGATAAAAATTTCATAAAAAGTATACGTATTAGCGACAGAGCTTTGATCGTTGAAAAGTGGAACAACGTGCATTAGGGGTAAAGGCGTGAAAGAAGAGTATCTGACCGTCCAGTCTTTTTATCAACTACAACTACGTAATGGTAGCGACGAGTATATCGTTCCATTTAGAAAAAGGTTTCCTATTTCAAGATCCTCTCCTCTTCCTCTCACAAATATCACGATTTCTTTTTCGTAGTTATATTATTCCCAATTTATTAATCTTTCTCACTATTTCTCATTATTTCTCTCTCGACATTTTGCAAAAACGTAATATGGTAAATAGACTGCATGTATCTCGTATCTTTATTTCTGTCTTTTATTCTTTATCTTTTAATTTACTTTTCCACTCTCTCGTATACATTTTTATTTATTTAAATTTCCCATAAATGGAGAGGGAGGGAAAAAAATAAAAAAAATTCGTTTAATCACAAATTTTAAAGCGCACATACAACGTTGATTTCGGTCAAGATATTTCCTCACGTGCTAGAATTTCACATCAACGCCATCTTCAACCATGTATGTGTGTATATATGTACGTACTGTAAACGAGGATCGTATCTCGCTTTTCGCAGTTACTAAATTTCGTCGTTACGAAGACGTGCCCCGTTTACTAATGATTGCGATCATTCAAAGGTATGCAAATAACTTCTACGGATTTTAGTTTACGTAGTAATAACTTCCGGCGTATCTGGCACGGTATCCAATAAAACGTTTCCGTGTTTGGATTTCGCCATTTCCCGCGAGAGTTTTCCACTCTATAATATCTTCAATCTAATTTCGTTAATTTTCTTTACAATACGATTAATCGAGAATTATCTTGCTAATTATTTTTCAATTTTTTTTTTTGTATACCCTTATATTGTGTTAATAATTTCATTCACCGAGATAAAAGTTTTTAAAACGAGTTTAATCGAGGTTAATCGGAAAAGTTTTTTCCTTTTTTTGTTTACAAAACAATTTATTACCTAAAATTTTTATTTTTAACCGAAGTTGTTAAAACTTAACATCACCGTGACTCGTCCATTTTACAATTTTTTTTTTTATTCCAACCATTTATATCTCAAACAAACGAGTGAATCGCAAGATCGTTGTTGGTGGAATCATCCGGTATTAAAATATATAAATCCGTTACACGTTCGACGGTGGTCGCACGTCTGGTTGCGTTTCGAGCGCGGAATAAACGTATTGAGCGAGCCTCAGTCGACCCATAAACGAATAAATAGCGTCTTAATGGGCGGTCGTAAATCGAGGGAATCGACCTCGTCTCGTGGCGCCTCTCGTCGAATTTACGACGCCTGACAAATTTGTTCAGGGAAACAGAAAGAGAGAGAGAGAGAGAGAAAGAGAGATTGGCGAACAATGTGCTCGATCCACTTCTTCTTTCTCCTCCCCCCTTCCTGTCCCCCAAGTTTTACGAACAAAGAAAGAAAAAGGAACCCTACGCCACGAATCTTTGCTCTCTGCCTGAGAACTCTTGTCAGATCTTTCGATATTGTTCTAGTTATATATACGGAGATAATTGAAGACTAATTCGAAAGCCGAATTTCGTTTACTTTACAATTTTCCTATTTTTTTAAATATTAAAATTCTTTTATTGTGATTCGTGGTATTTATTCAAGCAACATACTTAATAAAATGAAATTGAAATCCATAGCTTTTATATTATAATCTTCTAGGACAAAATGCTATCACATGTAAATGATATACAATATATAAGAATCGTATTACACGTATATTTCAAGTGTTGAGATTGATTCTCAATTAACTTAAACTGTCATTAAATTAAACACAAAACATTGTTAAATTATTTCCTCATGAAACCCCCTTAACCACCAAAAACAATTTATTCTACTTTCCACTACTCTTCGACCCTCAAAAATTCTCGTTCCAACAAGCCAAGAACCCCCCTAACCTAAGTTTCCCTGCCTAAAAACCCCCTGCAAGCTATTGCGCTCAATCAAAGAAACAAGATAAAGTCGCCTCTCCCCAAACCAGGTCCGCCAACTTGGAGGCGGAACAAGAACGCGGTGACAAGGAGGATCGGGGGAAACGGGGGCGGCATCGCGCTCGAGCAGGTTCAGGAGTCGAGAAAGTCCGTGGCAAGCGCGAACTTGGAAATTAACAGAGGGAAGTCGGTCGAAAGGGACGTCGAACGGAAAGTGGAGTAAATTAATAAGTTTTGGATCGCGGCCAAAGGATGAAACGCCAGAGGTGTCGCGCCATGGATCGAGAAGCTTTTCTTTAACCGACGGAGGAGAACGAGACGTCGCTTTATCGATCCGATTTTGCAAAACGATCACGGTGATGAGCATTTCGAGATGGAATCTCAATCATTGATTGGCTGGAAATGGAACTAAAAATGGCACCAAGGAGTGCCAATGATTTTGAGTTTTTGTTTCAAAATTCGTGGAGTAGAATGCATTTTAAAAATTGGTTTTAAGTATTGGTTTTAAGTATTTTTTGGTTTTAAGTATTGGTTGAAGATTTTTAGGGAATTGGTAAATTGATTGATGGAATTTCAACCACAATATAATCGAAAGAATGCCAATGATTTTGGATTTTTGTTTCAAGATTCGTGCATTAGGATGCGTTTTGAGAATAGGTTTTAAATATTAGTAGATTTTTAGGGAATTGGTAAATTGATTGATGGAATTTCGAGCACGATGACTGGAAAAACTATAATAGCACATGAAAGAGTATCAATGATTTTGAGTCCTCGTTCGTGCATTAGGATATATTTTTAAATATTAGTTGGAGATTTTTAATTGGTAAAGTAATTGATGGAATTTCAAGCACAATGACACGATATTCACGAAAGAGTGCCAATGATTTTGAGTTTTTGTTTCAAAATTCGTGGAGTAGAATGCATTTTAAAAATGGTTTTTAAGTATTGGTTGAAGATTTTTAGGGAATTGGTAAATTGATTGATGGAATTTCAACCATGATATACTCGAAAGAATGCCAATGATTTTGAATCTTTGTTTCAAGATTCGTGTATTAGGATGCGTTTTGAGAATAGATTTTTAGGGAATTGGTAAATTGATTGATGGAATTTCAACCACGATGACTGAATAACTATAATAAAAAAAAACTATAATAGCACATGAAAGAGTATCAATGATTTTGAGTCCTCGTTTCAAAGTTCGTGCATTAGGATGTGTTTTTAAATATTAGTTGGAGATTTTTAAGGAATTGGTAAATTGGTTGATGGAATTTCAACCACTGGCTAGAAAAACTATAATGGCATGAAAGAGTTCCAATGATTTTGAATCCTCGTTTCAAGATTCGTGCATTAGGATATATTTTGAGGAAATTGATGAATTGGTTGATGGAATTTCAACCACAATGACTGGAAAAACTATAACATGACATGAAAGAGTGCCAATGATTTTGAGTTCTCGTTTCAAAGTTCGTGCATTAGGATATGTTTTTAAATATTAGTTGGAGATTTTTAAGAAATTGGTAAATTGGTTGATGGAATTTCAACCACTGGCTAGAAAAACTATAATGGCATGAAAGAGTGCCAATGATTTTGAGTCCTCGTTTCAAGATTCGTTCATTAGGATATATTTTGAGGAAATTGATGAATTGGTTGATGGAATTTCAACCACGATATACAAAAATTTACCAATAATTTTGACTTCTCTTTTCAAGGTTCGTACATTAGGATATATTTTGAGGAAATTGGTAAATTTACCTTCAACGTTGTGCGTTTATAAATATTTCAACCAAAGATGACCCTCTCACCTGTAATCAAACGAAATCAATCTTTAATAACGTCCAATTAATTTCTAAAAAAAAATTTCTCTTACATCAAATTTCTTCCCCAATTACAATCCTCTTAATAGAATCATCTTTGATAGAACTCAATTACGTATATATAGATAAATATAATCGCACGAATTAATGTATTTTCAAATGCCTCTCTCATCAAAAACATAATCGAAAAACAATTACGATTTCGATTGGCAATGGAAACTCGGCCGAGCCTAAAAACTCGAGTTAATGACACATTCGCGAATTCGATAATGAATAACATCCATCTCCCTTTGTGTAAATGGATAGACGAAGGGATTTCGCCGGTTTCGCGTGACCGTCCTTCCTAATTCACCGACTAACACACAGCCACGGGACATTTCTGTTCATCATCAGAGGAAGAGAGAGAGAGAGAGAGAGGGAGAGAGGGTTTCCCGTGGAACTTGGGGAAAGTAACAAGCGTGTTGTTCAGAAACTATTCCACCCCTTCGCGCAGAATTTACACTTCCACTGTTACGCGGCAGGGGGAGGGCAAAAGACATTCCCTGGAACAATGTTCCCCGAAATGTCCCTGTTCATCACCGGCTTCATCGATCTTCTTCCTGAGAGAACGAGACACAGCTGAAGATAACAAGTGTATCAGAATCCCGAATTTCTCTTACATAGAATTCCATCCACCTTGATATACCATTCCCCGGGTAATCCTTGGATCGAGAGGGGAACGAAAGAAGCTTACTTTGGGACACATCGATACGTTCGATACACTTTTTCTTGGTGGAGATATTTCAAGTTAAATTTGAAAATATCTTTATAATATCTGATGGATATAATTCTGTTTTCTTTTTACTTTCCTCTATTCTTGTCTCTGTGATTAATTCGTTTCACGTGTTAATTTAAAAAATATATATGTATAATAAATCAATACAATCTCGATTTCAAAAAAATTATTTTCAATTTAACCGCGAATTTTACGATTCTCATATCGCCAATTAAATTTCACATCATCGCAATTTATTCGAAAATTTTCGAAAAATTTTTGTATCTTTATATATATATATATATATTTTTTTTTAATTAACTGCGATATCCTCATTTCCCTCATTTTCCTCCATGTTTAACTTTCATACAAGATTAATTTCCCAAACTTAAAATATTTGGATCGATAATATTTATACAACCGAAAGTTTCGATAAAGCTAGAGAAATTTGCAAGAATTAAAATTATTGCAATTACGTATATATATATATAAAATATACAATATGAAAGTTTTACACGAAACAGAATATTGTCTTTCGAAAGAATAATATTCGAATGCGTTTTCTTCTCTTTCGTTTATCTTTCGAAGCTACGAGAGAAATAGCAAGTATATCTTTGGGTAAGCGCTGGGGCAACGTGCGCCTCCACCATTACACCGTTTTTCCATTGCCACCAGAAACATCTCGTTAAACAACGATGTTATCTAAGAGTTAACGGCTTCGTCTCGGAGTAGCAGGCAAAAGAGAATGTCTTAAGGTGTGCCTTAAGTAAGGAGCATCGTCCAGAAAGCGCTTCTCCCATGGAGAATTTACACGTTTTTTAGGGTAGTCCTTGCTCCAGGATATTTTTCAAGACCACGTTTATAAGCGTCGTTGTTCATAAAATATGAGAATGTGTGCAATTTTTGTACGATATTTAGATTTTTCATTTAAAAATCTTGTTTAACCCTTTTTTTTTAAAATAATTTTTGATTTTGTTTAAGGAAATTAAATTTACACGCATTCGAGTTTTATTCATTTTTCTTTTTTTTTTTTAATCGAAATACTCAAAACTTTTCTTTCCGTTATTTCAATATTTCGAAATTCGATATATTAAAAAATATTAAAAATCGTCTTTTTTAAAAATCTTCAATTCCCAAAATTAAAAATTCTACTAATTAAATCCTTTTTCGATATTTAAATTTTAATCGAACCACAAAGACGCTCGATTCTTAAAATGCCTCGAAAACCTATTCCCATTCCTATTCAACAATTTTTCCAACCTTTTCCCCCAAAACACTTCGATCATCAAAAATTTAAACGAAAAAAACGCCGGCCAAGAGCTTCGCCAGAAGCGAAACTCAACAAAATTGAGCCCGCCGCGCGGAGAAAACCGCGCGTGGAAACCGGCCCTGATGAAAAAGGCTCGAAAATCCAAGCTAAACCGCACAAAAGTTCCCTCTCGAATCGGCCAATTCCAAAAACCACCCCTTTCAAACCGCGCGTGCACCGCCATTTCGCAACCATCCCCCTCATCGTGCACAATTTCATCCACGTTTCGAAAGGCAACCTGCGAAAAATCGCCACGGAGATGGAGGAAGGAGGAGGAGCAAGAGGAGGAGGAGAAAGTTATATATCTAGTGCTGGCAAAACAGTCGATAAATTGCAGAAATCCGGCGGATGCTGTATCTCAAGATGGATCCGGAAGGATATGAAGAAAATGGTGGATGAATCCACAGAAAGAGGGTGTCGATAGGCGAGTCATTAACACGCACGAGATCGTTCCTCCAATTTTGAATTTCGAAGAACAAGTCGAGATCGATGGGTTGAGATTTGTAACGGCGATGCTTTGATCGAAGAGAAAAAATCACGAATATTTCTATCTCCACTTGTTCACGATTCTAATAATTCTATAAATATAATAAATAATAATTCTATAAATATAATAAATAATAATAATAATAAATAAACGAAGAAGAAGAATTATCACAAGAAAATCGAAATCCTTTGTTCCAAATTTTACGAAGAAGAATCGTCCTCGCTATTCGAATTTAACATTTTTTCAAGAGAACGAGATATCCATGGATTACTCGGGATATATTGGCGCGGTTATACGCTAAGATATCGAGAGGGTGAGAGGTTGGCACGCAAATGGAGCGGCCCCGGTTTCGATCGAGCCTTCTCACCTCGGCTGCTATAATCGTGTTAATTAATTGGCCTCAGGCTCACCTTGCAGGCTGCGGTACGCGAGGCTACGTTGCGGTCTGGCCGTCGGTTGCCAAGCTTGTCTCTCGACTCCGCGCACGGAGGGGGCGCGATTGTTGCCTCCCCAAACCGCCACCGATCATCTGTTCCTCTCGCGTGAAAGAGGAATTACCGTGTCATTGTGCCCTGATCGAGGGCACTAATTTTCCCGGGAACAGAATTCGGACAGAATTCGAACAGAATTATTATCCAACACAGCCGATTAACTATAATCCAAAACTGTTTCCAACTGTTCTTGAGCGCATTTTATTAGGTTGGAAGGAAAGTTGTTACGATTTTTGTTACTTTGATTTTAGATTGCTCTATTTTCGATGTAAGTCAAATTGCAATTGCTTTGTATATAATTTTTTCGCTCTGTGAAAATGTGATATTAATTTTTTTATTTATCTTCGAATTAACCTTTCCGATTCCTCCGAGTTGTGTTGAAAATATTAATTCAACACAAGAAGCAAATTCGAACAATTTTCTTATTCATCCAGAACTCTGTAGAATTTTATCCAATCGTAATAACAAATAACTTGTTTCTCGTTGGCAAAAGTGCATCGATTGCAATGATGATCTTTTATCTTGATTAATAAAATTTCATCCAAGATACGTGCATTTTATAATTCGATAGTTAAAAACCGCAAAAACTTTCTTTCCAACCTGATATTATTTAAATTCTTTCCTCCTTATCTTCTAATCCCTAAGAAATCTACAACGATATAATATAACATCTATTCCCATCGAAATGACCAAATAACGAATTAAGAACGAGGTACAAGGAGAAGCATAAGAGAGAAAAAGAGAAAAAGGAAAAGAAACTACTATGATCGTCAAGCGGTTTAATTATCCCGAACGATGGTGGCAAGCGCGCTTCATTAAAAGCACGGCATTTAATTTACCCCTGCTACACCTGCTCGCCGCAACCGAAACGGCCAATTAAGATTCCTAATTTCGGTGTTATCGGGCCGATCGTCCGTTCCATGGATAGGCCATAGGATCGATCCAACACAGGCGACACCGAGGGGCGAGACCGACACCTCCTCGAGAGCCGTGGATACGTTTCGACAACGCGAGAGAGGAGGAGGGAGATGGCGGCCAATAATACCCGGTGATCGCAACGATACCCCGAAATGCCCCGACCGACTAATTGTTAGTCGATTATTCCCTTCCACTCCGCTCGAATTACCGATTTTCCTCGCATCGAGAATCGTGTTGTGGCCTTTTCGATCGATACTTTTAACAAAAGGAGGCACACGTATATTTTAGAACAAGTTCGAGCCAATTTCGTAAGAACGAAAGAGTGTCAAAAGTAGCGTGGTGGACATTGTGGAAATTGTGAAAAGTTTAATAATTTTTTGATCTGACGAAGTAGGAAATATTTCTGTATTAAGAATTGTGAATAGGAAGATATTGTTGATATATATAATATTTATCATAAATATTTTTCATAATGAGATCAATGGAAGTCGAAAACACGAAGAAAAAATTGGTGGGTTAAAAATCAAAGACAACATACATGGAGGATACACGGACTTTTCCCTTAGTGGCGCCCTCGCTTGGGAGTTTCAACTTCTGAAAGCCTCCTCCCCTCCTCCCTTCCCAGTCTTAAGTGTTCGAGAGTTAAAAATAAACGCGGTGGTCGGTCGAGTCGAAACTTTTTATCGAAACGAGGGGAGGGAATGGGTCAGAGGTTAGGTTCGATTGAAAAAGCAACGGATAACAAGGGTACTTTTCTTTAATGGACGGGTTATCGAAATGATCGTCGATGATTTCGATTTTCTTTTTATCGAGAACACTATTGATGACTCGAGTTGCTTGGATTTTGGAAAAATCGTTGTTCGATAATTCTTCGAGACGAAAAATGATTTCTGTCGTTTTACTCTTTTAAACAAGAAAGGTATAATCTTTCGATAACATTATTAATTCTCCTGATACAATTATTTTCCATAAAGACATCGATCGAGGAATAAATTTCATTTATATTTCTAAACGAGAAACTTTTGGCAAGATCCATCTAATGCAATACTTCTTCATCTTACGAAATATTTGAACATTTAAATAATCCTCTTACTAGGAAGCCCTATATACACATACATATATTTTGCAAATATCTAGAATCAAATCTAATTTATTTCTCCCAAGAACAAGAACTGCAAAGAAAATAATAATAATAATAATAATAATAATAATAATAATATTAAATCTTCTTTTCCTTTATGTTTGAAAATGTCAGATATAATATTTCATCCTGCTCCTCGACTTTCAAGTAAAATTAGAAAGCCCCGTGTATATTCTCTGCAAACATCTATATATATATAAAATCGTATCCAATTTATTACTTAAAAACTTTCCTCTTCCACGACGAACGCAACGATTAATCCCGAAACGAAGAAATTTCAATTATTATATCGCGACATCCGCAACGCGATGTTAATTGAAATGGAGAAAAGACGTTAATTAGGACGACTGTCGATCGATCAACAACACTTCCCTCACGCAGTTTCCGAATAAATCGATAAATTTAATAGGGGATGGACGTGTTGCCGTTTTTGTCACTTTGTTTGCCGCGCGATAACGGTGTCGAGTGTCCGTCGCCAGCGTCCGATTCCACGCCACGATATATACCAGGTATTGATTTAACAGGGGCTGCGGACGCTTTGAACTACGACACCTGGTATCCCGGCGGCGCGAAACTGGAATCGGATCCGACTCTTCTCGTTGTTCTTTCCCTCCTCGATCAAACGATTGACGCGTTACACCCGATCGACGCACCATTTTAAACGAGCTATTCCAATTAATATGTATATATATCCGCGTTATAATTTAACTACGAGTACTACGGGTTTTCGAGACACTGGTTATATACACTCGTTACTTCCTTAGCCGTATGACGTATTAAATTATGGAGAATGTGAAATGTAAATAATAACTAGATCGATACGTTATTTCCATATTATATATATATATGTTATCGTATCATTTAATTTTTATAATAATCGAAACTACCGTTAATGGAGTTTGAAAATATAAAATTTATAAAAAATAATTCTTTTTCTAACTTTTCCATGGGTATTATTCCCAACTTCACGATGAGACGATAAAACAATATTTTTCGTATCGAATTCCATCTAACAATCGTGAAAACGATATTATATTTTTCATTCGTCCACCGTGAATCCAGCGACAATGTTTTGCCGCCCGTTATCCTTTCGTTTCCCCCCTCCCTGAAATCCAATCCACGCTTTAACAGGATCGACTTTGTAGATCTTTGGGATAAGATAGGAATCCGTGGCCCTTAACCATCGTCGGATCACGAGATACGACGGATATCGAGAATCGACGACACCGCGCCCCGTCACAATCGCGATTAACATGGCGTTGCGTCAAATGGAAAATTTCGTTTCCGCTCGCGGCTCATTTGCCTCCTTTGTGAACTTTAACCGAGGGGACGGGGGGGAAAGTTTGATTTCCCGGTTTAAATTCCTTTCCACTCGATCCACGGGATTTTTAACTTAACGTCGTTGACAGACAGACAGACAGACAGACAAAGACAGAGACAGGCAGACAGACAGACAGACAGAGACAGGCAGACAGACAGACAGAGACAGACAGAGAAACACACAGATATAGAGACAGACAGACAGAGACAGACAGAGAAACAAATAGAGATAGAGATAGAGACAGACAGACAAACAGACAGACAGATAGATAGACAGACAGACAGACAGACAGACAGACAGATAGATAGATAGACAAACAGACAGACAGACAGATAGATAGATAGATAGATAGACAGACAGCAAACAGACAGACAGACAGACAGATAGATAGACAGACAGATAGACAGCAGACAGACAGATAGACAGACAGATAGATAGATAGACAGACAGATAGACAGACAGATAGATAGATAGATAGACAGACAGACAGACAGACAGACAGACAGACAGATAGACAGATAGATAGACAGACAGACAGACAGACAGATAGATAGACAGACAGATAGACAGATAGATAGACAGACAGATAGACAGCAGACAGACAGACAGACAGACAGATAGATAGATAGACAGACAGATAGATAGACAGACAGCAAACAGACAGACAGACAGACAGACAGCAAACAAATAGACAGATAGATAAATAGACAGCAGACAGACAGACAGATAGATAGATAGACAAATAGATAGACAGACAGAGACAGACAAATAGATAGACAGATAGAGACAGAGAAAGAGCAAAGAGACAGAGAGGGAGGAAAGAGGATTATGATTAAGCCTTTTTTTCACGTCGAATCGTTGAAATCGTGAAAATCGAATCGTTTATCGTTTATAATCGTTTCATTTTATATAATCTATAATAATATTATTGATTATCCCTGTAATTATTGTAATATTGTTATTATATATCAAATTAAAATAATTCTAATTTTCCTAAAAAAGAACGTGGCACAATAATCATACAACGGTTAATATAAAAATAATTAATCCCGCTTATATACCAAAGCATCTTTTCTCGAGCTTAAAAAAAACCTCACTCCCTTGTTTACTCGAGGAAGAAACGACAATTACTCGAATCAATCGTTAATTCGCCCCACCCCTTTCCATTCCTTTTCCAATCGCTAATGAAATTGATAAGTATCGGTCCTTCAATCCCCCTCCCCCTCCCTTTCTTTCTTTCTTTCTTTCTTTCTTTTTTTCTTCCCGTTCTCTCGAGTCGATAAATAGGATAGAACGCGACCAGTGTTCGATATTGATGCGTGGAAAAGCGTATTCCATATTCTCTCGTGATGCGAAAGGCGACGAAGGCCGGTAAAATGGGCGAAAACGCGTAATGGGATGCTGATAGAGGAGAGGGGGAAGGGGATCGATTTTTTCGAACCGGAAACCGTCGCTCGGATTTTTCTTTGACCCGAGGTGGAGAGTATACGTGGACAGAATTTTTCGAAAGGGTGTTTCTCGAAATGGATTAGCGCTTTTTTTGGAGGTTGTTTAATGGATTTCGAGATGGATTTCGCGTGGATCGAATGGGAATAGAGAATGATAAGGTGGGGTAATTATCGAAAAGGGAGGATGTTTGTCGATTGGTTTTTTAAATTGAAGGGTGTGATTTATCACGAAAAGGGGGAGAAATGTTGTTAGGATGTCGATATTTAATTTGTTCGTTTGCTTCGATTGAACAGACGTTGAATAATTTTTTGGAGATGATTTAAATTTTGAGAAAAATTATATTTGTAAATGAATATTTTACAGATGATGGATAATCATTTTATAGAATTTTGATTATGATATATAATATTAACGATTGAAAGTTGTTCGATGGAATTTGTTGGTGAAATTGATAATGATCAAACTATTGGAACTATTGGATAATTAAATTGTTGAAAATTGGGAATAACAATTGAGAAATAAAGAAATTATCGATATCAGTGTGCGTTGGTTGTTTGATTTAAAAAAAAAAAAGGAAAATTAAAGGAATATTCGAATGTATACAATAATTAAAATGACAATAGTGGAATTAATGTGATCAAATATTGACAGAATTAGATTATCGATATAATATAATCCTTAAAAATGAATAATAAATCGCCAACGATTGTGAAGCTGTAGTAAATTGTGCAAATTATTGGAATGGTTATGTACATGACATTCATCCAAATTCTACATAGAATTTCATTTTATTGCATCGAAAACATGGACAATGAATTTACTTTCATCAGTTTCAAAATCGCAAATTAATTCCAGCTGGAAACATTCGAATTAACATTTTGAAATTTCATTTACAGAATTCAAGTCAATTTTGTTGAAAAATTTGTTGTTTCTACCATTAATTATCTATAGAAAATTGCTGCTACTTTTGATAATATTAATATTAATTTTTTTAAAAATATTTTTAACAATTGCAGAAACAACGAATTTTTAAAACCCGTCAATTTAATTCTTATTATTCTCAAAAATTCAAATTTAAACGTTATCTTTAAAATCAGATTATTATACTCTTACTATCCAAGAATCTCAGACACAAGAATCACTTTCAAAAACTAACTAAAACTAGGAAAATATCAACGGAATATTTCTAAAAAAAACTACTATTTTACTTTTACCACCCGATATAATAAAAATTCAAGAAAAACGCAAAAATTGATCTCTGTCTCTACTTTCGATTCGAACGAAGACGAGAAAATTATTTAAAAAATATCCTCTCAAAACAAAAAAGATGGTATTCCAGGGACGATCGCCTGGTAAATTCTCCAGGGGGAGGGTGGCCGCCCTTTATCCCGGGCGACAGCTTGACAAACACTGATTACGGAGAACCGAGAAAGCGTCGAGATAAAACACGGCATCGCCGATTTCCTTTATCAGCCTAAATTGCCCTCGTTATCGAAAAACTATTCCGCCGCGGCTTATTTCAACCCCCATCGCGGGGGTTCCTTACACAAGAAATATAAGAATTTTCAAATTCGTGTCCTCGATTTAATTCAATTTCGAAAAAAAAAAAAAAAATAAAAAAAGTTTTTTTTATCACGAAATAAACAAACAAAAGAAAATTTTATTTCAATCGAGAATCCATCGGATTTCGACGGAGCATTAAATTTCGATATCGAAATTTCTGTCGAAATGCTCCTTTAACGGTGTTTAGCGAACGGTATCGTCAACGATGCGTGTTGCGTGTTGAAAATTTTTAATTGAGCTTTTCCACTCATTCAGCAGTGAGATTGAAATTTTTATTTTTCTCCCTTTTTCTGGATTAAATTCAAAGAGTTAAATAATTATTTAACTCTTACTTTAAACAAATAATAATTCTAACGCGAAAAAAATAAAGAAGAATATAAAAATATATCTCCATTTCAATTCTCATCATCTTCCCGAACTAAAACAAAATCTTTAATTGAAGAAAATGAAAAATAAATTGATTGAAAGCAAACACGATGTACCAACACCTATCGAGGAATAAAATCCTCGATTATTTGAAATTAAATCATCGACTCCAAAAAAAACATTTCAAATCACTATCACCACCACCACTTGGCTTCTTCGATCCCTTCGAAAAATTCTTCTCTCATCTCGCAGCATAATGGCTCGTCACAAAATTCGTGACCAATTACGTGCCTTTTTGCAAGAGCAAAAAAAAAAAAAAAAGGGTGAAAACGCTTGTTTTCATTAAACGATTTGCCACCGATTTGCCTCGAGAAACGGAAACGCGGCTCGTTAACGCGGAGAGAGAGAGAGGGCTCCAGCCGGAAATCGGACGTTTAATTTGATTAATCGTCTCGAGGGTCTCGAGGTAAGCAGCCCAGGGCAACGCGCCACGCCCGCCAAGAATATTCTTCCGGGGGTGAGCCGAGGGTGTTTAATTAAATTAACGTTACCAAGCAGCTCGTAATTACACTCTTGAAGGGTTAATCGGTGTTCGATTAGAATGAATTCTTGGTGGACTCGAAAATGTGAATGTGTTGTTGGGCATCAGGGATGGAGATACGATTCTCTACGAGCCTTCTACGAGCCTACGAATCTTCGAAGATACGTAAAAACGGAAGAACGAAATCCTTTGTGATTTTTCTTATTCTTTATAATTTTTTCATCCAAATCTAAATACACTAGCAAATTTTATCATGCTTTACAAAATTCAGAATTTAAACATATCTTAAATTTTTGATCCATATTGATGCTACATATATATATATATTATATAATTTTTCGTATCGAATTGTACGATTCCATTTAAAAAATCGAATTTTCGATATACAAAAAAATTAAACATCAAAATCTCAAAGCAAAATTTCAACGGTCGATTTCTCATTCAAACAATATAATTAGCACAAACAAAGCGAGATAATATTATTACTCGAGACTTGGTAAAAAAAAAAAAAAAAAATAATTTCACTCGCCTGATCCTCAATTAACTTTTTCCAATCTATTTATCTTAGGATCTATCCGTGCAATTACGCTCGAGATCACGAAAACTTCTATCCCACAGAATGGAGTTGGAGGGAGGGAGGAGAATCCGTGAAAAAGATTTCACGGATGCAAAGTTTCTGGCGATAAAACACCGCGAGAGAAAATAAGTTTCGGGAGAGAGCGAGGGGTGGAAAATGGCAACGGTTCAATTTCAAGAGAAGACGAACGTCGTTAATAAACTTTTTTTTACCGCGATCTCATCGACTCTCTTCTTTTCTTCTTACGCGAACCAATTGTCTTTACTATCACAATTCTTTTCTCTATAACTATAATATGTCAAGTATCGTTGACATAAAATTAAAATCTTCCACTCAATTTTTTTATTAAAGATTAAAAATTAAATTCCAAGTATTGATAGAATATCAGAGAATATATAATTTTGAAAGATCGAAGCGTCTCTTTCTCTCTTTGTTCAAATGATTGTGATTTTATTAATTTTTATCGATATCAAAAAAGAGACGTTCGTCGTTGATCGACGGTTTTTAAATGGAGAGAAAAATGTGTAAAAGATGGAGATGAAAAAGAGGGAGATACGAAGAAAGAATTTTTCTCCCCATCGAATGGAAGAGACCAGAGGGAAGTGCGGCTAATTATTATTTGAACTTCATCAAGAAACGCCATACTTTCGAAAGAAGTTAATTGCCACCCGGCCAAAGAAAGGCCGGCAAACGAAAGGAAAGAATTGTAATTATAATCTTCCGCTCATCAAATATACTATACGTCGAAATTCCTAACTTTTCTCTTGCGTAAACAATTTTTTAAAAACGAAGGATAAAAAAGAAACCACTTGTAAAATTCCTCCATTCGATTCCAAACCGTGCATATGTAACATAAATCGAGAGAAAGAGAGAAAGAAAAAAAATAAATAAAACTATTGAAACCATTCACAGATTACTTATTAACAATTAAACGCGAAACTGAATGTTGAATATCTGTCCAAATAAGATCCGTGTTTCCTTCTCAATTACGGGGAAGAAATATATAGGGTACGAAAAAACACCAAAGTCCATCCAAAAATAATAAAGGATGGTTGAAATCGTGTCCTCTTTCGAACAAAATCCCTAGTGGAATTGGGTGGGTGGAAAAATGATAACAGAGTCGAGAGACACGATAGACGAGGGCAAAAAAGGGGGTGGTCAAAGAGGAAACCGCGGGGAGAGTATTCGCAGCTATTATCGACATCCAATAAAAGGGGGGAGGGGAAGCGAAGAGCAGCTGGAATTGTCCCAATGGTTTATATTTACAGATCGAAATCCTCCTTTTCCTTATCTCTCCCTTTTTCGCTACTTGTGTCCTGTGCGATTGTGCGTCGTTACACGATAAAGTTGAAAAGTTTCGTCCCACGGCTTTCGACTTTTTCTCGCGAGAGAAAAATATCCTCTTCGCCGGAGGAACGAGAATATTTCACGTTATACTCCGTTACGTGCTCGATGATAACTGATCTGTGTTATTGCTCGTCGAACGAATTTTCGTTCGATCTTTGAATGGTTATAATATACACGTAAATATTATGAGTACAGGCACGATTTAATTTAATCGTATTACGAGGTTTTATGTCGAGAGAGAGATTAACGAGGTACAATAGGTATATATGTAAATATTGACATCGTTCCTTTTCCTCGTAGAAGAATCGTACAGCGTAAGAACAATTGAGTGATAGTTTGCGATAGAAAATAGAAATTAATATTTCTTTAATATTTTTAAATCTCATAAAAATTTTCATAAAATCCCGTTTCGTCTTCCTTCCTATACGTTTTATACCGTATATTTACGTATGGTTGTTACTTGTTGATTTAACCCCTGTTTTGTTATTGACGTTCGGCCGTTACTCGAAAAATGTTTTCGCTACATGATAAAAATAACATTTCCAACCATTTCCCTTTTCAACTTTTCATCAAATCTTCCCCGCGTAATATTTCCCCTGGTATTTATCACCAGACTTTCCAAACTTTCTTCGAAGTTACAAATAGATAATATTCGAGAATATCAATTTTTCCCGTGGGGAAGTAAGCATATAAAATAATATAAAATAAATAAATTCATCTTACTTGTTGTTAAATTAAATTCTTACTTCAAACGTGCTCCCTTTCTCTCCTCTCACGGCACGAAACAGGGTAGTTTCGCTTTATATTAATTCCAACGATCGAGAAGGAGCGAAGCTTTTCAACGTGTATTTCCTTTTATTCGATATCTTCCCCATCTTCCTTCCCGTTTCCTTCGTCTCTTCCCTCGTCCTTTTATCGGTTACCGTCGATATCGATGTCCTCACTTGGGGGCCAAATGACGGACACTTGATTCACCCTATTATTCGTCCTCGAGGGTCCTTCGAAATTCACGAAATATCGAGGAGAGACGGGGAGTGGCCGAGAGAGACTTTTTCGAGTGGCGAACGTTAAATTCATATCGGAGAGGAGGAAAAAGATTTCCCCTCTTTGTTTTCATTTATTTGGAAGGAAGGAAATCTTGGAAGGGGGGGAAAACTTAGAGGAGGCTTGATTTTTTAATATACCGAGTCGTTAATATTAAACAAAGGAACTCTTTTTATCCCTGAAGATTGTCAAGTTTTTTTTTATCGATCAAGAACGAATCGAATCTTCGAAAAGTATTATAAATACGCGATATTAAATGTTAGAAATTATTAAGAAATTATTAAACCTTCTCTGCAACCAAAAAGAAATATATCCTCTTTCTATCGAATCAAAGAACCAAAGAGGAAAAGAATTTCTTTCTAAATTAAATCGAAATTTAGACGTATAATTTATAACTATATTCTGAAAAGAAAAAAGAAAGTTACAAAAAAATCTTTCAAACATCATTCTAAAATTTCCATATATATATATATATATCGATCGAAAATTCCTCCTCCGCAACGATATATTCGACAATTCCGCCAACAACCCCTCCCCGGAATCGTTGGCGATTCACATTCAAAATCCCCCCACATTCTAACAGCATCTTTTCCACGTACGAACGTCTTGAAACGTCCCTCCGATTCAACCCCTCCTTTTATACCCTCTTTTCACCCCGTCAACGTTTCACCGGTTTCCACCAGCACCGCTCATTTCACCACCCATCCCCTCCTCCGTTTTTGTGCGCGCACGTACACACGGTTGCTGGCACATCCACACGAACACGAGCCTGCGTATCTGTGACGGCCAATGGATGATGGAAGGGGGCACGAATGTGTCGTGCCATCCATTCCGTTTGATCTCGCGACCGTGATATTTTTCCAGATTCCACCCCCTTCTATCCACCCTTCGTCATCCACCCCGATTGAAACAAAAAAGGAGGAGGAGGGGACGCGTGAAATCCACGAAACTTCGAGAAGGGTCGAAAGAAATTTCGTTCGAGGATGAAGAAAAGATGGTGATGGTGGGACGATTTTGTTGAAAATAAGATTGTCATTATGAAATTTCATTTTGAAAAAGAAAAGGTATTGTTGGTTGAAGGAATCTCTGTTCCATCCCCTCTCTGAATCTTCCAAAATATAAATATTTATTACATCTCGAGATGTGAATGAATAATTAAATCAGATTTAAAAATGATTAATTAAAGAAAGCGTTTAACAATTGAATTTTTCATCGATTGAAAATTTTATCCTGTGAAATGTGTGGAACGTCGCGTGGAAAAATTCTCCAAAAAAAGAAAGAAAAAGAATACGATCGCAGGCAAACTTGAATGGATTAACTCTGAAATCTCTCTTCGAACTCATCTCCCTTCGTTAATTCGATTCCAGGAACGAGCCTTCCAACCAGATTCACCCCTTTGAATCGTGAGAGAAGCAGGAATTTTAGCTCTCCATGTTACGAAATTAAGGGAGCAAAACGGTGCACAAAAAAGAATCGAATAATACAGGAGGAGGGAGGTGTACAATTTGCCATAATCGAGAAATAGGTGATGAGAGGGATGGACGTCTATCGAGAGGGAGAGAGAGGAGAGAAATGGGCGGCCGCGATAACCGCGATTCACCGAACGCTGCTTCCGCTTCCAGAATTTTTGTTGACATCGAGTGAAGTTTGGTGGACGACTGGGCCAGTGATAAATGCGATTACTAAATTTTATTGACTGTTCGAGAACGTTGCTCGCTCCGCAATTTTTATCGTTTCGACCGTTTTTCGTTTCCTCCGCGTTTCGTTTCGTTTCGCACGGAGGGAGGGGAGGAGGGGACACGTTTTTCTTTGATGGAGAAACGGAATTCCATTTCGGAGGAGAGATCGTGATGGAGGACGAAAGCGTTTTGGAAAGCAGAGATGGAAAGCCTCCTCCTCCTCCTCCTCCTCCTCCTCCTCCTCTTTCTCCTCGTAGCGGGGCTATCTGAAATTCTATCTGGATTTAAGCTCTTGTAATTACATTTTTAACCCGTTAAACGGGTAATTTGTTAGGCTTTTGGCGAGATTTCCGGGACACCGATTTGAAGATTAGCCGAGGGAATTTTTAATTCTAATTTTAATTTCCACGAGACACGCGTGGAAACTCGGAAATTGTAAAATTTGATTCTTTGTTAAACGAAGAATGATGTATAAATTTATATCGATTTAAAAAATTGCATATGGAAATAATAATACGAATCGTAAAAAGACAAATATAATCAAAACGAAGCAGTAGGAAGGAGATTAAAAAGTATTTACAGATTACTAATATTCTCCATACTTTTTTTACTACCATTAAATAACAATAATAAAACTATCGAACTATGTAAACTTACCCACGAATAATACTTAAAATATTTCTCTCCATAATCGTGCATTACTTACGGCTAATATAATCCCCCACATAAATGCCACTCTCTCCGTAATACGTCGCAACGCAAACAGCATCTAATAAAAATTCCCCTTCGGGCAATTAAGACCCGATTAATTAAATCGAAACTAAAGCAAATAAGCTCGACGCAGTTGTTTTAATTATCGATAAATAAGATAAAAAAGTGGGCAGAGGAGGAAGGGGGTAATATACCTTTTTATCGTGGCAATTTGTCGTCCAGTCGAATATCGACGGATTAAAAGGAAGGAGCTTTCGCCTCCTCTTTTTTTTTTCTTTCTCTCTTTTCTTTCCTATTTCGTTCCACCATCGAACGTTGCTTAAGGGTCGCGAGGGGACCCCATCGAGCCGAGCAATTCCCGCGAAACGTATTGTTTCCCTTGTGAAAGTCGAGAAGGGGAGGGGATCACGGTTTATTTTTCCTCCCCGCGGAAGGGAGTTTTAATGAACTGCGCTGCTTGGATGGTGTTTCTCGCGGTGGATGGTCGTTGATTGGGATCGTTGATGGACAGTGTTGTACAGATGCATCCCTCTCAGATCATTTTGCTCTATGGTATTGAATTTTTGAATTATTGAACATGATTCGGAGAAGAGAGAAATTGGAATTGTTCGGATACGTGTCGAGAAAGAGAAATCTTTTCACACTGTAAACGCAAAACACTTCTTCTGCAATCGTCGAATAAACAATTAATTATTAATTTAAATATTTAATTTTTTATTATATTTTATTATAATTTATTATTATTATAATTATAATATAATTATTATTATTATAATTTAATTATTAATTTAAATATTTATTAAATAATTATTAATCTAAATAATTAATTGTTTAATTGGCGATTGCAGAAGAGGTGTTTTGCGTTTAAAGTGTGGAAAGATTTCTCTTCAAATTTACGATACACGCGAAACAATGTTAATTTGCACTCCAGACTCAAATCCGTACGTTCGATACGTTCGATGGTCTCACAAGATGATTACTCATAAGATAAGATTACACTTCATAAGATTATAAAGAGCTTAGGAATCTATTTATGAAGCGATATTTTAAAAAAATCAAATATAAATAAATATTGTCGCCATTCAAGTTGCCGCAACGATCTCACTGATGCCGGAGAGTCACCGTTCGAGAGCAAAGGGTTAAATATCCTAATTACTTATGATTTTCTAAAAGTTATTCCGTTCTGATAGGCACGATTTTAATAATCCTCCTCCACGCGCGCGAAGAGAGATCGATACATGTGTAGATAAGCAATAAACTGGATTAAAATTAATCGAATCCAAACAGTTTGGAAAGAAATGTTTTTCTTAATAATGAACGATGAACTTGCCAGGTTTTCGCAATATATTCGTATATACGAATATCAAAAATTTTTCTTCGACTTGTTCCGCCACGTTTTTCTTCTCCTTCATCGAAAAGCTTATATTCGTTTTCCTTTCAGCTTCCCGTGTTTGTTTGCCGCTTAATGAACGCGAAATTGCCGTGCAAAACAAAAGCTCTTCCACCCCCTCTCTGTCCGGCATTCGTCATTTATTTATCCGTCGCTCACTGTTCGTCGAAAGAGAAGGAGATAGAAAGAGAGAGTGACAGTAAGAGGGCGAATAAAGTAAAAGTCAATCCTTTGGTTTATTGTTTCTACTCCCCCTCCTCAGCTTGTAATTATTACTGAAAAATAAATATCCCCGTTGAACGTAATTACTGCTATAAGATAAAAAAAAACTGCCCTTCCATTGGCTCTGAATATATATATATATATATATATGCGTCATTATCATTTCAATTTCTGTCTTCGTTAATTCTTTCTCCGCTTTTATTATCTAGTTTCGCAGGAAAGTCCTCCTGGGAATCCTCCTCTGAAATCTTTTCGGCATTGTTAACCTCCTTTGTCCTTCGTTTTTCTTTTTCTTTGTATAAATCGTGATATTTGCTTCTCTAATTTAAAGCGAAATCGCTTTCTTTTTTTTTTTTTTTT